>NC_056741.1:622092275-622429775 GCF_019279795.1 Protopterus annectens | reverse complement strand
GCCGTTGTCAGTGAGGCGCTTTTGCAGCCCCTGTCGTCGGCCATTTCGGAACCGATAGCCGAAACTGACTCCCACGAGGAGCCAACTAGGCCTTTGAATATTTCAGTTGGACCTTCGGACAATGCTCTTTCGGATGGGTCCGGAGCCACTGTGCAGGTACCGGCTTCCGAAGGGGTTTTCAGGCCTACTCAGCTTCTTATAAAGGCAAAGCCAAAGACAAAGGCAAAGACTCCTTCCAAATCAAAGACTGCAGCCCAGGCCTCTTCTGATCCATGTCCCAAGTCTCAGAAACAGTTACTTAAAATGGCGGAGGACTTACTATGATTAGGGGGTTCACATCCCCCTCCAGATAAAAGGCCAAGGCAGGAAGTTTATTATGACTCCTCTGATCAGGCTTCTGTTTCTTCTGTTTCTTCTTCTGACCAGGAATATTCTTTCCCTCCTTATGAGGATTCTGATGCTGAGGAATCCATTCCTTCAGCTTCTCCCCCTGAGGATTTCTCTTTTGGGGAAACTTTGCATGAAATGAGGGAACATTTCCACTGGGAAGGACAGGAGTACTCGGAATCTAAGAAAAGACTAAGGGATTTTCTTCTTCTTCCCTAACATAGGCCCCTGGCTATCCCATGCCACTGAACAAGTTGGGAAACATGGTTTACACTGTGGATATGATGCCTTGGAGGCTTCTTGTAGGGCTGCTGCCTCTGCCACAGTAATTAGAAGGCATGCATGGGACAAAATTTGCCAGATCAAGTAAAGGCTAAATTATTGGATGCTCCTGTTCAGCACAATGTTTTATTTGGATCTAAAGCTGAAGACGTGATTAAAAAGATGGAGGTCAAGGCAAAGTCCATGCAAACAGTTAAAGATTTCTTACAAGTACAGCCACCCAGATTTAGCAGGAATTGGCCTACAAAAAATTGGTCCTTTCCCAATTCAGACAGGCCTCAGAGGGGTAGATATAGACGCTCCCGAGGAAGGCCTCAGACGCAAGCCTCTTATAGACCAAGACAGTGGACTGCTTCCACCCCTAGGGGAGGAGAAGACAGGTTGCAAGCTCATAGAAAACAGACTCAATGACTCCCTCTGTTGGCCTGCCGGAACTTCTTGCCTGGAAGCCCCTCTCAGAGGAAAACTTTCTCTTTTTCATCTAAATTGGACTCATATAACCCAAGACAAGTGGGTTCTGGATGTGGTTTCAAGAGGTTACAAATTCCATTTTCATACCCCACCAAGGCCAAGTGGATGGCCAGATCTTCCAAAACATCAATGGTCAGAGGCATTAAACCAGGTGGAAGCTCTCTTGGCTATGAAAGCCATAGAACTAGTTCCACTTTCAGAGATGGGACAAGGTTTTTACTCAAGGCTCTTTCTAGTCCCCAGGAAGCAAAATTCATGGAGACCCATTCTGGATCTGTCAGTCTTGAACACCTTTCTAGAGATACCAAAATTCAAGATGCTTACTCTACAGCAGCTACTGCCAATGCTGACCAAAAATGCATGGATGGTAACTTTGGATTTAAAAGAAGCATATTTACACATTCCCATCAGACAGGAACGCAGAAAATTCCTCAGGTTCAAGGCAGGATCGAGGCACTACCAATTCTCTGCGCTGCCCTTTGGATGGTCTACTGCGCCCAGGGTCTTCACCAAGTGCCTGGCTCCAGTAGTAGCTTATTGCAGACTCAAGAGAATTCAAATTTACCCTTATCTGGATGACTGTCTTATTCAGGCAGACAGCAAGGATGTCTTACTCCAGCATCTACAGTTTGTTCAGAATCTTCTCAAGTTCCTGGGATTCACTGTAAACATAAAGTCAAATTTGACACCCTCACAACAGATAATTTTTCTGGGCGTTTCTCTAAACACAACAACCCAGATGGCATTTCTGACATACGAAAAACAGTTACAGCTGACTTCAACTTTCAAAACCTTGGCAACTACAACTCGGCTATCTGCAAGGAGATTCCAGCAGGCTCTGGGTTACATGGCCTCCTGCATCCTTCTCGTACCACATGCAAGACTACATATGAGGAAAATACAGTGGTACCTAAAAAGTGTATGGTCTCAGCATTGTCACAGTCTAGACATTCTGATCTCCGTCCTGCCTTGTCTTCAAAAGGAATTCCTTTGGTGGTCCAAGGCATGTACTCTAAACAAAGGAAAACCCCTCTGTCTGCCTCCTGCCACTCAGATTCTAACCACGGACGCCTCCGATTATGCATGGGGAGCCCATTTTCGGGGCAACTGTCTGTAGGGCCTTTGGACAAAGGATCAGAAGCACCTGCATATTAATTTAAAGGAAATGTTAGCCGTTCAGAAAGCTCTATTGGCCTTCAGGAATCTTCTACAACCAGGACAACTACTGATACGGACAGACAACACCACAGTTATGTGGTACATAAACAAGCAAGGGGGATCTCATTCCTATCCCCTTTGCAGACTAGCCATGGACCTTTGGAACACAGCTCTAGCTTGCAACTTGGACCTTCAAGCACAGTTTCTACCAGGAAAGCAAAACTTCCTGGCAGACAGTCTGAGCAGAAACCTTTCGGATCCACACGAATGGATGTTGGACTCCAAAATATTCAAGATGATTACAGCCGTCTGGGGATGTCCTCACATAGACCTCTTTGCATCCCACCTCAATCATCAACTACAAATTTTTTGCACCAGGACTTTCCACGATCTAGCTTGGAAAGTGGATGCTCTATCATTCAGTTGGAGAAACCTCTCGGGATATGCCTTTCCGCCTCTTCCTCTTCTTCCACGGGTATTACTAAAGATCAAGCAGGACAAGCCCAAGATGATAATCTTGCTGGCCCCAAATTGGCCTCGACATTTTTGGTACCCAACACTGAAAAACCTTTGTCTAGAGCCACCGTGGGTTTTACCACAGATTCCGAACCTTCTGTCCCAACACCAGGGTCAGATTATACACTCCCATGTCAAAACTCTCAGCCTGGCGGCCTGGTTAATCCAGGATCTTTGATTCATTCTGTCCTACCCAAGCAGGTTATGGATGTCATTTTAGAAGCCAGACGTCCTAGCACTAGAAAATCTTATGCAGGAAAATGGAAAAGATTTTGTTCCTGGATGCAGGCTCAGGATTCTGATCCTCTTATTCCTAACATTCCTCAGATTTTACTTTACCTGTCAGACCTCTTACATAAGGGTCTCTCTTTCTCTTCCATAAAGATACACGCCTCTGCTATTTCTGCCCATTATAATACAGACCCTCCTATCTTTTCCCACCAGCTCATGAGACAATTTCTCAGAGGAGCTAAGAACTTAAGGCCCCCTAGATCTCCTCCCATTCCTGCTTGGGATCTCAACTATGTTTTGGAAAAGCTCACCTTACCTCTTTTTGAGCCTGCTGCCTCATCTGACATCAAGTTTTTATCTTGGAAGGCAGCCATCCTGTTAGCTCTGACCTCTGCCAGGAGGGTTTTAGAGTTGCAAGCCCTTATGGCTGTGGAACCTTATATTATTTTTCATCAAGACAGGGTGTCTTTAAGGACTAATCCTACTTTCATGCCTAAGGTGGTTTCCAAAGTGGCTTTAAATCAAACTATTCACTTGCCAACTTTTTTCCCCACTCCTCAAAATAAAGGGGAAAGGATCTTACATTCCTTGGATGTACACAGACAACTACGTTTTTACCTGGACAGAACCAAGGACATCAGGAAATCAGAGCAATTGTTTTTCTTATACTTCAAGTTCCCAAGGTAAAGCCATTTCAAAACAGGCCATTTCTAAATGGATTGCTCATGGAATCGGATTTTGCTATTCACACCATGGAAAGCAAATCCCAGGGAGTATAAGGACTCACTCTACCAGAGCTGCTGCCACTTCAGCTGCCTTCCTCGGGAGTTCCTACCAAAGACATTTTGGAAAATGCAACTTGGGGTTCAGTGCATACTTTTTCCAAGCACTACAATCTACCTCTCTACTCTAAGTCTAGGGCAGGCTTTGCTTCTGCAGTCTTGCAAGGCCTTATAGCTGCCCCCTCTACTTTATGACCACCTCCCTTTCTGCTTTGGGATTCTACCCTACAGTCATGACTGCAACAGTGAAACACGATGAACATAGTACAGTTGTGTACACTTACCATAAATGTAGATGTTCGAGTGTCTTCACTGTTGCAGTCTGGGTTTCCCTCCCACCTGTCCCCTCTTATTTTTTCTTTTGTGTGGTTCCTTTTTTCACCCTTCTTCTGAGGTGTATTTGCAAAGGGTATGGGACCTTACTCATTTTGGAACTTCTGACATCTGGGGCAAGAAAAACTGGAGAACATGGCGTCGGCTGTCAGCTTTGTACTCCTGGAGCACTGACGTCAGGGAGCATGGCTGAACAGCCGACGCCGGACCCAGACTTTGGGATTCTGGCCGACTGAGGACTGCCTGCCGGCAGGGGAGAACCCTACAGTCATGACTGCAACAGTGAAGACACTCGAACATCTACATTTATGGTAAGTGTACAAAACTGTACTTTTTCTGCCTTTTCATATTCTTCTCTTAAAGATTGGGAGTTTTTTTTTTTCTCTTTTAGTGGCCATCTTCAGAGGCATAAAATTTGACTGTTTCCCAAGGAAATTATATTGAAGTGAGTCAAGAGAGGTCTAGAAAAAACTGCAGTAAGTGATTGTGAGAACCCCTATGGTCTCTCAATTTGTATTTCTTTTCTCCGCATACCAGTCCATTCCATCACCCTAACCTTTGACAAGCTCCACACAATTTACCCTGTAAAACTTTTCATGGATACCTCTGAAGTGTAGACTTTTTACATGTATTTCTGTCTTTTACATCCAGAAGTTTAACCTCTAAAAAAACTTCCAGCATTATTTTTTAGGTGGTTAATGTGTGTTTCACTTGCTTTGTGACTCCCTTCAAATTTGCCAGCTCAGAGGGATCACTGAAGACTACTTCTGCCGCCAACATTGTTTTATATGACCCATTAATTAGTCTGGCAGTTGACACTGAGGGTTAAGGTTGTTTGCTGTAGTTCCTGTAGTACAGGGTTTAATTGCGTTAGCTCTGATCTGCCTATGTTATGACCTTGAACAGGTCACTCAACCAGACAATGCTCCCAGGTTGTTTTTAAAAGGGATTGTGTGTCAGGCCTACCTGGTTATTTTATTTATCTTTGTTTAGTGGGATAGTGATCAATATTGAGTGAAATACAAAGCATTTCATAAACACAAAACTGCAGAAATGTAAGCAATAACAGAATAGTTTAAACTAATTGCATAAAGAAAACTGTGTATATACATTCCTTTGAACATGCACAGTGCAATGTATAATCAAGAATTGCTTTTTGAGTTTATTTTATTTTTTATTTTATTTTTATTTATTTAACATTTGTTGACCGGGAAAGTCCGACTAGGTTCCACAGATCCTGTTTTCAGCGGAGGCCCGGGGAGAAATGCTCCAGAAGAATTGCATTCTGAATTTGGAATAAGTGTTGATTTTCTTAATGTTGATGGGGAGAGATTGCCAAAGAGTAGGTGCCTGAAAAGAGAAAGCATGTGCAGCACTGTAGAGTTTAGTTCTAGGGGTAATGAAAGTTGGTGTGGCTTGTGGGTGATGTCTCAGATTGAATGATGTTTTTTTTTTTGTAAACGCTAGCTGCAAGGGGAGTAAATGCATGGAGTTGGAGTAGTTTGTAGAGTTAGGATCGTAAAGGTAGGTTCGAGCTTTGTTTTATGAGTAGCCATTTGTTTTCTTCAAGGTTATTACAATGATGCTGACAGAGAAATAAGTTTGTAATGATCTGCAGATGCTGTTAAAGATAGTCTGGATTATGGCAGTGTTTTGCTTGGAGGCAGAAGCAAAAATCGGGAGCCCATATTCAAATTGAGAAAGGAGAACTCATTTGCCAATGGCTGCTCTGACTGGTTGGAATAGAAAAGAGGAGATCTTTTTGGCCCAGAAGAGAAGGGAGCTTATTTTGGCTCTCACTTTCTCTGTGTGGGAATGGAAGTTAAGTGACTGATCCAGCCACAGTCCTAGGTATTTGAACATGGAGGTTGTCTCTGTGGAATCGTGTAGGTCAAAGATAGTCAGGCGCTGGGTGAATTTTCTGTGGAGTTCCAAAAAAGCATAGATGTTAAGTTGTCTATCTCGCCTTCATTCTTGCTGGATGGGTTCGGAGCCGACCTCGGCTCCGACTCGGCCACTCTAAAAGCTCGAGAGTTGGTTCCACCGGCTCGAGGCTCCCCCAATATCCCACAATGCTAGGCGTGAGTTACCTCAGATCTCGTTTGCCGCTACAGCGATCGAGGTGTGTTTTCTACCGGCTCCAGGTTAGTGAAAGTTAGACTAGTTTAAATTCTTTAGACTTAGGCTAGTTTAGTGTATTTTTCTTCCCTTTAGTGTAGTGGACTTATTATCCCTTACTACCTTTTCTCCAGCCCCCTTTTTTTCTAAAGAACTTATAGTTCTTTCCCTAAGGCCTTCGGGCCCTTCCTTCCCTTTCCTTAGGGTGTGTATGTGTTTAATTAGGGAGTTTTATTTAACTTACCTTTAGTTTAAATAATTCCCTTTGAATCCTATCAGTGTAATCTGTGTGTGTGTGTTTCTGTGTGTGATTACACTTCGGTTCCTTGAATATGTCCAAGGATACAAAGGTCTCAGGCTTCAAGAAGTGTGACTCGTGCTGTCAGAAAATGTCTCTGACAGACGGTCACACTTCTTGTGTGTACTGCCTGGGACCTTTACACCTGCAGGACTCTTGTGCTGTATGCCATGGCTTCAGCCCTAGAGTCCTGCAGGAGAGAAAAAATAAACTCATTTTGAGGGGTTTAATTAAGCCTGAAGGTTCCCTTTCTGTGTCATCTGGGAAACCTTCTAAGACCTCGGCTCCAGCTTCAGAGTCGAGGCCTAAGGCTTCGAAGCCTACTGCTTCATCGGCTCCGGCTGGAGCCGATGAGTCTTTGACTGCAGTATCTGTGGTTTCCTCGGCCGGCGGGCGAGGCATTAGAGATTCATGGGTCGGCTCCGATCAGACCATCGGAGCCGACATCTAGAAAGAGATTGAGGTCACCGTCCCTTGGCTCCATTCATTCGGCTCCAGCGTCTCCCCTGCTGTCTGAACGGAGCCATAGATCTCACTCCTCCAGGTCATTGAGGCTCTCAGATCACGACCTCCAGAGGGTAGTGAGTAGACTTTTGAAGTCTGAGGCACTGGCCCAAATGCTCCAGAGTCCGACTCATCAGTCGATGCCTCAACTTGTTCCAATAAATATTCCTCCTCCGACTCCTTTGAGCTCTGAGCCGGGGCGTCTCGGGACCGAGACTGTGGTAGCGTCGGAGCCGATACATTTGTCTTCGGCTCCGTCATCGGCTCCGATTTCTTCTTTTGAAGAATCTCGGCCGGGCTTCCTCGTCGGCTCCGAGGTGAGTGGCATCGGACCCTTGTCCGACCCCTCTCCTCTCGGTGCTTGGCGCTAGTGAGTTCGGCTCCGACATCGGCCTCGAGCCATCTCTGTCGGTGCCGAGGGAGGTTCTCAGCTTCGGGCGGGGACCTCTGGCTCTGCCTGACAGGGGTGCATTCGAGGTCATGCGGTGTGTTGGAACCTTGTTCGACTCCACAGTCGGCTCCGTCCGCCCCTCCCACTTCGGTGCCTTTGGTTATGTCGACTCACTCCCTCATCCCAGACCGCAGAGAGCAAGCTCCTCAAGAATCCCCTGTGGGATCTCATCCTCTTCGAGGCCTCTCCTGAATTGGCAGGGGAGCCCCCTAGGAAGAGAAAGTGTAAGAGGAAACACATAGACTCACCTGAGTCTGTCACCTCTGACACAGATTTAGAGGATTCCGAGGGTTCCCCACGTTCCCCTTCTGAAGATGTCTCTTTCGCAGACATTCTAGAGATCCTGAAACAGAGGGTAAATTGACCAGCCCTTAACCCTTCGGAGGATGAATCTGTGTATCTTGAGGCGTTTGGCTCTCGCCCTTCCACCTCCTGGGCGTCCCCCCCTTTGATCCTCTTATGCAGGTGGTTGCAAAGAAGGCCTGGACGACTCCTGATTCAGTGGACCCTACCCCCAGGAGACCCTCCAAATTTATAACAGCACCAACTGACAAGCAATTTCTCACAAAAGGTGTTTCGGTGGATGCTATGGTGGTAGCTGCTGCCACCAAGAAGGAACTAGCTGATCCTTCAGTGCCTGTTCATCGCCCTAACAAAGAAACAAGGTCTATGGACAGGAATGGGAAGGGGATGTACTCGACAGCGACCTTTGCAATGCGTTAAGCTGAACTACCTATGCCATTTTACTCGTCTTCAAAGAGACTTGATCAAAAGCGAGTGACATGTTGAAGGATCCTACGGCTGCAGGTTTTCAAGACAAGATGAACACTCAGCTGGCTACCCTGAATTCCATAGCTAACTCCTCCATGCCTCCTTTCTTATGCGGCTGATGGAGCGAGCAGGGTCACAGGCACAGGTGTGGCCTTACGCAGGCATGCCTGGATGCGGCTATGCAACTTTGGGGACCCCTTTATAATCTCGTTCACTAATCCCCGTTTGATGGATCAAGTCTTTCTGGGCCTCAACTGAAAGAAACCTTGACTAGGTGCGAGACAGATGGCAAGACTCTTTCTGCCCGGAGTTTGTTTTCTACTCCTTCTAGGCCTTACCCCAAAGGCCAGAAAAGTGGGAAAATGTGGTTCATAAACAATCTCAAGGGACTTAAGCCTGGCGCACAAAGTCGGTTCCCGCCAGAGGCAGAGGGGGAACAACAATGGTAGACGATCGCCCTAGAGGCAGGGGGTCCGCAGAACCAGGGCAATCGGGAAGTCTTCTCTGATAAGCCCTTTCAGCATCCTGAGGTGTTGCCCGACTGCCCACCTTCGAGGCAGTCGGGGAAGATTGTCACTGTACCCAGAAGCCTGGCTATCCCTGACTCAAGACAAATGGGTACAGTCCATCATTTCAAGGCTATTCCATTCCCTTCGTTAGCATTCCAAACCAATCAAAAATCCCTTCCAGATGTTCCACCCGCTCAAAGGGATCTTGCAGCTTTGGAAATTTCAAAGCTGCTTGCAAAAAGAGCAATTCAGCCAGTTCCAGCAGACCAGCAAGGATCCGAATCTCCTCCAGGTTCTTTTTAGTTCCAAAGAAAACAGGGGACTGGAGACCAATTTTGGGTCTCAGTATCTTGAACAAGTCAGTCAAGAAAACAAGATTGTGCATGGTCACGCTGCAGTCCATCCTTCCCTATTGGGAAAGGGAAACTGGATGTGCTCTATAGACCTTCAGGATGCGTACTATCACATAAAAATGAAAAGACGCTCCAGAAGATTCCTCCGCTTCAGGCTGGGAACCAGTCATTTTCAATTCAGGGCCCTGCCCTTTGGTCTCACCACTGCCCCCCGGGTGTTTACCAAATGCATGGCAGTGGTAGCTTCTCACCTGAGACGACAAGGATTCCAGGTGTTTCCATATTTGGACGACTGGCTCCTCACAGCTCCCACCAAGCATCTTCTTCTAATGGCCAGGGACTACACCTTTCGCATTTGTCAAAATTTGTCTGTTTTGTCGCCTTGTCGTACTATTACCTTCATAGGCGCAAATCTAGACACAGTCAACATGTCTGCGAGACTAACAGATCAGAGAATAGCAGACATACACAAAATGGTCTCGCTCCTATTCAGCAGCAACAGAATCAAAGCCAGGTTAGTTCTAAAAGTGTTGGGGATTATGGCGGCTGCCATTCCTCTGCTTCCATTAGCCAGATTCCACATGAGAATCCTTCAATGGATGCTCTTCACGCAATGGTCATACCAGCAACTTCCGATGTCCCACACCATTATGATCACGCAAACATGCAGAAATCATCTTCTGTGGTGGATGTCTTCCCCTCAGCTCTTATTGGGAAGACCCTTTGTTCCTTCCCCTCCGGTTGCTACTCTGACAACGGACGCCTCCTGATCGGGTGGGGGGGGCATTATCAGGGCAGAACTGTCCAGGGCACATGGCAACCAGGCGAATGCCACTTGCACATAAATGTTCTAGAGATGAGAGCAGTGCTTTTAGCGTTGCAAGCCCTTCAAGACTCTCTTCCCTTGGGAACGATAGCAATCCAGACGGACAATATGTCTGTAGTGTGGTATATCAACAAACAAGGCGGAACCAGGTCCTACCCCCTGTGTCGAGAAGCACTCAGACTGTGGCAATGGGCGATTTCTTCTCAGCGTTTTCTGATAGCAACGCACATCCCCGGGAAGTCCAATCAAATCGCGGACAAGTTGAGCAGAGCTATCCTCATGCCTCACGAGTGGTCTCTGAAAGACTCTGTTGTGAGAGAAATTTTTCTCAAGTGGGGCCAGCCTTGCTGCGACCTTTTTGCTACTCCCCAAAACAGCAAGTGCAGAGATTATTTCACCCTATTCCCGTTACCAGGCCAACCCAGCAGAGACGCTCTAGTCCAAGTTTGGCCCGGGGGACTTCTGTATGCATTTCCTCCCTTCCCACTAATCTCTCAAGTGATACAGAAAGCTATCGCTCAGAAGGCCTCATTGATCCTCATTGCTCCGTACTGGCCTCGACAGGTTTGGTTCCCCTTTCTACATCAGTTTCTGTTGGAGCGACCTTGGCATCTGGACCTAGTTCCAGATCTTTTGATCCATCAGTCGGGTCAGTTTCATCGCTCCCTTCCCTCTCTGAACCTCACTGCTTGGTTCCTCCAATTCCAACCGTAGCCAGGCTTCCTCAAATGTCTCACTCTGTTCGAGATATTTTGATAGCTTCCCATAAATCTTCCACTCGAAAGATTTATTTGAGTAAGTGGAAACGTTTCGCCTTTTGGGCTCAAGGAAGGGACATAGATCCTTTCACTGCTTCCATCCAAATGGTCCTTGATTTTCTAGCTGAACTCTTCCATGCAGGTTCATCTCCTTCTACCCTTAAAGTTCAATTGGCAGCTATTTCTAACTTTCATTTGGGCATTTCAGAGTCTGCCATCATGTCCCACAAGCTTTGCAAAGCCTTTTTGAAGGGAGTTTTTCTACTCAGACCTCCGGTAAGAAATCCTCCTCATCCTTGGGACCTAAATTTAGTTCTTAGTTCCTTGATTCTTCCCCCTTTCGAACCTGCAGCCTCCTGTTCTTTAAAATTGCTATCATGGAAGACTCTCTTTCTAGTAGCTATTACTTCAGCTAGAAGAGTTTCAGAACTTCATGCACTCAGCTGTCGACCTCCTTATCTGTTGTTCCATAAGGACAGGGTATCTTCTGAACCAACCGTCCTTTTTACCTAAGATAGCCTCGTCTAACCTAAATCAAAGCATTGACCTCCTGTTTTTCCAGAATATTCTAACAGGTCTGAACAAAATTGCATTGGCTAGATGTTCATCATCAGTTAAGGTACTATTTGGATAGAACCAAACAATTCAGAAAATCTGACCAGCTGTTCGTCTCTTATGCAGAAGGCAGAAAGGGACTTTCAGTTTCAAAGGTATCATTATCCAGATGGCTAACATCTCTGATTTCCCTTATTTATGAAATTAGACACCAAAAGCTGCCTAACAAACCTAAAGCCCATTCTACCAGAGCTTTGGCTACTTCTATAGCCTTCCAAGACAGACTGCCTATTGACACCATTTGTGCAGCGGCTACTTGGGCTACTCCTCACACTTTCATCTCTCATTATAAGTTGGATTTTGCCTCTAGGCATAGAGCTGACTTTGGTTCCACTGTTCTCAAGAGTCTGTTCCGTTAGGCCACCCGGGACAAGGTGCTAGGGACGCGGTCCCATCCAGCAAGAATGAAGGCGAGATAGACAACTTAACATATAGAAGTTATGTTCTTACCATAACGTTCCATGTTAGTTGTCTTCGCTTCTTCTTGCGTCCCACCCTCCTTCCCCCTGGCCTGGACAGACCTAGAGGAGTTTGATTGTGACCTCTCTTTCTACCACCTCTTTACTATAGGTATATGCTACTGTGCATATTTTCCTGGATCAGGATGTAGGCCACCCTTCTCTTATCCCTGGTTTATAGAGGTGGACTTTGGTTATAGTTATTCTATTGCTATTATAAGCTGGGCCTAGCTTACAAACGAGATCTGAGGTAACTCACGCCTAGCATTGTGGGGTATTGTGGGAGCCTCGAGCCGGTGGAACCAACTCTCGAGCTTTTAGAGTGGCTGAGTCGGAGCCGAGGTCGGCTCCGAACCCATCCAGCAAGAAGAAGGCGAGAAGAAGACAACTAACATGGAACGTTATGGTAAGAACATAACTTCTATTTTTGGTCTTGCTGTGGTTGAGAAGTAATTTATGATTTCAACCATCGGTGGAGCTCATGTACGTCTGACTGGAGTTGGCATTGAATGTTGGTGTGAGAGTGACCTGATCAAATGGATATTATTAGTAAGTTTAGTTGACATTGACTAGAATCTCTCCCTCCCTCCTTCCATTCCGCTCATTGTCTTTTTAGTCAGCAAATTATCAGTGTTCGTTTTAAGATGGTCCTTATTAAATCAGGATTCAGCCTGACCTCGTACTGTTGGTATCTCTCTTTTTCACATCTTTTTGCTTTCTTTTTATCATACAAGTAAAATTAATAATATTCTCACACCACCAGAGCCCATTGCTGGTGGAGTAGACAGAAAAGGTATTGTTTATGGCTGAGGCTCCTTGGGTTTGATTCAGGGTTCAGGTGCTTGATAACGCAGGCAGACAGGATGGGGTATGCTGGGGGCAAGACTCAGGCTAAGTCTTGTGTTGGTTTGGCTGAGATGTTGTAGAGCCCATTGCATGTCAAACCTTTGGCACTGGAGGAGAACATCTACTGTGGGGAAGAAACTGAGTAGAAAAACATTCTACAGTAGCATGTAGTATTGCCAGAGGTTCCTTGATTTCTATACTGACACCAAACATGGTTTGAGATAAGTCCAGGGGAGGCTAAGGTGTGTTCAGTAAATCCAGTGGATGAGGAGAGGTACTAGAAACATCTTAAGGTCAACTGTATGTTATTATCTGAGTAGTAGTAGAAATTCTCTGGGAAGTAGTGTGCATAAGTGAAGGCATTTTTATGATCTGCTTTTAATAAATTTGGGCTGATGGAAAGGTTTTAATATACATAGCAACTTTGAATACAAGATTTTTGATAAAGGGTTGATGCTTACATTTCTCAAAGGCTTAAATAATGGTTTTCATGTTATGCAGCACAGTAAAACTCTTTAGTATGACTTGGTGTGTTGAAAGCTTTGAATGAAAATTTAACTGGAGTGGTTTAAGCCAAGGCCTGCATTTGTTTGCTTTGCAGATGTCCTTCAAGAATGCAACTGCAGTCATAACATATGGGTTGTCCTGCCTCAGGCAGCCCTCGGTCGGCCGGATTCCAAAGTCTGGGTCCGACGTCAGCTGATGTCGCATTTCTGTCCGACGTCAGAGCGGCTGGAGTATATAAGCATCAGCCGACGCCATCTTCTTCAGTCTTTCTTGCCGCGCGGTGCCCGAAGCAGAAGCAGTTCGCAAGTGCCGGTCGGTCAGCTCCTGTATTCTTCGAAACCGAAGTCATCAAAAAAGCTAAGTACCCCATTGGGGACCTTTTCTTGCCTCAGCCAATGTCAGAAATTACTGAAAAAGTAAATAATTGTTTGTCTTGTGGTAAACAAATACCTCATAAGGATTTCCACTCCTACTGCCTCCCTTGCCTTGGCCCAGACCACGACGTCTCGGCCTGTGCCACCTGTGCTCGCTTCAACAAGCGCACTCTGAGGCGCCGGGCAGAGTTTGCTGAAGACTTTTTTGGCAAAAAATTTGATTATACAATGCCGTCGGAACAACCGACAACGCAGACTCCTAAGAAACGAAAAGACCAGGACCGACATCCTTGGCCCGCGTCTTCAACCGACACCACGCCAAAACTAACCGCGAGTGCTCCGGTTCCCTCTGAGGCGGTTATTCCACTGCTCCGAACTGAAGACACCGCATTACCGATACCTCCGATACCGGAGGCCACTCCGCCAGTTATTGATTTTCCTCCGGATACCGAAACCGAGGAAATGCCCGAGACCATTGCTGTTGATAAGGTAACTCCTACACGTGGAGCGGCTAGGCCTCCCATGTCCATGTCTATCAAGGCCTACACACATGCCAAGGCAGCCGGCAAGTCCAAACATCTTACTGCTAAAAACTTACCTCAGACTACTACTGAAACTCAGATCATGTCCATGGCCGCAGATTTAATTTCTCTGATCAGAGGCTCCCAGGCCCATCCTGAGAGGGGATCCCAGCCTCCTCCTGAAAAGAGGCCCAGGGTTGAACCCCCTGACCCTCTGCCCTCAGATGAAGATTCTGAGGACTCTGTTCCCTCTGAAAGCCAGGAAGAGCCCTTCCAGACCTATGAGGATTCAGATGCAGAGGACTCCATTCCCTCGGCCTCCCCTCCTGAGGATATTTCTTTTGGGGAAGTTCTGCATTCCATGAGGGAACATTTTAAGTGGCAAGGCCAGGAATTTTCTGATTCCAGAAAGCACCTTCGAACCTTCCTCAAAAAGCCTCAACTCAGACCCTTAGCTATACCTCCTGTGCTTGATGTTTTGGATGATTTATACTCTGACTCCAGTGTTACCCCTGATACTCTTCCTCCTGCTCCTGTCAAGCCTGACAGATACTATAGGGTTCCAGAAACCCATTCTCATTTATTTAGGGCCCATGCTGTGGATTTAGAAACAATTTCCCAGGGGCCTAAAGGGGTTTCAGCTACCACATCCAAAAATCCTTTGCCTTCTGACAGGGAAGCAAGGTCCTTAGAGAGATGCGGAAGAAGGTCTACACCTCCACTACTTTATCTATGAGAGCTCTCAATTGTCTCTTTCACATGTTTCAATATCAGGATTTCCTGTTAGATGATTTACAGAAAAGTTTGGCCTCTCCTGAACCTTTAGATAGGAAGTCTTTGCAGGAGGCTGTGCATAATTCTCAGCAAGTTAGCAATCATTTTTTGCAGTGTGGATATGATGCATTGGAGGCTTCATGTAGGGCAGCTATGACAGGGCGGTCATTAGTAGACATGCATGGCTAAAAGAACAACCTTTACCAGATCATGTTAAGGCAAAACTTCTTGATGCACCCTTGGAAAGAACAAGCTTTTAGTGCTAATGCTAAAGATGTGTTAAAGTCCATTGAGGAAAAAGCTAAGTCAGTACAGACAGTCAAAGATTTCCTCCAGGTTCAGCCGCCCAGATTCAGCAGGAACTGGCCTTCTAAAAACTGGTCCTTTCCTAATCCTGAAAGATCTCAAAGGTAAAAGCAGGCGTGCCGAGGAAGAGGCAATACAGAGGATCCTACAGGGGCGACAATGGCAACCAGCAAACCAAAGTGAAAGCGGCTTTTACCTGGAATCCTTTGGAACACCAGGGTCAGATTCTACACTCCCATGTCAAAACTCTCAGCCTGGCGGCCTGGTTAATCCAGGATCTTTGATTCATTCTCTCCTACCCAAGCAGGTTATGGATGTCATTTTAGAAGCCAGACGTCCTAGCACTAGAAAATCTTATGCAAGAAAATGGAAAAGATTTTGTTCCTGGATGCAGGCTCAGGATTCTGATCCTCTTATTCCTAACATTCCTCAGATTTTACTTTACCTGTCAGACCTCTTACATAAGGGTCTCTTCTTTCTCTTCCATAAAGATACACGCCTCTGCTATTTCTGCCCATTATAATACAGACCCTCCTATCTTTTCCCACCAGCTCATGAGACAATTTCTCTGAGAAGCTAAGAACTTAAGGCCCCCTAGATCTCCTCCCATTCCTGCTTGGGATCTCAACTATGTTTTGGAAAAGCTCACCTTACCTCCTTTTGAGCCTGCTGCTTCATCTGACATCAAGTTTTTATCTTGGAAGACAGCCATCCTGTTAGCTCTGACCTCTGCCAGGAGGGTTTCAGAGTTGCAAGCCCTTATGGCTGTGGAACCTTATATTATTTTTCATCAAGACAGGGTGTCTTTAAGGACTAATCCTACTTTCATGCCTAAGGTGGTTTCCAAAGTGGCTTTAAATCAAACTATTCACTTGCCAACTTTTTCCCCACTCCTCAAAATAAAGGGGAAAGGATCTTACATTCCTTGGATGTACACACACAAGTACGCTTTTACCTGGACAGAACCAAGCACATCAGGAAATCAGAGCAATTGTTTGTTTCATATGCTTCAAGTTCCCAAGGTAAAGCCATTTCAAAACAGACCATTTCTAAATGGATTGCTCATGGAATCAGATTTTGCTATTCACACCATGGAAAGCAAATCCCAGGGAGTATAAGGACTCACTCTACCAGAGCTGCTGCCACTTCAGCTGCCTTCCTCAGGGGAGTTCCTACCAAAGACATTTTGGAAGCTGCAACTTGGAGTTCAGTGCATACTTTTTCCAAGCACTACAGTCTACCTCTCTACTCTAAGTCTAGGGCAGGCTTGGCTTCTGCAGTCTTGCAGGGCCTTATAGTCCCTCTACTTTATGACCACCTCCCTTTCTTTCTGCTTTGGGATTCTACCCTACAGTCATGACTGCAACAGTGAAACACTATGAACATAGTACAGTTGTGTACACTTACCATAAATGTAGATGTTCGAGTGTCTTCACTGTTGCAGTCTGCTCCTCCCACTTGTCCCTCTTACTTTTCTTTTGTGTGGTTCCTTTTTTCACCCTTCTTCTGAGGTGTATTTGCAAAGGGTATGGGACCTTACTCATTTTGGAACTTCTGGCATCTGGGGCAAGAAAAACTGGAGAACATGGCGTCGGCTGTCAGCTTTGTACTCCTGGCGCTCTGACGTCAGGGAGCATGGCTGAACAGCCGACGCCGGACCCAGACTTTGGGATTCTGGCCGACCAAGGACTGCCTGCCGGCAGGGGAGAACCCTATAGTCATGACTGCAACAGTGAAGACACTCGAACATCTACATTTATGGTAAGTGTACACAACTGTACTTTTTCTGCCTTTTCATATTCTTCTCTTAAAGATTGGGAGGTTTTTTTTCTCTTTTAGTGGCCATCTTCAGAGGCATAAAATTTGACTGTTCCACAAGGAAATTATATTGAAGTGAGTCAAGAGAGGTCTAGAAAAAACTGCAGTAAGTGATTGTGAGAACCCCTATGGTCTCTCTCAATTTGTATTTTTTTTCTCCGCATACCAGTCCATTCCGTCACCCTAACCTTTGACAAGCTCCACACAATTTACCCTGTCAACCTTTTCATGGATACCTCTGAAGTGTAGACTTTTTACATGTATTTCTGTCTTTTAGATCCAGAAATTTAACCTCTAAAAAACTTCCAGCATTATTTTGTAGGTGGTTAATGTGTGTTTCACTTGCTTTGTGACTCCCTTCAAATTCGCCAGCTTGTCAGAGGGATCACTGAAGACTACTTTTGCCGCTAACATTGTTTTATATGACCCATTAATTAGTCTGGCAGTTGACACTGAGGGTTAAGGTTGTTTGCTGTAGTTCCTGTAGTACATGGTTTGATTGCGTTAGCTCTGATTTGCCTATGTTATGACCTTGAACAGGTCACTCAACCAGACAATGCTCCCAGGTTGTTCCTTAAAAGGGATTGTGTGTCAGGCCTACCTGGTTATTTTATTTATATTTGTTTAGTGGGATAGTGATCAATATTGACCAATTTCAGACAGCCTGAGTGAAATACAAAGCATTTCATAAACACAAAACTGCAGAAATGTAAGCAATAACAGAATAGTTTAAACTAAATTGCATAAAGAAAACTGTTTATATACATTCCTTTGAACAAGCACAGTGCAATGTATAATCAAGAAGTGCTTTTTGAGTTTATTTTATTTTTTATTTTATTTTTATTTATTTATTTAACATTTGTTGACCGGGAAAGTCCGACTAGGTTCCACAGATCCTGTTTTCAGCGGAGGCCCGGGGAGAAATGCTCCAGAAGAATTGCATTCTGAATTTGGAATAAGTGTTGATTTTCTTAATGTTGATGGGGAGAGATTGCCAAAGAGTAAGTGCCTGAAAGGAGAAAGCATGTGCAGCACTGTGGAGTTTAGTTCTAGGGGTAATGAAAGTTGGTGTGGCTTGTGGGTGATGTCTCAGATTGAATGATGGTTTTTTTTTGTAAACTCTAGCTGCAAGGGGAGTAAATGCATGGAGTTGGAGTAGTTTGTAGAGTTAGGATCGTAAAGGTAGGTTCGAGCTTTGTTTTATGAGTAGCCGTTTGTTTTCTTCTAGGTTATTACAATGATGCTGACAGAGAAATAAGTTTGTAATGATCTGCAGATGCTGTTAAAGATAGTCTGGAGTATGGCAGTGTTTTGCTTGGAGGCAGAAGCAAAAATCGGGAGCCCATATTCAAATTGAGAAAGGAGAACTCATTTGCCAATGGCTGCTCTGGCTGGTTGGAATAGAAAAGGGGAGATCTTTTTGGCCCAGAAGAGAAGGGAGCTTATTTTGGCTCTCACTTTCTCTGTGTGGGAATGGAAGTTAAGTGACTGATCCAGCCACAGTCCTAGGTATTTGAACATGGAGGTTGTCTCTGTGGAATCGTGTAGGTCAAAGATAGTCAGATGCTTGGTGAATTTTCTGTGGAGTTCCAAAAAGCATAGTTTTGGTCTTGCTGTGGTTGAGAAGTAGTTTATGATTTCAACCATCGGTGGAGCTCATGTACGTCTGACTGGAGTTGGCATTGAATGTTGGTGTGAGAGTGACCTGATCAAATGGATATTATTAGTAAGTATAGTTGACATTGACTAGAATCTCTCCCTCCCTCCTTCCATTCCGCTCATTGTCTTTTTAGTCAGCAAATTATCAGTGTTCGTTTTAAGATGGTCCTTATTAAATCAGGATTCAGCCTGACCTCGTACTGTTGGTATCTCTCTTTTTCACATCTTTTTGCTTTCTTTTCATCATACAAGTAAAATTAATAATATTCTCACACCACCAGAGCCCATTGCTGGTAGAGTAGACAGAAAAGGTATTGTTTATGGCTGAGGCTCCTTGGGTTTGATTCAGGGTTCAGGTGCTTGATAATGCAGGCAGACAGGATGGGGTATGCTGGGGGAAAGACTAAGGCTAAGTCTTGTGTTGGTTTGGCTGAGATGTAAAGTCCATTGCATTTCAAACCTTTGGCACTGGAGGAGAACATCTACTGTGGGGAAGAAACTGAGTAGAAAAACATTCTACAGTAGCATGTAGTATTGCCAGAGGTTCCTTGATTTCTATACTGACACCAAACATGGTTTGAGATAAGTCCAGGGGAGGCTAAGGTGGGTTCAGTAAATCCAGTGGATGAGGAGAGGTACTAGAAACATCTTAAGGTCAACTGTATGTTGCTATTAGGTTAGTTGAACTGATGAGCAGTAGTTGTTATCTGAGTAGTAGTAGAAATTCTCTGGGAAGTAGTGTGCATAAGTGAAGGCATTTTTATGATCTGCTTTTAATAAATTTGGGCTGATGGAAAGCTTTTAATATACATAGCAACTTTGAATACAAGATTTTTGATAAAGGGTTGATGCTTACATTTCCCAAAGGCTTAAATAATGGTTTTCATGTTATGCAGCACAGTAAAACTCTTTAGTATGACTTGGTGTGTTGAAAGCTTTGAATGAAAATTTAACTGGAGTGGTTTAAGCCAAGGCCTGCATTTGTTTGCTTTGCAGTTTCCATTGGTTGTTTTATTTCTATATACAGTAATTCAAAACCTCACTGAATTTTAGTTAATTTTGCAAAGGTACTTTGGAAATCTGCGGTGGTGGTGCTGCGGTAGCGTTGTCGCTTCACAGTAAGACGCTGACCAGTTCGACTCTCAGCTAGAGCTTCTTCTGCGTGGGGACATGCGTGAATGGGCGTACCTTCGTTAAAGGTTGTGCGATAGGGCTGGCAACTCAGCACGTAAAAATCAACTGCTAATCATTAGCAGACCAGAGTTCCGCTGTGGCGACCCCTAACCGGGAAAAGCCGAAAGACACAACAACAACAACTTTCAGATTCATTTGGATTTCTACCTAGTATAGGTCATCTGTAGCAATCAAGAAGCTATAGTGGGATTCATACCCCATTGCATTTTTCTTGGTAAGAGTGGTTAACAGCTACTTGGTGCTTGTTTCTGTACTATTTTCTATATCACTGGAGCAGCTTCCATTTCTTTGGAATTGCCATCAGTGTAAGCCAGTTTTACACAGTTTGCAAATTTTGGTTTACGCTGCTAAGAAAACATATGTTTCCTGTTGACCTGGGCTCCACTGTAAAGACTTGGGGGAAACAAACTTGTGATCCAGGAAAGACTATCCAGTATTTCTCAAGTTTTGCTTACTTAGCAGCCTTTGTTATTGCATTATTTTTAAACCAAATTTCATTTAAGAGGCATGCCACATCATATATTAGAGGCATCAGAAAATATACTGATCATTCCAGCCACATAAAGTATGCTGTAGACTCTAGACTTTTAGGGGCATAAAACCCTTGTAGGAGGAGTGGCCTTGCATCTAGTTACTGTGTACATAGTATTTTCTGTGAGGAAAAAAATAAATAGGTTTTTGTGTACTTTTGCTGTTGAAGAGCAGAATAGAGTCTAATTCCCTTTGACTATGCTACTAGTAATTTATACTTCCTAGGTAAATAATCTGTTTATTTGTCAGGAAATTGGTAGGTACTGGGCTTGTATAGGCCCCAGGGTCGATAGCCTAGTTACCTACCTATGAACCTAAATTTGCTGCTCAGTTAAAAGCATTGTCTTGTCTGGTATGGTAGAAACCAGAGTTAGCTGTGTTTTCATCTCTAAGTATGTTGAAAAGATCCATGAATCTCTTCAAATGAGACCATTATCTTTTGTACTGTGACACTTTTATTTGTCCACCACAAATTATTTTGTGCTTTTCATTATAAATCCTTCTCTAGTGGTCTCAATGTAGAAACATACGTCAGTCAACACCTCTCAGCCTCTTGAAGCAAGGAATCTGGACAAAGCCATAAATAATGGGGGGGGGGGATCAAAGACTCTGAAATTGGGACAGTTTTTAAATATTGCTCTTACAGATTTAGAAAGCTAGTAGAATAACAGTTTTGTATTAGCATGAATTTTCTGAAGAGTATAAAGTCTGAATCTCAAATGTCTGTCATTATTTTCTGACATCACTCCTCAATGATTTGCCAGAAAACCGCAGTTTTATGGGAAACTGACCAAATATGTGAGGCAGAAATCTGTACAGTTGAAATATATGCACCAGTCTGTGGAAGGATCCTGCAGTACCTTAACTGGGCAGACCTATATGTGTTTGTGGAATTCTGACCTTGAGACAGGTAAGCCCACAGAGACGTTGCTTACTTGGAAAGTCAATAAGGTGATGCTCCAGAAGCTGGTGGTCAGTGTTCCTTGAAAGGTTATAAAGAATTTCAGCTGCACTGTTGTCATTATTCTAGCCACTTTGTTTCTAAAGATCATTGAACATGACTTGCAAGTTATCTTTTTTAATGTATATAACTAGAATTCATAGTTGAAGACCACTAATTTAAGAAAAGAAGAAACACTTTTTGAAATTTCAGCTTACTTTATTGCTGTATTGGCGCGCACAGACCTAAGAATGATCGACTTCAACATGCATGCTAAGCCAGGATGTTTGGGGTGTTTTGCCATTTCACCACTGTATATACTGTATTCAGAAAGAAATGAGGACTGTATGTTGATGATTCCATGCCTGGAATAAGTTGGTAACCTAGTAATAACAAATTATTTAAATTATAAATAAAAAGAGATTCTCTGAAGGAGTAGATTTCCATCAGTACGCTGCCTGTCTCCACACGCAAAGCTTATGTGCTGGAAGAATGCACAGGTGACAGGAGGCAAGATCTTTACAAAATGATGCTAAGTTAAAAAAAAGAGTTTTCAAGATGTTGGTCATTTCAAATGTGAAATAATTTCCAGTTTTTAACATTCAGGTTTGTCTACAGCTATAGTTTCAGCACTAATGGGATACATGGTTTTCATCCGTGGGGGAAAAATTTATTTTAACTTTTGCTTACCAGGGATAATCCGATTGGGCAACTAGTGTCCGTTTTCAGTGGAGGCCTGGGGAGAAAAGCTCCACACAGTACAAAATGAACAGAAATCAATGGTAATAGTTATAGGTTACAAAGTATAAATGTTAACGGTTAACAACATGTTACAAAAAATGTAAATGTTAAGTACTAGTTGAAAAGTAGTTTAGACTATTAATAAGTATGAAGTAGATAGTTGGAGACAACTTATTGAACACAATAGAGACAGTTACAACTATTAGATCTAAAGTTTGCTAATGAACAAATATGTGTGCATAGCATTTTCATGGCCAAAGCATTTGTACAATGTGTGCATAGCATTTTCATAGCAAAAACATATGTACAATATGTGTGCATAGCATTTTCATAGCAAAAACATATGTACAGTATTTATAATGAGCATTGGTTGAGCACATTATTAGTATTCACCAGAAGCTTAAGAAAATAGTACTCCTGCAATTTAGTGAGGCCTCAAGGTGGCCCATTGCAGTTGCATAGATGGCTGGTGTGAAGGTATGATTTAGAGTTTTTTGAAGGTGGGAAGTACACTTTTGTAATCTGATGTCAGGAGGAAGGATGTTCCAGGTTTTAGTAACTTCGAGGGAAGAGAGATTCCTCAGAGTTGTTTTTACATGGAATATTTTCAATCAGAGCTTTGTTGCTGGAATGTAATTGTCTATTTGAATTGTAGCAGTTTAGAAGACCAGACAGGGCAGGTGTTTTCTCTGGATTGTATAGTATTTGGTGTGCTAGGCTGAATTGGTGGTATTGCAATAAACTGGGAAATTCAAGCAAGTGTAATGTATGTAAGGATTGGCAGTGGTGACTTGACTGCTGTTTGTTTTCTATAATGACGGATTCTAATAAGAATTTTGTTCAGGTGTCTTTAGCTCACAACTTTTTAATTCATATGGTGATAATTCTCACATCTCTAGTAAGAATTTTGTGTTTCCCTGTTTCTAACTTCTAGCTTTTCATGTTTTTCTCAGATGAAGATACACATTTATTATGTTGCTGTATTAAGCCTTGAAATATCTTAGAAGTATGATTTTGCATGTTTTATTGGATCTTTGTAGCTTTTCTAAAGGAAAATTGTATCAAATGTTGAAGCACATAAAACTTTTATTAGTCACTATGAAGGTCTAAGCTCCCACCCAGCTATGTTGTATTTCAGTACAAGGTGGTCCTTAGTCACATATGTGCTTTGACAATTGTTGAGTTACATTTTTCAGACGATGTTATGAGCAGGTCTTCAAATTTAATTTCATACAGGATATTACCAAGTTTCCTTTTAAGATAGTTGCTTCCTGGTATAGCTAGGCAGATTTATAGAAAGTGTCTAGCGCACAGATAGCTGATGAATATCAAGTCTTAAAACCTCCTCTCCTGAAATAAAATGGATAGCTTACATTCCTGTTAGTGTGTCTAACTTCCTTGGGAATTGTAATTTGTCATACACAGTAAGTAATTGCTTGAATGTTTTTGAGGTAAGCATATTTTTCTTGATCAAAAGTAATCTTTTTACTTCGCTTATTTATATTCTGTCTTGGTAGAAGGTGTAAAAATCTGTGCACATTAATGGTAACAAAAGGACTTTTATCACTTGTGTTGCTGCACGTATGTGTGTACTTTGTATAGCTATAATGTTGACTTGTTATTCAGTCTGCCTTGTTTTTTTTTTTGTTCAGGGGTGGACGGATAATCACAGTGGAAGGTGAGAATCTGGATGTGGTACAGAAGCCATTAGTCAGTGCTGTGCTAAATACAGAGGTACCTAGCAGGAGGAGAAGACGAAGACAAGACTCTGAAATACAGCACCAGCCCACAGTACAACCTCATTTAAAGGTAATGGGTGTTCTCCCAAAGTTTTGATTTTTTTTCAAAGTTTAGATCATGTTTCTCTTTCCTCTACATTCATCTTCTGGATGGCCTCTTAACTACAGGAACTTGACTCAGTTCACGCCTTCTGTTAAGTATTAATTCCTCTTTTAATACTGCCTTACCGCCACAGTCCCTGATATGCATTTATAGTTTAGCTTACACCCAAGAGCGGGGGGGGTTTGATACACACTTGCATATGCAGAATCTAACTCCCAGGGTTTTTAAGCAATCTGTGATTAGAGGAAGCTGACAAGGTAGATGGATAATGATATTGTCTGAGTGATAAATGTCAGTGTTAAAAAGATCATCATTCACTTTGTATTTCATGAAGGAAGAGTTTCTGTTTTCCTTTCAGTCAGCACAGTAAGCATTGTGTTGGCCATGTTTTCTGCAAGGGATTTGAGATGCACTTTCTCTGCTCATGTAAGTGTAAAGGGAAAGGAGCTTCATCATTCTTTCAATAGGTGGAGCCACATGGTGCCTGCTGTTTAGTCAGCAGCAGTTTGCTAACAGATTTGTGTGTTTGTTAAAGAAAGCAGATTGTATTGTATGAAAGCTTCTCCACTGCTATCAGGGGCACCACATTAGGTGACATCTCTTATAAGGCAAGCGCACACCATATAATTTTTTTTAAACTGACATTGCTGTTGAAACAAATCAGTAGTCCATTTTGCTTACATACACTTTTTAGATAATAGCTTTCATCTTGGCCCAGTACAGTTCTGTACATCTTCGGGTGTATGTGTAACCATTTTGTTTGCATGTGTTATGAAGAGAAATTATGAAACACTGGTAATTAATTTCCTTATTTTTTCTTCAGTCCTTTTCAGTTGCAATTGAGACCAAGTGGCATAGTGGTTAAGATCTTTGCCTCCCAAGATGCAAGATTTGATCCTGACCTTCTACTAATGCCTGCTTGGAGATTGCATGTTCTCCCTGTGTCTGTGGAGTTCCTGCTACAGCTAAAAAACATGCTAAGTGTTTCCATCTCAAACCAAGAATGGAGCTGTGGGCAGCAGCACAGACTCTAGATGGTGCCTTATAGAAGGAATAATCGAATAGACCAACCATTTTAGGCATGTACTGCGGTGTGCATTACCCTCAAAGATAGGAGAACACAACTCACATACTGTGTGTGCAGCAGGGATAGCCACTCGACTGTGTAAAGTATAACTCTAGGTGATTTGCTTGTGTTCACTAACATCGACTAAAATGAGTATGGGTATTTACCACTGATAAGTGGGTTGAGGACCCGTACTAATGGTGGTAGGGGTATGTGTGTCCACAGTGTGTGCCCACTACTGGCAAGCTAACATGCAGTTGCCCAGCTTGGGTTACCTGGAATAACTCTGTTGAGGGTAAGCTGGACATAACCAATTAACCTGCCGAACATGAACTAAGAATTGGTGCACCACAGTGTAGGTGCACTGACAGGATGAGGCTTGGAAGTGGATGACATGATGGTAAGGAGGAGGCTGGACATTCTCTGTATCTAGGAGACAAAGTGGAATGGCAGTGCATTAAAGCCAGTTGGCTTTGGATCCAGAGACTACTGCTGAGGAGCAGGACAGGCTAGAAATGGTGTGGGAATTGTTAGGAAGAGGATTCAGAAGACAGGGATGTTATCAGAATCTGTGACAGGCTCATGGCAGTCAGACTACAGTATAATGATAAAGCAGTATTCATAGTCTCAGTTTATGCTTCACAAAGGGGTTGTGGTAGTGAGGATAACAGTATTCGTACAGCAGTTGCAGGACCTTTTAGATAAAGCAGGGCAACAGGAATTGGTGTTGATAATGTATGACCTGAATGCAGATAAGACAGACAGAGAACAAGGTACAAGGACTGCCTGGGAACACATAGGTGGGACAACAGGAATAAAGAAGGAGAGGCCATTCTAGACTTAGTCTGCCAAATGGCTTGATGGTAGCCAGCACATACTTCAGAAAGAGAGACGGTCACAAGATCACATACAAAAGTGGCCAACAGGCAACTCAGGTAGACGTCCTCCTAATAAAGAAAGGACACTTGGGTAGAATCATTGATTGCAAAATCATCCCCAGTGAAGAAGAATGGCAGCACCTTAAAACAGCATATGTAAAGTCCAGAAATATACAGATAAGCCAGATGGGAAGTAAGATACATAAGAAAAGCTGGTGGTGGAATGCAGAAGTCCAGGAAGCCATGAAAAGAAAGGAGGAGTGCAGGAAAAAGTGGGATATAGAAAAGACAGGCCAGGCTAGGAAGGAATGTACTGGTTGGCCAACAAGATAAGAGGAGTTGCAGTAGCAAAGAACAAGGCATCAGAGGGACTCTACCAACTTCTGGAAAGTGACTTAGTGGATGGCACAAAGAAACTTTTAGGCTGCAAGGCAAAGACAGAAAGATAAAGAAGATGGCCATAACCTGCTCACCAGCCCAGAGGACATCAAAGGCAGATGCAAAAAGTACTTTCAACCAGTTCTAAATGAATAAACCCCCACAGAATCTGTACTTTCCCAGACACAGCCTGTAGTGAAAGAAGGTAAGCCCACCATAGAAGAAGTAAGAACAGCGCTTAAAGAAAACGAAGCAGGGAAATTAGCTCAGATTAAGTCATAGCTGACGTGATCAAGATGTTGAGTGAGACAGGGGAGAAATGACTCCTGAAGGGTGCTCATAGTATGGAGAAGAGAGAGAGGTGTATCCCAGATGACTGGAGAGTAAGCATACTAATGCCAGTGTTCAAGAACAAAGGAGACATTTACAACTGTGAGCAGTATAGAGGTGTCAAACTCCTATCACAGTGCATAGAAGTATTGGAGAGGGAGATTGATAAACAAATACACAGAGTAGTGGAAAGTAAGATGGGAAATGAGCAGTTCGGATTCAGATCAGGAAACAGCACAACTGACCCAAACTTTGTAGTGAAACAAATACTTGAAAAGATGCAAAAAATGAGAAAGGAGTCCAACTGGTGGGCATTCGTAAAATTGGAGAGGGCATTGTCAAGGTCCCAAGAAAGCTGATTTGGGAACTACTGCAGTGGTTCTAAGTCCCAGAAACGTTGGTAGAAGTAATGCAAGCTATGTACAGAGGACTCAGTGACTCAAGTACGAAAGTACAGTTGTGTAAAGTCTTGCTATAGCAGTAGATTTCCTCCTGTCACTGTTGCAGTATTCCTTATTGAAGAGATCCCCTACCAAGGGTAGCCTGACGTCTGGCCAGACATCTTTTGTTATGGTAAGATTTTATACACCACAAAATCTTTAGAACCAAAGGCAGAAACAGCATAAAACCAATAGCTCACGACCGAAGAAATCACCAGGAACCGGATACTTTGCAAAAAACTTTGTTTTATTTGAAGTATAAAATCCACAAGATAGATGCTCACGAGTGAAAGATTTAAAAACCAACAATCAAGTCAAGCGCTTTCGCCCGGGCTCTCCCAGGCTTTATCAAGACAATACCACAGAGAATGTGCATTCCTTATATACATATACAACTCTAATAATTCAATTATGCAATTAATTAATTGGGCTATTCCCATTATTTAAAAATCTCTTGGTGTTTAAAGGTACATGTTGTAAATAGCAGCAATGACAAAAGCAGAAACAAAAGCAACAAAGCAAAAATGCAAAAACACCATTCTTATCAATTTTCAGGGTCCCACATATACCAAATTTAAAATCTTTGAATAAAATTTAATCTATTAAGTATATTAAATAATCTTATATTAAATATTCAACTTTAAAAACTAATAAGTGTATATTAATTTAAATAATATTTGTATATTTATAAATAACATTGTTAAAAATCTTATTATTCTAAATATGAATTGATAAACATGTATGCTTATAAATAAATAAATAAATAAATACTGTACATAAACATCATACTCCTAACATTCTATTATAATTTATTATAATTTATTATAAACTTCAAAAATGGACCATGTTACCTTATTGAATACCAACCATTGATAGGTAAAAATATATATATAAAAAACATCATACGATACAATATGTCTCCCTAAAATTGCTAAAAACTACTAAAAATTGTTTTACTAAAATTATATTAATTTTGAACCCAAACATATTTTATATATATAATCACAGTTTAGCGAGTCGACTATAATTTGGCCCTACGTAGTTTGAGAGCACTATTAATACTGGTGGCATCATTAAGCCCTGGTGGTCGTGTGGCATTCAGTTTTATTTGCCATAACAATTCTTTATACTCCAGGGATGCTTCCCAGTCCCCTCCTCTTACACTGTTAAAAACTTGTTCCAAGACAAAAAATTTTAAGCACATATTACAAGTTAAAGAGTGCTTGTAGAATGCATTTGATTCTTTTTTATTTTTGATTTCATAAATGTGCTCATACACTCTTCTTCTTAGAACCCTTTCAGTTTTTCCCACATAAAAACATAAACAGTGTTGACAAAATCCCAAATAAACCACACCTTTTGAATTACAATTAAAATGACCTGATGGGAACAAATTTATATTTCTAGATTTCAAATAAATACCTTTATTATCAAGTATGTAGCAACATTGGTTACAAGCATTGCATTTATAGGTTCCCCTGGTGAGTTGGTTTTCACTATTGATAGATACTGCTTGCCTTTCCAATAATTCTTTTAAGTTGCAGTCCCTTCTTCTAACAAAATGTGGTTTGCTTGGAATACTTTTCTTAAGATCTTCATTGATGGAAAGAACAGGCCAAAATTTGCCAATAATGTTCTCTATCTCCACATTATTTGTGTTATATGTGTATAAAAAAGAAAGTTTTTTTGTTTTGTCCTTATTCATTCTACTAACAGATTCCTGGGACGTTGTAGTACCAAGTAAAGGGGGAAACTGTGTGAACCTTTTTTGGGATATTTCATTAACTAAAGTTTCAAACATACTGTTTGGATATCCTTTTTCTATAAAGAGTTCCTTTAAATAATCGCATTCCTTCTGGTACAGAGTGTCCGTACTACAAATTCTAGATGCTCTTATTAACTGGCCTTTTATAATCCCCCTTTTCTGGAATAATGTATGGTTGCTCTCAAAATGCAACAACATGTTTGAGTATGTGTCCTTTCTAAAAATGCAAGATTCAAATTGTTTGGATATATTATTTTTCCTTAAGACAATGTCCAAATAATGTAGTTCAAATGGATTAATTTTGTGTGTAAATTTTAAAAAAACTGGTAGAGCAATTAATATGTTGCATGAATTCTTCAAATTCATTAATATTACCCCCCACAAAATGCAAATATCGTCTAGGAATCTTTTGTAATAGACAATATGTTCTGCCCATCTTGATGAAAAAATAAATTCATTTTCCCAGAAATGCAATACTAAATTTGAGTAGGCTGTAGCACATGGTGTGCCCATTGCCACCCCTTTATTCTGCTTAAATAACTCTCCATTGAAAATAATATAATTGTTCTTCAAAATAACCTCCATAAATTCAACTATTAAATTTATAATGTTACTGCTGAAACCTGATTTTTCAATAAGTATTCTACTGAACCATTCTATTCCTATAGTGTGCGGAATACTAGGGAATAAATCGACAATGTCAATGGTAACCATATAATTAGTTATGTTGAAATATTCACTTTTTATCCCTTTAAGAAATTCCCATGAGTCTTTACAAATACTTTCTATTGATGAAACCAGTGTTTTGGTTGATATATCTATAAATTTACCTAATGGTTCAGTAATACCCTTTGCACCTGCAACTATGGGCCTACATTTTAAAGGATCAAGGCCTTTGTGAACCTTAGGGATGCCAAAAATAATTGGCGTCAGAGGTTTTTGTACTAAGAGGTAGTTGAACAATTGCTCATTCAGGACTCCTTGCATGAGATGGTCCTCTAGCATAAGCCTTATTTTTGAATATGCTACATTGCGTTCATTAACTGAGACTTCTGTGTATTTTTCTGTCATGCAAGATGTTAGTGATATGTGCTTCATAATCTTGCTTATACATAAGAACAACCCCACCTCCTTTATCTGGTTTCATTGGTCTAATTTCCTCGTTCCTAAAAAGTCTTATAGTCTCATAGAAGTCCTTGGTGAAATTATTAACCTTATATTCTGCTTTTTTTGTTGTCAGGTGTCTAAGTTCAGCTTCTACCATGTCCTCAAATACCTTCAAGACAGGATGGAGGGGTAGGTTAAAAGTACTTGCTCTTTGTAATGGATCTTTTACATGTTGCCTACCTCTAAAATAAATATTTAAATTCAAATTTCTGGTAAAAAACTTAACATCTAAAATAGTTTTTGAAATGTTCATAAATTTCTCAGGTACAAAATGAAAACCCTTTTTAAACAGCTCAAAAAACAGGTTGCTGACTGAAACATCAGTATAATTGTAAATGGAAAAATTCCCCTGCTTAGCCACTGTACAAGTTGGTAACTGAATAGTTTCTATGGCTAAAACAGAAGGCCTTGGAGCAACTATCTCCTGAAATTGCTCCACCCCTGGGCTGACTGATTTGTTTCCCTGTATGATTGTCTCCCTGGGGCATAATGAAAACCCTGCTCTTGGGCTTGATTAACTTTTTGTGGTGGTCTTTCTCCTCTGTTTGGGGTAACAAATGCATTTTGAAATCCATGACCATCATTATTCACTCTCCTTGGCATGTTTCCATAATTATATTTTCTGGGAAATGATCTATCAGCTCCCTTTGAAAAAACATATGCAACCCCATTATTATACTCTTGTAAATCCCTTTCCAGTTTTTTAATTTTTCTTTGTACAATTCTGTCACAATGGTTATCTACCTCTATAAATGATTTTTCATAGTCCCTTTTGATGCTAGAAAAATTAATATTATCAGTAATACTTGTGTTAATAGCATTAATGTCAGCTAGAAGTGAGTTCGCTTTACATTCATAATCAGATATCATAAGTTTTAGCATTTCCATTCCCATTTTATTAAACAAATCAGTAATTTCTTTAAATAACTTAGAACCTGGTACTGCATTGTTCGGTAATTTATTGAAACGCAACCCCTTTGGTATGCGTTCCACCCTAATACACTCAGTTAGGTACTCTATTTCCAACTGAACCGACCTAAATGAGTACAGCTTACTGTTAAAATCAGATACCAGCTGTTCAAGTTGAACATTGCTAGAATTGTTATTTTTATTAAAATGCACAGTACCTTCGGCAAACTTAAAATGTTTGCTAGTCCATTTTTTGATGTTAAAATCAGTAAATGTAGTTCCTTGCTTTAAAGATGGCGTGGGACCCTTTGTTTGTTGTTCCTGAACTGCATAACATGACCCGTTTGAATCATCCGTAATTTCTGCTAGAGCATTTCTCTTTCGTTTAACCACAGGTTCGTTACAGTCCCTTAACTGTTGTTGGTTGGGCAGCAAACCTGTTGATACCTTGCTGCTTTCATTAAGCAACAAACCACTCAGTTGGGAGAGAAGACACATAACTTGTTTGAATTCGCCCCTGGTTGCGGGCGCTTCATCCGGACGTTCGTCATCATCATTACTGTTTAATACAGTAGGCGTGTTGTTGAAGTCCGTGTTTCCTGGATTCTCGGCCATGCTACTACGAGACACACCACAAAATCTTTAGAACCAAAGGCAGAAACAGCATAAAACCAATAGCTCACGACCGAAGAAATCACCAGGAACCGGATACTTTGCAAAAAACTTTGTTTTATTTGAAGTATAAAATCCACAAGATAGATGCTCACGAGTGAAAGATTTAAAAACCAACAATCAAGTCAAGCGCTCGCCGGCTCTCCCAGGCTTTATCAAGACAATACCACAGAGAATGTGCATTCCTTATATACATATACAACTCTAATAATTCAATTATGCAATTAATTAATTGGGCTATTCCCATTATTTAAAAATCTCTTGGTGTTTAAAGGTACATGTTGTAAATAGCAGCAATGACAAAAGCAGAAACAAAAGCAACAAAGCAAAAATGCAAAAAACACCATTCTTATCAATTTTCAGGGTCCCACATATACCAAATTTAAAATCTTTGAATAAAATTTAATCTATTAAGTATATTAAATAATCTTATGTTAAATACTCAACTTTAAAAACCAATAAGTGTATATTAATTTAAATAATATGTATATATTTATAAATAACATTGTTAAAAATCTTATTATTCTAAATATGAATTGATAAACATGTATGCTTATAAATAAATAAATAAATACTGTACATAAACATCATACTCCTAACATTCTATTATAATTTATTATAATTTATTATAAACTTCAAAAATGGACCATGTTACCTTATTGAATACCAACCATTGATAGGTAAAAAAATATATATAAAAAACATCATATGATACAATATGTCTCCCTAAAATTGCTAAAAACTACTAAAAACAATTGTTTTACTAAAATTATATTAATTTTGAACCCAAACATATTTTATATATATAATCACAGTTTAGCGAGTCGACTATAATTTGGCCCTACGTAGTTTGAGAGCACTATTAATACTGGTGGCATCATTAAGCCCTGGTGGTCGTGTGGCATTCAGTTTTATTTGCTTTGTTGCTTTTGTTTCTGCTTTTGTCATTGCTGCTATTTACAACATGTACCTTTAAACACCAAGAGATTTTTAAATAATGGGAATAGCCCAATTAATTAATTGCATAATTGAATTATTAGAGTTGTATATGTATATAAGGAATGCACATTCTCTGTGGTATTGTCTTGATAAAGCCTGGGAGCCGAAAGCGCTTGACTTGATTGTTGGTTTTTAAATCTTTCACTCGTGAGCATCTATCTTGTGGATTTTATACTTCAAATAAAACAAAGTTTTTTGCAAAGTATCCGGTTCCTGGTGATTTCTTCGGTCGTGAGCTATTGGTAAGATTTCATACAACTGTACTATGGTCCATATCACTGTTGCAGTATCCTTCACTAAAGGGAGAGTACAAAAGCTCGAGGAAAGTTGGTCAGAGGAAGGCCAGAAGAACCCTCCAGAAAACCATGCAGGATAGCCCTGGCTGAGCCAGCTCTTGCTCTGAAAACAACATCCAATTTGTAATGCTTAGTAAAGGTACGGACAAAGGACCAAGTAGCAGCCTCAAAGATGGAACTGGTATCTGGCCCCTTGAAAAAAGTACCAGTGGAATCTACAGCCCTGGTAGAATGAGCCTTTACAGAGAGAGAGGCATTTTCCATGAACTGAATAACAAAAGGAAATGGCCTTGGATATTAAAAACAAAATGCTTTGTTTAGAAATGGCCAAACCGAGAGATCTAGGAAAAAAAGAAATAAAAAAGTTGCTCAGACTTGCGAATGTCCTTAGTCTTCTCCAAATAATACCCGAGCTGTGTATGTAACCCAGGGTGTGAAAAAAAACTCAGTAGCAGACTGCGGAGAAGGGAAAAAAATAGGCAAATGAATAGATTGAGACAACTCATTAAGCACCTTGGACATAAAAGAAAGTACAGAGAGAGACACCCTGTCCTCTATAAAGAAACAAAAAAGGAGGAACTGAAATAAGGGCCTGAAGCCCAGACATCCATCTAGCTGAAGAAAGGGCCAGAAGGACAGTCTTCCAAGAACAATGTTGCAAGGAAGTCAAAGCTGCAGGTTCAAAAGGAGCCTGATTTAATTCTCAAGAACAAATTTAAGATCCCGGGAAGGAGGAATAGTCTTCTTTGGAGTTCTAATATGAAGGATGCCTTTAAGTAATTGTTTGATCTCAAACCTAGATGCTAAAGGAGTGGTCTAAGTCAGAAAAGCAGAAATAGCTGAAAGATGAGTTTTAACTGAAGAGTAAGCCAATCAAGCATGGAGCAATTCACACAAATAAAGGAGAGGGGAACCTCCACAGAAAATAGATACTGGTTACGAGCAAGGCACCAGACAGAAAATCTCTTCCATTTGGGCAAATAAGATTTCCTGGCCTCCTACAGAACATGGAGCACATCCTCTGGAAAAAGGTGCCCAAAAGGAGTCCAAACCCTATCACCCACAGTTTCAGTTGAAGAGTGGACAAGTGGGGATGGATGAGAGACCCTTTGTGTTTTGTGAGCAAGTCCACCCTGTGAGGTAACTTGTGGTGACTGCCTTGGCTATGTGCAGAAGAAGAGGGAACCAAAGCTGTCTTGGCCAAAAGGGTGTCACCAACAAGAATTTGGGAGAGTCCTTTTCTATCCTGAACTGGACCCTCAGTATGAGAGGAAGGAGATGGAATGCATAAAGAAACATCCCCTTGAGGGCATCCACCTTCCATGCCAGAGGACTTGGGACTCTGGTGCAAAAGAGAAGTTGTTGTCTGTTCAGAGGGGAGGCATAAAGATCTACCTGAGGAGTACCCCACTGGTGGGCAATGTCCAGAAATACATCTCTCTGAAGCATCCAGTCATAAGTCTGTGTTGTGGTCCTGCTCAGAGTCTACCACAAGGTTCTATTCTGAAGGAATATAAACAGCCTGAAAAGTCACCTCATACTGGACAGCCATATCCCAAATCTGAAGAGCTAGTCTGCATAGGAAGTAAAGCCATGTCCTTCCTTGCTTGTGGATGTACCACATCACTGTTGTATTGTCTGAAAAAGTCTTGAGAGGCCCTGGAAGAAACGGAGAATGGAAGGGCTGAAAAGCAAGAAGGAATACTCTCATCTACTTGATATTGATATGGTCTGCCTTCTGATGACCTGACCAAAGGTCCTTAACCTTCAGAGAGCCAAAAGAAGCCCTCCACCCTGCATCTGGGGGCTGAAAAGGAAGCCCTGGGTTGAGAGACAACTGATGAATCCACCACTGAAGCTGCAACTTAAGGCAAGGAAGAAGAACTAGAAAGTCTGTGGTTGAAAATGTTGTAGCAAGACTGACTTTAGAAGCCACTGAAGAAAGTGGAATCTGGCTAGAGGAAGCGTAGGAATAGTGGATGTCATTGCAACCCAGGGCAGTTAGATACTTCTTGGTAAGAAAACTAAGACCAGATGGAGAAGGGATTTGAAAATAAGCAATTAAAATCAGAACCTTGGAAGGAGGCGTGAATGCCAGCATAGGGATGGTCTGGAGTCTGAAAGGATTTTTAGGAATTGCCTGTAAGCACTAGGCTTTGCAAGAGGCAAATAACAGTAAAGGTGTGAAGTAGGATTCCCGGAGAGGAAGTCTGAATGATAAGGTCATCCAGGTAGGGAAAGATTTGAATCTTCTTCATCCTGCAGAAGGCAATTACAAGAGTGAAGCATTTGAAGACCCTTGGGGGCAGTAGGGAGGCCAAAAGGCAAAGCAGAGAACTTAAAATGCAAGGAAGAAACAGAGAAATGCAAAAACTTCCCAAAACGGGGAAGAATAGGGATGTGAAGATGGGCATCCTTGAGATCCATAGAGACTGGGAAAGCCTGAGTAATTAGAAGATGAAACGGTTTGGAGAGATGACATTCTAAAGGAAGGAACTTTTAGAAAGGTTTTAAGCTGGGAGAGATCCAGGATGGGTTTCCAGGTGCCTTCTTTCCTTGCGACCAAAAACATCCTGGAATAAAAACCCTTCCCCCCCTTTGAGGAGCAGAAACTGCTTGCATAGTGCTTTGAGACAAAAGACTCTAAAGCACATCTGGAAAAAAGGACAGCTGTTTCCAGGGAGGTTGAGAAATGCCCAGAAAAGGAGGAAGGGATTTCCACACCATGAAGTACCCCTTATGAATGATGGACAGAACCCAAGAAACCTGAGTGATTCTTAACCAATTGTGAAAAGACAGGGAAAGACGAAGAGATAAGGGCACCTTACTTAGGAGGGAGGGAAGAAAATAGACAGAACCTGGCTCATCAAGAAAAGGAGGCTTCTGAGTAGTAGGAGTCTGAGTAGACTTAGCAGGAGGAGCTCTTCTTAGAACGCTTTTTACCATTGGGAGGAGGGAGAGATTGCTTATAGACAAAGGCAGACTTGGAAGGGTAATTACTCTGAAATTTGGGAACAGGAGAAATAAAAATGTTTCAATTCCTGCATGGCCTTGCCCTTGTCCTGAAGAGACTTAAAAAGCTCAGCAGCTGCAGCTGCAGAACCAGAGAGATTTTTATTGTCAAGAGGAGTATCACTTTCGTGTTAGGACACAAGTCTTCGTGAGTTCTGTTCAGGCAGCTTTATTTTATACAAACACATCACTATAGAGGCTTACTTGACTATAACTTGTGTACAAACTAACAACTGCAATCATGCATGCTCACTCTCTGGCTGCTTCTACAAAATGGCATAGGGATTGCATGTGTCTGGAATTTATACATGCACATACAGCCTTGCATGCTTCTTAAAGATAAAGCACACACACTTTTACACTCTGATATACATTCTGTCTCTTTGAGAAGTAGATCATGCAGTTTGTCATGAGATTATTTGGCATGCAGAAATCACAGGTAATCTATAAATCTGCATTATAGACTACTAAATACATATTTATATACAATCAAGTCCCTGTTGCTGCATGTTTCACATTAGGCTTAGAAACTCGTCCATATCATGTGACATAAAACTGGGAATTAGATTAGCAACTGGGAGAGTTTCCGCAAGATGGTTCACCTGTGGAATGTTCGAATCACTTTCTGGAACAAAATCAGACTTTTGAAAACATTCTGGTCTAGAAACAATGTCTGATTCATTCTTTGACTTAGTTTGCATCACAGATACAATGTTGTGACTGCAATGATGATGACTCTGGTACAGGAAGAAGTCTGCAATTCCTCCTATAATCTACACTCTCGGAATTTACCAAATAGGATCTCAGCTCTGCACAGATGCCTGTAATCTGTCCTATTCAATCAAAATTTTTTGTTTGAATTCATATGGTCTCTCATTCCCTCAACAGATGAAGTAATCTGCTCGATCTGTTGTAAGTAGATTTCTGGATGTTATGCTTCTTAAACAATTGAGTCTTGATGGTTTTATTGTTCTTGGATTTAGGCTGCAAGAAACTTGAAGACATATGTAGCATAGTTCTAGTTTACCTGGAAAGGAGTTTTTGAGCAGGTGAGCAAAGAATATCATCACGGGGTATGTTTCTGAGATCAAGTAGATTCAGGATTACATCGGTATTGTCACGCTTTGACGTTTCAGGTAATTGCGTTGAACTCTGTACTGCACGTTCAGCTAGACACTTGGATTGAGGATATTCAGGACTCCTATTGACATGTATAAAGTCCCATTCTTTTGCAACTTACTGAAACAACCGGCTAGTGAATTGAGTACCATTGTACTTCCATCCTTTTTTTCCTCCTTTCTCAAAACTCAACCCAGTGATTCCCTTTATTTAATTTTCACTCCCTCTCCCTTTTTTCCTTCCTCATAACTCAGCCTATTCACCTTTTCATTGTTCTACTCTCTTGCTCTAAATTCTTCCTACCTCTCACCTCATGAAACTTTGAGTGCATAAGTGCCTGCACTCTAAATTATACTTATGTACTCCAAAATACTTGTTTTAATTTCTTTCAATGCTTTGTTACAACACCTTGCTCAAATGTTATTCTGTCTTCTATATTACTGTGTTTTAGTAGTTTTGAAAATTGTATTGTACTTAACTTTGTTGATATTAGCTTTGTAATAATTGTATATTGAGCTTTTCTCCCCTGGCTTCCATTGAAAACAGGCTGATTTTAGCCCAGTGGACTCTCCTGGTTAACAAACTGCAAATAAATTGTCAGAAAAAAAGTTTGTGGACGACCATGAACTGAGAAATGAATAGTAGTTTAGGTTAAATTTGGTAGTAGATCAATCTCAAACCAATTTGAACAAGATTCTAACAAAACCAAATAGTGTTGATAGTTCCACGCAAAGATCTCAGTTGCTACAGTAGACCAAGTAGTTCAGGAATTGGACTTAGCTGAAGTGCTTCTCTTTGCAAATGCAGTCTAATACTATTGCATACTGAACAAGAAGAAAGAACTCTATTAATGTCTTTTGATAATGAAGGCAAAAATACTAATCCTCTTGCTCTTCTCTTAGTGGATGAGAATCCTGGGTACCATGATGCAAAATCTGGATGTATTTTTGTTGTAAGGAAGCAGGAACAACAATTTTAGGACCTTTGAAAATAATGCCATCTTCCATCAACGATTTATCTCTGTAAGGAAAATACGCTTGCACCTCAGGTGATACACTACATGCTTTGACGGCCATCGTTCATTGATGTTGTGATTGAGCTTTTGTGAAATTGGATCAGTCTGAGTATGATCTCTTAACTCATCAAGTCCAGTGGTGGAAAAATTATGCACTGACATCACATCAAAGTCAAAAGTTTCTGCATCAAGCTATTCTGCTGTATTTCTAGGTGATCTGGATAAAGTATCAGCCAGATAGAGCAATTTACATTTTGTATAGACCAATTTGAAATTGTACTTTTGCAATTTGAGCATCATTCTTTGTAATCTCGCTGGAGATGAATGCAGAGGTTGATGATCAGTTTAAATCTGAATAGCTCAACCATAAATGTAATCATGAAACTTGGAACATGCAAATATTACTGCCAAAAGCTTTTTCTCAATTTGAGCATACTGCATCTCAATTTGGGTTAGTGTTCTAGATGCATAATCTACTGGTCTGAAGTATGATTGCACCTAGGCCAAACTTTGAAGCATCATAGGATAGAATAACTGGTTTGTTGACATCATAGTATCTTAACTTAGGTGGGGTGGCAATTTTCTGCTTAAGGTGTTCAAATGCCTTCTGATGATGGTCCAGCCATGACCGTACAGTATTTTTGTGTGTGTTAGCTCTTTTAAAGGTGTTGTCAACTCACTGAAGTCTGGTATAAATTTGCCTAATTAGTTGCCCATGCCCAGAAACCACTGTAAGCCTTGTACATTGTCTGGCACTGACATCTGTAGAACAGCTACTTGCTTGGTCGGGTCAGGTATCAGGCTTGTACTTGTAAACAAATGTCCTACGTACATAACTTCTGGAAGTCTGAATTTACACTTCAGACGATTGAGCTTTCAGTTCACTTCATGTGCTCTGTCTAGAACTTTCTTGAGGTTTCTGTCATGCTCTTGCTTCACTATTTCCTCCAACCAATAGATCATCTAATATTATGGCACAAGGATAACCCGAAAAACTTTGATGTTAAGTTGTCAATCTCGCCTTCATTCCATCTTCTATAGCTCGAGAGCTGTTTACTGGCTCGAGGCTACCCCTTATCCCATGATGCCTAGCGCTAGCTACCCAGATCTCATTTGCCGCTTCAGCTGCGAGGTTACTGGCTCAGGCGTGTATAACTTTATTAATCTGCCTTTTTTTTTGTATTGTAATTGTTGTTTTATAGGCGATAACTAGTAGATTTAGTTTAGTGTGTTTAGAGTATTGTAGTTTTTCCCCTTAGAACTCGTTTAAATTAGAGAGTCCCCCTCCCCTCTGTAGTAGCGTGTTAGTCTTTTGGTTAGGTAGCCGTTTGAGTTAGAGGCTTCCTAGGCTTAAAAAAAAAAAAAAAAAAATCTATCTTATATTTTGTTTTTTTGTGGTAGTGTTCTGTTTTTAGTTCTTAGTGCTGTCTGGCCTGTTGGTCAAAGTAGTTTAGAGTTGTAATTTCTCTTTTTTGCTGGATATGTCTAAAGAATCCAAAGTATTGGGATTCAAGAAGTGTGACTCATGCTGTCAGAAAATGTCTCTGACAGATGGGCACACTTCTTGCATCTATTACCTAGGCGCAGTGCACCCGCAGGACTCTTGTTCTATCTGCCATGCATTTAGCCCAAAAGTTCTGCAGGAGCGCAAGAATAAACTTATTTTGTGGGGTCTTCTCAAGCCTCAGGATTCACCGGCCAAGGCTCAGCCAGTGAAATCTCCTAAACCGGCCAAATCGTCGGCTGCCAGCTCGGAGCCGTCATTGGCCCAAGCCCTGCCTACTACTACTTCTTCGGTCCCGGCTGGAACCGAGGAGACTGCTTCCTCGTCAGCTCCATTAGTACCCTCGGAGCTGTCAAGGACCCAAAAAAGGCAGAGGTCCACTTCGCTAGTGTCCATTCATTCGGCTCCTCGGTTTCCCCTTTTGCAGAGTGACCGCAGTCACAGATCTTCACACTCTTCTCGGTCCGCTAGGCTCTCAGACCACAACATGGAGAGAGTGGTCAGTAGGTTGTTGAAGTCACAGGCACTGGCCAAAATGTTGTCCAGCCCTCCTCATCAGGTGTCTGCTCCGTCCGTTTCTATTGATGTTCCTCCTCCGACTCCATTGAGCTCGGAGCCGGAGTTTATTGGGGTTCGAGTCGTGGAACCGTCGGCTCCGATAACGATTTCTCCTTTGGATCCATCGTCTGCTCCAATCCCATCGATGGTGCCTTCCGTTGAGGGATCTGGGCGCCGAGACTCCCTTGTCTGCTCCGAGGGGGCGAGTGGCATCGGACCCTTGTCCGACCCCGCTCTCTCTCTCGGAGCATCGGCGCAAGTGAGCTCGGCTCCTACATCGGCCTTGGAGGCGTCTCCCTCGGTGTGGAGGAGGATTCCGGTCTCCTCGGTGGCGGAACCTTCTCTGCATCGTGGCAGGGACGCCTTCGATGTCATGAGGAGTTTGCTGGCCTCCCAGTCAGCTCCACCTTCGACCCCACTGGCTCCATCCCCCATAGTGCCTGGTCAACCTCTGTCCCTCCTCCAGACCACAAGCGTGGGGAACCAGCGCTCCAGGGCACCCCATTGGGTGTTTCCTCTTCTTCTGAGGCCTCCCCTGATCATTCAGAGGAGCCCCCTCGGAAGAAGTGCAAGAGGAAGCACATTGACTCCCCCGAGTCTGTCACTTTGGATACGGATTTGGATGAATTGGAATGGTCCCCGAGATCCCCCTCTGAAGAAGTTTCCTTCTCGGACATCCTAGAGATGCTTAAGCAGAGGGGGAACTGGAATACTCTAGCCCCTACCGAGGATGAATCCGTATTCCTGGATGCTTTCGGTTCCCGACCTTCCACCTCTTGGGTTTCTCCGCCCTTCAATCCACTAATGTCAGTGGTGGCTCGAAGGGCTTGGTCAGCCCCGGATACAGTGGAACCAACCCAGAGGAGACCAAGCAAGTTTATCACTGCTCCCCCAGACAGGCAATTCCTTACTAAGGGTGTTCCTGTGGATGCCATGGTGGTAGCAGCAGCCACTAAAAAGGAGTTAGCGGAAACTTCTTCCTCTGTCCATCCTCCTAACAAGGAGTCCAGGACCATGGACAGATACGGGAAGCAAATGTTTGCTTCAGCGACCTTCTCCATGAGATCACCGAATTACTTATGCCATTTCACCAGGCTTCAGTGGGATCTCCTTAAAGAGCTCTGAGATACCCTTCAGGATCCATCAGCTGAAGCGGCTCAGGTTAAAGTGGCTTCTCAGCTGTCAACCCTTAACTCTGTAGTCAACTCCTCCATGAGGCTCATTTCTTACGCAGCCGATGGTGCAAGTAGGGCCGCAGGCACAGGCGTAGCACTTCGGAGACGTGCATGGATGCGGTTGTGTAATTTTGCGGAACCCTTTAGAGCGGCATTCACCAACACTCTCTTTGATGGTTCCTTTCTTTTTGGACCACAGGTGAAAGACATTCTCACTAGTATGAGCAGGAAGGCGAGACTCTCTCTGCCGTGGGAGTCCGTTTTTCCACTCCTTCCAGACCATACCCCAAGGGTCAGAAGAGTGGGAAAATGTGGTTTGGGAGAAATCACTGAGTCTAAACATCCCAGTACAATCCCAGTTGTTTCCAGGCAGTCCAAGGAAAAGCAATTTCAAACAGACTATTTTCAATGGATTTGGACATTGCATCAGATTCTTATTCCTTTCATCATGGAAAAGACTGTTCCAGCCATGTCAGACCACATTCCACCCAGAGCTACAGGCACTACAGCATTCTTCTTAAGAGGGGTGCCTCTACTAAGAACATTCTAGAAGCTGCTGAGCGTCCTGCAGGGTTTGATTGCCACACCATCTTTTTTAGAGCATTCCTCCTCCTCCCCCCTAAAGCTAATTGGTATTCTATATGACATGTTGCATTCTTGCAGTTGCATTGAAGGACATGTACCAGTTTTTACCATAAATAAACTGTACTTTTCCGAAATCCCAGGGAGCTTCACCTGACGCACGTAGTGATTTTTCTTCCAGGGGCAGAGGAGGAAATAACAACAGACGCCGCCCTCGTGGCAGAGGGGGTCCGCAGAACCAGGGCAGCAGAGAATCTTTCTCTGACAAGCCCTTCCAACATCCCTGAAGTGTTGCCTGACTGTCTGCTTTTGGAGGCAGTCGGGGGAAGATTTTCATTGTACCCAAAAGCCTGGCTAAACCTAACACACGACAAATGGGTACATTCAGTCATATCCGGAGGTTACAGAATCCCATTCTTTCAACCCCCTTTACCGTCACGCAAGTCCCTCCCAGATGTTCCACCCAATCTTTGGGACCAAGCAGTTATAGACGTTTCAAAACTGCTAGAAAAAAAGAGTCATCCAGGAAGTCCTGGCAGACAAACATGGATCCGGAACTTACTCAAGGTTCTTTTTGGTACCAAAAAAGACAGGGGGCTGGAGACTTATTTTGGATCTCAGTAGACTGAACAGGTCTGTGCAAAGAACAAAGTTTCGGATGGTCACGCTACAGTCCATTCTACCCTTTCTGGGTCAGGACAATTGGATGTGCTCCATAGATCTCCAGGATGCATACTATCATATCAAGGTGGACAGACACTCCAGGAGGTACCTTCGCTTCCGGCTGGGAGCCAGTCATTACCAGTTCAGAGCTCTGCCCTTTGGTCTCACCACAGCCCCCAGGGTGTTCACCAAATGCATGGCAGTGGTCACGGCTCACCTGATGTGTCAAGGATTCCAGGTGTTTCCATATCTAGACGACTGGCTCCTCCCTGCTACTACCAGGCATCAACTTCTTCAAGCCAGGGATTATACAATTTCAATTTGCTCCCAGCTAGGCATTACTATAAATTTCGAAAAATCTGCTTTGTTGCCCTGTCAGTCTATTGCTTATATAGGAGCAGACTTGGACACAAGGAGCATGTACGCAAAGCTACCTTCGGACAGGGTCTCCACAGTTCGCCAGCAAGTTCAATTCCTCATGCAATGCAAAAGGGTACAAGTCAGGTATGTCCTTCAAACTCTAGGCTCTATGGCAGCGGCAATTCTTCTGATACCCCTGGCCCGCTTTCACATGAGAATCCTTCAGTAGCTTCTATTCACACAGTGGTCCAACAGCTCCCCATGTCTCATATGATCATGATTACAGAAGCATGCAAAAGACACCTTTCCTGGTGGATGGTCTCCCCTCTAGTGACTCGGGGCAGACCCTTCATTCAGCCCCCCTCCGGTTACTACCGTGACCACAGATGCCTCCCTGATAGGGGGGGGGGTGCATTATCAGGGAAGGACAGTCCAAGGCACTTGGCAGACTCACGAGTACCATCTGCATATAAATGTCCTAGAAATGAGAGCCGCGCTCCTAGCGTTGCAAGCTCTTCAGGACTCTCTCCCTTCTGGGACCATTGCGATACAATCGGACAACATGTCAGTGGTGTGGTACATCAACAAGCAGGGTGGAACCAGGTCCTACCCCCTATGTTGAGAAGCGCTCAGACTCTGGCAGTGGGCAATTTCTTCCCAACTATTTCTGATTGCGACGCACATCTCTGGGACGTCCAACGTCATAGCGGACAGGCTCAGCAGAGCTATTCTCATGCCTCAAGAGTGGTCTCTGAGTCAGGTATTTGCGGATCTGATCTTCCGCAAGTGGGGACAGCCTTGCTGCGACCTTTTTGCCACCCCCTTCAACACCAAATGCAGCAACAACTTCTCCCTTCTTCCGCTTTCAGGTCACTCTCCCAGAGATGCTCTAGTCCAAGATTGGCCCCAGGGACTTCTTTATGCCTTCCCTCCATTTCCCCTGATACCAAATCTCATACAGAAAGCAATTTCGTTGAGTTGCAAGATGATCCGCATTGCCCCCTACTGGCTTCGACAGATATGGTTTTCGTTCCTGCACCATTACCTTCTCGAGCAGCCCTGGACTCTGGATCCATTTCCAGACCTACTGATCCATCAATCAGGAGGGCTGCATCAATCCCTTCAAACACTCCAGCTTACAGCTTGGTTGCTCCACTTCCAACCTTAGCCAGGCTTCCCAGCATTTCCCCGGCTGTCCACAACATTATTGTCTCCCCCCATAAGTCTGCCACTAGAAGGACTTATGCTAGCAAATGGAAACGTTTTTCTTGTTGGGCAGAGGCCAGGAACATAGATCCCTTCACAGCCCCTCTCCACGAAATCTTGGAGTTCCTAACAGAACTCTTTCATTCAGGGTCCACTTCTGCTACAATCAGAGTTCAATTAGCGGCCATTTAAAATTTTCATGTTGGGTGGTCTAATGCAAACATTATGTCTCATAAGCTATGTAAAGCCTTTCTAAGAGGGACTACTCTCCTTAGACCCCCATTGAGAGATCCCCCTCCTCCTTGGGACCTTGATCTGGTACTAACATCCTTGATTATGCACCCCTTTGAACCTGCAGCTTCCTGCTCCATTAAGTTTCTATCTTGGAAAACTCTCTTTCTGGTAGCTATTACTTCAGCCAGACGAGTCTCTGATCTTCAGGCACTATTGGCCCGCCCTCCATACTTAGTATTTCATAAGGACAGGGTTGCTCTGAGGACTAATCCCTCTTTTCTTCCGAAAGTCTGCTCAGAAAATAATTTGAATCAATCTATAGACCTACCTGTGTTTTTTCTTAACCACACCAACAAGGCAGAATACAAGTTACATCAATTGGATGTTCATAGACAATTGCCTTTCTACCTGCATAGGACAAAAGATACTAGGAAGTCTGACCAACTATTCCTCTCGTATGCTTGAGGCAAACAGGGTTTCCCAGTTTCCAAAGTGACCTTATCCAGGTGGTTGTCTTACATTATTACCTTTCTCTGTCAACTAAGGAACAAAGACTTGCCTATTAAACCGAAGGGTCATTCTACAAGGGCCTTAGCCACCTCTGTAGCCTTCCAGTCTGGGTTGCCCATGGATTCTATCCGTGCCGCTGCTACGTGGGCAAATCCTCATACCTTTTTCTCTCATTACAAGTTGGATTTGGTCTCTAGGAGTAGAGCTAACTTTGGTTCCACTGTTCTGAAGAGTCTGTTCCAATGAACCACCCAGGACTGTAGGTGCTAGAGATGCTGTCCCAACCAGCAAGAATGAAGGCGAGATTGACAACTTAACATAAAGAAGTTATGTACCTACCATAACGTTCCATGTTAGTTGTCTTCATCTCGCCTTCTTTCTTGCATCCACCCCTCCATCCCCCTATCCTATTGGACCGAGAGGACTTCAGGTTTCACTGGCTGAGTATTCTCTGGTTTGTTTCCTCTACTGACTTAGAGAATAGGACAGGTATGCTTAACCTTTTGTTTGGAGGGATCCTTTCTATACCTATGTCTGTGGTTAGCTATTTCAAATGAGATCTGGGTAGCTAGCGCTAGGCATCATGGGATAAGGGGTAGCCTCGAGCCAGTAAACAGCTCTCGAGCTTTAGAAGATGGCCGAGTCGGAGCTGAGGATCGGCTCTGATCCCCAACCAGCAAGAAAGAAGGCGAGATGAAGACAACTAACATGGAACGTTATGGTAGGTACATAACTTCTTTTTCCATTGCACACTGGAAAACTTGACCTGCAGAATCTATTCCAAATGGCATCTTTAGGAATCTGAATCTGCCAGACGGAGCCCCAAATGTAGTTAGAAATGAGGATTTGCAATCGAGCAACACTTGCCAAAATGAAATCTCTGCATCCAAAACAGAAAATACAGTGGCATTCAGTATTACAGCAGCAATGTCTTCGACTGTGCGCATTGGATGATATGGTCTTTTTAATGCTTTGTTCAAATCTCTTGGGTCAATGCATATTCTGATTTCATCTGAACCTTTTGTATGAGCGGCTACTGTGGATGATATCCATTCAGTATGTTCTGTGACTGGAAAAAATTACACCTTGCTGCACTATTTTATCCAACTAAAATTTAACTTTATCTTGCATAACTATCAGAACTCTTCTTGCTGGTCTGACTACTGGAGTGATCTTTGGGTTTAACTTCATGGAGTACATGACTGAAAATTTGCCCAATTTGTCATCAAAAACATCAGCATACTGTGAAAACATGGCTTTGGAGAAAATGGAACTTGGAACTGCACTTACATGATGAACTTCTTTGGCAAAAGAAAGCAGATTCATTCTTAAACTGTCCTTTGAGATCCAATAAAGATTGCACTGGTCCTCGAACTGCATAGAATAACATGTTGTAACAGTTCTCGGCCAAATAGCATGAAAGCATCACTGAACCTTCAGTCTAAATTTCTTCACCTCCATAAGCAACAAATCTCACACTGCTGGGTTACATTGAGTTCATTAGTTCTTAGTTTTGCAAATGTGTCTGCTGGTATAACATTACATTTTGACCCAGTGTCTACTTTGAGCTCCGTGGATTTTCCTTTAATCTGGATAGTACAAAACACTTCACTTGTTAATAGGTTTACTGCACCAACCCTTTCACCAAGCACTAATACACAACCTACATAGAAAGCTGACTGTTTGGCTCTACTTGATCAACTTGCTTTTTTGTGTGACCTTTCTTTACAACTGTGTGAGGCTTACTTGACTTCTAAAACTTTTGTAAATGGTTCCATTTTTTGTTTACACTTGTGACATTGCTGACCAAATGCTAAGCACTTCTCTCTTTTAGACTCATGATTCACACCACAGTTACGACAGTTAACAATAAAGGTAGATTTGGGTTTTGCTGATTCATGTTTATGTTGCATTGCGCTGGTGGTTGCACCCTTTTTAGAACTTTCTGGAAAGCTTTTTGTCTTCTTTGGAAACCCTGTGGCTGCCATATGCTTAGGTCTGCTCTTGTTACATGTTGTATACTATCTACGTTTGCTCTGGATCCAACTGAAACCATGCTCTTGTTACTTGTTGCATACTATCTACGTTTGCTCTAGATCCAACTGCAACCATTCTCTTGTCACTCACAAGCATACTTGTGTGTTTTTGTGTTACCTCATGGATCTGACAAATCTCCATTGCTTTGCTCAACGTTAAGGCACTGTCACAAAGTAAAATTTTTCCCATGGCAGCACTCTTAATATCACATTAAGCCTGTTCTTTATCAGCTCATCTTTCAGATCACAAACTGACATGTTTTAGCTCTATTTCCCAAGTCAGTTATATAAGCTGCAGATGTTTCCCTTGGTTTCTGATTTCTTGTGTAAAATAAATGCCTGTCTATTGTGACATTCGTCTGGGGGTTACACATTTCTCTGAACTTGCGCTTCAGACACTCAGGGTCTTCCCTTGATTCAGCTTATACAACAGTATGGCAGTCTGCACCTTCTCCTTCATACACTGCTAGTGCATACACAAATGAATATAGTCTTTCTATAGCCTCTGACCCTGCTAGGTTTAGCAAAATGAATGCCCTGGTGCATGCATCTGCATAAGCTGCTTGTATGAAAATATCTTAGTCTTGCTCACATATTCTCCAGTTCTCTGCCGTATTCTGATCAAACACAAGTGGTAGTGGATTTCGAAATCCATGTGCCATATTAACACATACCAGCAAAGGGTCTTGCGAATAAGCATGAATATACACGCATACACATATGCATAAGTTTTTGGCATAAACAGTACTTGCCCAATGCCCTTGTGCTCTGAATATATACTTTCATTGGGCTTATCGGAATGATGCGAATGAATAAACTCGTAGTACTTTCGAATAACTGTGCTTTGCGAAATAAAATTTTGGGGCTTTTCGATACTTTACTGGAATTTACAGAATAAACTTCTCAGGCTTTTCGATGCTTTGGGAATTTTATTGGTAAAGGCAGAAATGCTAAAGTAATGTACCATCACTTGTTTAAAAGTCATCACTTTAAGAATTATTCGAGAACTTTATAATGCTCCTGAGTAATTCACAAGCACTGTAATACTCTTGTAATGTCTTTTGCAAGAAAATGCTTCTTATCATTGTAAGAAACATGTCAAGCAATTGCGCAATATGAATAAATCGAACATCTGTTGAGACGCTATAACTTTTCAAAGTAATTGCACTTTGCGAATAACTGCATACAGCACACTGAAATGTCCCCAAAATGGCAGTACCTTGGTAGGAAACTCTTTACAGTACAAGAAGCACTCTGTAATGGTGGCACTTTGCAAATAGACAAATGCAGCACAAGAACTTTTCGAAATAGCTCTACTTTGACTGGATTGCACAAAATAGTTGCACTTTGCACACAATAACCTCTTCAAAATACATGTACAACAATAAGCACACACTGTGAGCACTTTTACACACACACTAAGATACTTTGAATAACTTTAGTTACACCCTTGATACAATATGAAGTCATAGTTATGCCCAAACACAGCACTTTGCCAAAACACATGCAGACACCTTGCTTTATTTTTGCTTAATGCCCTTTTCTTTTCTTCTTATATTCATTTTGTTCATTTAAGCCCTTTTTCATGCCCAACGTACTTTTCTTGTGCTCATTTTACTTTAAACATGCCCAACTTTGCCTTAAGCACACTCATTTTGCTTTAAGCATGCTCATTCTGCTTTAAACATACTTGTTTTGCTTTAAACATGCTCGTTTTTTATCACATACTTTTATTTTAAACATTTTCTTTAGTTAAACTTTTTGTACTTTCCGCTTGCCTGATAATGCAGTTTGTGTCCTTGTAATGCCCCTTTTTTCATCTTTCACATCGAATAAATAATTTGTGGGTGGCCACTAAGGATATTTTGGAGGCAGCTACTTGGAGTTCAGTGCATACTTTCTAAGCATTATCACCTTCCTCTCTACTCTAAGTCTGAGGGCTAGTTTTGCCACAGCTATTTTTATTGCATGTGGCATGTTGTCCTTATTATTTTCCAGCCTCCTTGCCAGCTTCTGCTTACCTCTGCTTTGGGAGTTAGGACTGCAGAAATGTGCAATGAGAAAATGAACATACAGTTTTGTACCCACTATAATAGATGTTCGAAGTTAGGACTGCAGCAATGTGGATCCTCGAACATCTACATTTATGGTAGGTACAAAACTGTACTTTATTTCTCATTACCTTTGATTCTTTCTGGTTATGTTTTTGCTCTTTTCTCTTGGGTTTTACCTTCGCTGTCGTCTTTACATCTCATGGCTCTGAATGTTGTTCTATCGACCATCCTGGTTCTGACACCACGTTGCTTTTGTATTAGGACACAGATAAACGAGTCTTCATGGGTTCTGTTCAAGCAGCTTTATTTTATACAAGCATCACTATAGAGGCTGACTAACTATAACTTAAGTAACTTGTATACAAACTAACAAATGCGATCATGCACGCTCACACTCTACAAAATGGCACTAGGGACTGCATGTGTCTGGAATTTATATGTGCGCATACAGCCTTGCATGCTTCTTAAAGATAAAGCACACACACTTTACACACTGATCTACAAGGAGCATCCATTAATTTAGCCTTAATATCAGGCAAAGGCTGAAGGCAAAGCCATGAAAAACGCCTTAACCCAGAACCAAAGGCAGCAGCTCTTGAAGAGGCATCACTTGCATCATAACTACATTTAATGGAATTGCAGGCCATTTGAGTAGAAGACACCAACAAAGAGAGGGCCGAAGCCCTCCCCACAGAATCTAGAAGGTCTGAAATAATTTGAAAAGCCTGAGAGAAGGGCAAAAACATACCTGGTCATACGGGTCTGGTAATTCACAGCCCGAAAGGCTAGGATAGAAGCAGTTTACACCTTTTGCCCAATCTTTTCATGGCTGTACTGTCCATGTCAGAAGGAAGCAATTTAGTAGAAGACAAAAGCTTGGAAGCATTACCAGAAGAAACAGAAATAGAAATAACAGGGAGGTCAGCAGAGGGACACCTGTAAAGAAATTTATAATCATCACATCAGGCATCTTATAAAACATATCAGGTTTTTAGGAGCAAGGAGCTGGGAATCAGGAGCCTGAGAAGCTGCTGAAAATGTGTCCAGTAAAGTAGCAAGGTCAGGAAGAACAGCAGAGGGCTTAGGGGGCTCCATTTAGAGGAGTTCATAATACATCTTCTGAACATCAGAAACCTGGGTATATGTAGTCCCACTTAAAAAAAAATTCCATCATTTGAGAGACAGTATCCCCAAAGGAAATTGCCTCAAAGGGAGAGTCTGGATTGAGTCCTCATCCTGAACCATATTCCAATGGAGAGGGAATTTTGGACGAATAGACCAAAGATTTGTCATCAGAGTCTAAGTCTTCATCAGCAGAGTCCTGCTGCCTAGGCTTCTTAAGAGGGGTGGCGGACCAAGAGGACAGGAACAGAGACTCCCTGAGGGGGCTTCAAAGCCATAAGAGCGTTGAGTAACCCTTGTGTAAAATCCTGCCATTCACACTAAGTATCCTTAGGAGCAAGGGCAATGAGCTTTGTCTTCTGCTACTACTTTAAAGGAATGTCAGCCCTAAACATTATGGGAGTTTCAGACCCCTGCTGACACTTGATCAACATAGTGGGACTCCTCCCTAACAAGAATCTGGGGAACACCCCTTGGTTCCTTGTATATGTTACCATCCACAGTTTCCCCTGAGCATCTGAGACAGACTGCAGAGCTTCCGAGGAAGTGCGAGAAGCCAGATGCTGGCCTCCAAAGTGGTAGCGGCAGAGGAATCCAATGGAACAGTCAAGTGCTCTCCTGGACTTTCATCGGTCTCAAGAGAAGTGTGTGGGGAAGGGTGTACAGCAGTTGAAGCTGACCTCACTTTTTTGGTAGTCTTAGCAGATGACTAACCCATGGGCCAGGATGATTCTGCCATTGTACCCTGCGCCAACAACTTAAGACGTTGGATCTCTAGGTAGATGGATATGGAGGAGAGGACTACGGAGAGTTTTAGGGACAAACACCTGATAAATAGGTCACAGTGTATGGTAGTGAGAAGCACCTAAGCAGAATAAACACTACTTGTGATGGTCCTTACGTGGGGAATCCGTGGCCTACCCTGGCGTTTCCCCTTTGTGGATGACCTGTAACCTTACAACAGAAAGAAAAAAAAGCGAGATAAAAAGACCCCCCCCCCCCAACAGGACACTTACGGTGGATATAAAAAGTGTACACACCCCTGTTAAAATGCTAGGTTTTTATGATATAAACAAATGAGACCACAATCATTTCAAAACTTTTCCCGCTTTTAATGTTACCTATAATCTTTACAATTCAATTGAAAAACAAATCTGTTAGGGGAAAAATGTAAAAAAAATAAAAAATGTACAATAAGCTGGGTTGCATAAGTGTGCACACCCTTAAACTAATACTTTGTTGAAACACCTTTTGATTTAATTACATTATTCAGTCTTCTTGGGTAGGAGTCTATTATCCTGGCACATCTTGACTTGGCAATATTTGCACACTCTTCCTTGCAAAAGCGCTCCAAATCTGTCAGATTGGGAGGGGATCTCTTGTGCACAGCCCTCTTCAGGTCACCCCACAGATTTTCTATTGGATTTAGGTCTGGGCTCTGGTTGGGCCATTCCAATACTTTAATTTTCTTCTGTTGAAGCCGTTCTTCTGTTGGTTTGGGTGTATGCCTGGGGTCATTGCCATGTTGAAAGGTGAAATTTCTCTTCATCTTTCTAGCAGATGCCTGAAGGTTTTGGGCCAGAAGTGACTGGTATTTGTCTGTTCATAATTCCCTCCACCTTGACTGAAGCCCCAGTTCCAGCTAAAGAAAAGCAATCCAAAAGCATGATACTGTCATCCCCATGCCTCACCTTTGGGATGGTGCTCTTTTGGTGATGTTTTTGCACCAAACGTACCTTTTGGAATTGTGGCCAAAAAGTTAAACCTTGGTCTCATCAGACCCGAACACATTTTCCCACATGTTTTTGGGAGACTTGATGTATTGTTTTGCAAATTTTAGCCAGGCCTAGATGTTTTTCTCTGTAAGAAAAGTCTTCTGTCTTGCAACCCTACCCCATAGTCCAGACATATGGAGAATATGGGAGATTGTTGTCACATATAGGACACAAGCAGTACTTGCTAGAAATTCCTGCAGCTCCTTCAGTGTTGCTGTTGGTCTCTTGGCAGCCTCCCTGACCAGTTTTCATCTCGTCTTTTCATAAATTTTGGAGGAGCATCCAGTTCTGTGCAACATCACTGTTGTCCCATATTTTCTCCACTTTTTGATGACTGTCTTCACTGTGTTCCATGGTATATCCAATGGTGTGGATATTTTTTTGTACCCTTCTGACTAATACCTTTCAACAAAGAGATCCCTTTGATGCTTTGTACGATCTCTGCTAACCATGGCTTTTGCTGTTGCAGTCAACTGAGTAAATTTCAGGAAAATCCTACTTGGACAGCTGAACATTATTTGGGGTTAATCAGAGTATGGATGTTCCAGAGCCCTTGCAAGTATGGCAACTGCACGGCCTCAAAAAGAGTCAATTCACATTAAAAAAAACACCAAGGCCAGCAGACTGTGGTATAGAAATGCTTTAATAAAGTATATAAAAGAAGAGCAATCACAAACCGGTTTTGGCTGAGCAAGTTAAGCAACCTTCATCAGTGTTAGGTTAATCAGTCTCTCTCTAATTATGGCAGGTGTATACCCAAGAAGACTGAATGCTGTAATTAAATCAAAAGGTGCTTTCACAAAGTATTAGTTTAAGGGTGTGCACACTTATGCAACCAGCTTATTGTACGTTTTTTTTATTTTTTGTAGTTTTCCCTCTAACTGATTTTTTTCAGTTGAACTGTACAGGTTATATGTCACATTAAAAGTGGGAAAAGTTTTGAAATGATTTATTGTGGTCTCATTTTTTTATATCACAAAAACCTGGCATTTTAACAGGGATGTGTACACTTTTTATACCCACTGTATCTGAAAACAATTTGGTAACCAACAGAAGTGTTCAAACTGATCATCTAAGATGGTGTTTAAACTGGCAGCAAAGAGGTTCCTGAGGTATGTACTTCTGTACATCAGCTTTATGGCGTACATTGTGAGCAGGGAGCATACATGAGACATACGCTATCCCTATAACAAACTCAGACTTTGGTATACTGGCTGGACTTTGGGCTCCCTTTAGTGAAGAGCACTACAACAGTAATATGGAAGGACATTAGTGTTTGATTTTACAGAGGAGTTCACAGTGGTAGTGGGTGTGCATCAGGTTTCAGCTCACAGCTGTTCATACTAGTGATGGACTACATTAACAAACAGGTCAGAGGGGAGAGATCACCAATGTTGCAGGATGCAGACAATGTGGCATTACAGGCAGACTCTGGACAAGAACTTCAAAGGGTGAGGGAATGAAATGCAAAACTGAAGCCACATGGGTTGAAACTTGAGTACAAATAAGACAGTTGTAATGGCACTAAATGAGGAAAATCAGAATAAGCTGAGAACTGAGATAGAAGGGAAAATGGTGGAAAAGGTTTACAGCTTCAGATATCTGAAAAGGTTTGCTTGAGGAGTTGAGAAGTCTGAATGAGAGGGGCTGCAGTAATCTGGCACCGTGTGTCAGGGGTAGTATATGACAGAAGAATGACAAAGAAGCTTAAAAGTAAGGTGTACAGAACAGTGGTGTGACCAGTACTACAGTATGGTGTAGAAGCATGGACAGTAAAGGCAGAGCAGATGAAGCTAGAGGTGATGGAGATGAAGTGCCTGAGCTAGATGGTAGGATGCACACTGTGGGACAGATGAAGGAATGAGGACATAAGAGCAGAAGCCAGAATAGCTCCAGTTGCAGAATAGGTCAAAGAGGACAGAATACAGTGGTTCGGGCATGTGCAGGAAAGCAGAAGACAATCTGGTGAAGAAGATTTAGGACAGACAGGAAGAAGACGAGAAGAAATTATGGCATCCAGCAAAAAGGTGGATGGATTGTGTGAGAGACCTGTGACAGTCGAGCATGACTGTCGAGGAAGGTAGGGAAGTGGCTCTGAATAGGAAGATGGTGACAAGTGACATGATACCTCAACTCCATGTAGAAAATTGGGAAAAGGGGATTGATGATTTTTAGTTTGAAGTGAAATTTGGATATAGTTGGCCATTTAAATCTCTTTGCATCCAATCTGGTCAGTGTGTTTCTAATTATATGCTGTATAAACTTAGTGCTGGTTTACATAATTTTCCTGTATCATTACTGCTGCTCTGTATATCTTATGTGGTGATTTCTAACTCGTCTCCAAAAGACACTCCATCAGCAAATAGACATCCCTGACCATCACATTACCACATGAAAACTTACTGAATCTTCATTAAAATCTTCTCTGTCTGCAACTCCATTAAAAGATTAACTTCCTCTTATCAATAGATTCTTTATTCAGTGTTATATTTGCATAAACCAGTGTCTAAATATGTTGTTTTTTTTTCCTTTCATTAATTTAAGTCTTGGTCTTGAGGCAGGCATAGGTTCTTGGGTAAGTACTGTGCTAGCTGCCCATGAGGGTCATTTTAGCCTAGCCAGTTTCCCTTTTAGTGCTTGAATTAACAAGCTGGCCATACCCATTCCATGGTTGAAAATTATATTTTACTCCTAATGAGAATAACACTGATCATAACATACATAATTTGAGGGAACCAATGCATGTGATGTGATAAAGCATTTAGGAGCTGTCTGTGTCCATTAGTAGTACAGGGGGCGGTCTTGGGGTAAATTTTCTGTTTCCCTTCCATAGATCCAAGATTTGCTTGAATAGGGTCAGGGGATGAACTTTGTTTTATGTGGATGGGGAGTCTGTTCCAGAGCAGCGGTATCCTCTGGGAGATGCACCTGTCCCTCTAAATCATTCTGTTGATGCAGAAGCAATTTAGAACCTTGACGGAGTATTTATGATACCATTTGACTTGTTGATGTGCAGTAAATCCACCAGTATTGGATTGGAGGGTGCCTTATATGCCAGTCATAGGTCACTTCTTAGCAGTCTGTGGGATACAGAGTATAGTGACAAGGCTTTGAGTCAGTCCATGCAAGACATGTTGTTTAGGCCCTGTGTCCTTTTAGTAAGGTATGTCTGTGGATATTTGAGTTGACGTGTGTGTCTGGACAGATGCATACCAAAAGAGGCATTATGTTCGATGACTGGCCTCATGAGGGCTGAGTAAGGGTGTCAGTAACATGCTTAGATCTAGACAGAGTCACTTTTTTTTCTTTTTTTACAAACTGTGCAATGTAGAAAGACTTTCTGAAAACAATGGACACATGTTGGTGAAAAGTTAGGTCACTGTCCACATAAGTTCCCAAGTCCCTGACTGCTGGTTCAACATTTTGGGATGCATTGGTAATGTAGTTCCCCAGGACAACTGACTTCCCAATGGATGCAATCATTCATTTTTGGCTTTTAGTTTTAGTCCATAATTTTGGCATGACTTATTTAGGACACAAAACTTACTACAGGATGGCCAAGCCATTTGAGGGTTCAGTGACTTCTAATTTGCAGTCATCTGCATACTTGGTCAGCCAGAGCCCTTTGGTATTGGCTTTTACTTCAGAAAAGCTGTCATTAATGTACCACATCATCTTCTTTCATGCCATAATTTACACACACATGTTATGCATTTTCTAACAGTCTGATCTGATGATGTCATTTTCATTTGTTCCTCAACTTGTGGGTCTCTGATCCGACCCTCTGATCTGACTGAGCCACTTTCCAAAGCTTAGGCTCTGAAGCTCAAGCTCCTCCCCTAGCCATAATGCCTCATTCCCTCTGATTACCTCAGATCCCATTTGCCACTCTACAGGAAGCATCATGATCCAATCACTCAAGCTCAACTAAGAGTTTCTAATGGTAGTTTTGCAGTTAAGTCAGTTATTTTTGTCTTCTATTACATTGTTTTCTATTTCCCCTATCTCTGCTTATAGATAGTTTAAAAAAAAAAGTCTTTGTCATTGTCCATGGTCCATTTCTTTTCGGGAGTGTTTTTCCTTCCTCTCTTCCCTTCTCTCTTTGTGTGTATTAATGGCTGATAAACCTTTAGGATTTAAAAAGTGCACAGAATGGACCTTGTATCCCAAGCTTCTGCTCTCCTGTCATCCATGCCTGACTGCCCTAGCAAGACAGAGGAGCATCAAAACTGTCCCTGGCTTCTGAAGTGGCCAAACATTCTATTAGATGCAGTTATGATGCAGCAGAGGCCTCTGTAAGGTCTGCTGCTTCTGCATCAGTACTATGCCAATACTCATGGCTACGCCTTCAACCCCTACCAGAGGACTTGGAGTCTAAAATTCTGGATGCCCCTCTAGACCACAACCTCCTGTTTGGTAAACAGTCTGCAGATCTCTTTAAAAACCTTCAGGAGAAAAGTAAAGAGCTTCAAGACATCAAGCACCTGCTGGTGTCTCCCATTCCTAAATATTACAGAAATTACCCAAAACTACCTTTGTCAGGAGAACCCATTCCTCTGCAACTCCATCCTCTTCCAGGCATAGAAAATAAACCAGGAGGCAGACTACTTCCAGACCAGCAACCTCACAGCCTATTTCAAAGACAACCCTTTCACGACAGAAATGGCTTCAACAATGCATGACTGCCTTGCCCGCCTCCCCTTGTCAGCCCGTCTCTCCCACTGCCAAACCCCTTTGGATATCCAGACCGCTGGGTGCTGGCAGTAGTACAAGAGGGATATTTCCTCTCTTGGAAAGAAAAGCCCCTTACAAGGGTCATTCCACCCCCCCCAAAAAAAAAATCCCCTGCACCTTATTCCTCAGGTCCTGCAGGATCTTCTGAACCATGGAACTATAGAACCTGTCCCTCCAGGAAAGGAAGGAAAAGGCTTTTACTCGAGATTATTTCTTGTCCCCAAAAAAGATGGCCTTTGCAGGCCAGTTCTGGATCTGTCCTTTCTAAACCTATTACTGAAAGTTCCATCATTCAGAATGTTATCCCTACAAATCCTTTTTCCACTATTTGCCAGCCCAGGGCTTTATGGCCACGCTCAATCTGAAGGAGGCCTATCTCCATATCCCCATAAAACCCTTCCACAAAAAAAAAAAACTTGTGTTTCACTGGGCTCTGTTCTCACTTTCAATTTACAGCCTTGTGGTTTATCTGCTGCACCCAGGGTATTCACAAAATGCATGGTCCCAGCTATAGCCTTTTGTAGAACCAAAGATGTTCAAATTTAGCCTTGCCTAGACGACATTCTCATTCTGGCAGAAAGAGAGAACAACCTACAAAACCATCTGCAATTCATCATTCCCTGCTACAAGGCCTGGGGGTTCACCCTCAACATCCCAAAATCATCCCTAACCCCTCAGCAGGAGAAAATCTTTCTGGGATGTAGGATCAGAACAGACCTGATGGGGAATTCCTCCTTCAGGACAAAGTTCTCTCCATCTCTACCCACTTCCAAGATCTAATGCAGGTTCAGCAGATATCTGCAAGACAGTTTTTATGGTCCCGGGGCTAATGTCAGCCAACATCCCTATGCTGCCTTTGGCCAGAATGCATATGCGAAAACTGCAATGATACTTGAAGAATGTGTGGTCCCGGCACGAACACCCTCTAGAGATGTTCTTCTTGTTTCACTGTTGCAGTCATCACACTTGTGTTATCCTGCTAGGGGTAGCGCTCAGTCGGCCCGAATGTCAAAGGCTTAGTATTTCTACGTCGGTTGCTGTTGCTTCAGGACTGACATCAGGTCATCAGTGGTATAAAAACAGGCAGCCGACGCCATTACATCAGTCTTTCTTGCTGAGGAGCCCAAAGTAGAAGCAGTTCGCACAAGTGCCGGTCGGCCACTACCCGAGTTTTCGTTTTTGAAATTGAAGTTGAAGTCTTCTAAAGCTAAGTACCCCATTGGGGATCCTTTTTTCTTGATCTAACTGATGTCAGAAAAAGTTAACAATTGTCTCGCCTGTGGAAAGCAAATACCACACCGAGATTTCCATTCTTAATGCATCACCTGTTTAGGCCCAGACCACGACGTACCTCGCTGCCAGTTTTGTGCTTTGTTCAACGCCCAAACTATTTGTCGTTGGGCCCTTATTGTAGCTAAATACTTTAGTTCTCGATTTCCTTATTCCGAAATGGCTTCGGTAAGCATTCCTACTACCGATCTTCTGAAAAAACCTAAGGGTAAAGACAGAGACAGACCGCACAGGTCCAAAACTGCCGACGATGCTTCCGTTAAGCTAGTCGCCACTTTGCCGGTACTCTGTGAGGTGCTTTCGCACACACTGATGCTTGCTTTGATGGATTTGTAGACCGCTACCAAGATCCATTTGGAGTCCGGTAAACCGCAAGACTCTTCTTTGGGTCCGGAGCCGCTGTGCAGGCACCGGCTTTTGAGGAAGTTGTTCGCACTACCGATATTCGACACAATCAGACGACTTCTTTTGCGTCTTCAGTTCTTTCTAAAACTACCGAATTTCTAAGGCCAAGAGTACGAGCTATGCCTAAAAAAAACGATGACCCTAACTCAAGTGCCTGCTTCCTTGCCACAACCACAGATGCTTAAAATGGTGGAAGACCTTATCATACTGATTAGGGGAAGCCAGCCTTCCCCTGGTAAAAGAAAAAGGGACTTGTCCCCAGCAGCTTTATCTGACCAAGAGTCCGACTCTGAGGTTTCTGATTATGAAGACATGCCTTTATCTGCCTATGAGGATTTAGATGCAGAAGAATCCATCCCGTCTGGCTCCCCTCCAGAGGATTTTCCTTTTGGTGAAACCCTGCGTACTTTGAGAGAGCATTTCCATTGGGAATGCCAGGATTATCCTCAGTCCAAAAAGAGACTCAGGGAATTTTTAGATTTACCACAGCACAGACCCTTGGCTATCCCTCCTGTTCTGGATGTTGTGGATGATGTCTTTATGGAATCCAGTCTAACTCCTGATACTTTAGCTCTCAGGAAATCTGACAGGCACTACAGATTCCCTGACTTACACAAATTTATTTTCAAAAATCTTACTGCTGACCCAGAGGTCATCTCCCAAGGACCGAAAGGAATAAAAGCAACTACAGCTATAAATCCCACCCCCTCGGACAGGGATTCCTGAACTTTAGACAGATTGGGTAAAAAAGTATACACCTCTGCAACTCTTGCCATTAGAGCATTAAATTGTTACACATGCTGAAATATCAGCAACATACTATGGAACTTATTAAGCAAAAATTATCTACCTTCTCTGATGGTGCAGAAAATAAAAACTTACAGGAGCTTATGCATTCTGCAATGTGGGTTTTGAGGCCCTAGAAGCATCTTGCAGGGCAGCAGTTGGAACAGACCTTGCCAGACCATGCCGAATTAAAATTATTGGACGCACCTCTGAACAAGGACAATTTGTTTGGCACCAGAGCAGAAGAGGTTTTAAAAAAGATGGAAGAAAAAGCTAAGTTTATGCAGACAGTCAAAGATTTTTTGCAAGTGCAGCCTCAAAGATTCAGTAGTCATTGTCCCTCAAAACATTGGTCCTTTCCAGCCCCCTCAAGGCCACCTCAAACTAGACCTAGGGGAAGCAGACCACCCAGACTTCAGTCTCAGGGTATGCAGAGATCTATGCAGTGGAGTACCTCCTCTTGTAAAACAGGGAGTGCTAAGCCACCCCCTTATGGAAAGAATTCACAGTGACTTCTCAACTCCTCCCCTCATCTCTGCTCAATTGCTTGTGCCCCCTAGGAGGAAGACTTGCCCACCATGCAAAATACTGGACCTCCATCACCAACAATCAATGGGTCCTCAGCATAGTATTCTAGGGTTACAAATTTTATTTCCACACGCTGTCACCCCCAAAAGGGTTCCTAGACCTTCCTCCATACCAGTGGGCAGAGGCACAAAACCAACTTCAGTCCTTGCTCTCCATAAAGGGCAATTCAGCCTGTTCCTGTAGAACAGATAGGCCAAGGTTTTTATTCCAGACTTTTTCTGGTACCCAGAAAAGAGGGCACCTGGTGTCCAATCCTAGATCTGTCCATTCTAAACACCTTCCTGGTGGTACCAAAATTCAAAATGCTCACCCTATAGCAGCTTCTCCTTATGCTGCCCAAAGATGCCTGGTTAGCCACCATAGACCTAAAGGAGGCCTATCTGCACATCCCAATCAGGGAACTCCTGCAGGAAATATCTACGTTTCAGGGCAGGATCTATGCATTATCAGTTCTCTGCACTTCCCTTTGGCTTATCCACTGCTCCCAGAGTTTTCACAAAATGCCCGGCTCCAGCCATTGCCTATTGCAGACCGAGAAGTATTCAAATTTACCCCTACTTGGACAGTTGCCTGATTTAGGCAGACAGTAAGGAAAAGCTGTTGCAGCACCTGACATTTGTAAAGGACCTTCTAACCTCCCTGGGGTACACTATCAATGAAAAAAAATCCAAAGTAGTCCCCAGTCAAAAAATGTTATTCCTGGGAGCAAGCTTGGACACAGCATCCCAAATGGCATTCCTTACTCCAGAAAAACAAGCCTGTCTGACAGGCTACTTCTTTCAAATGGCTACCAGAACCCAGTTATCCGCAAGGAAAATCCTGCAAGCTCTAGGGTTCATGGCCTCCTGCATTCTACTAATTCCATATGCCAGACTGCATATGAGGAAACTTCAGTGGTACTTAAAAAGTCTTTGGTGCCAACATTCTCAGGACCTGGAAACTATCAAACCTATGATACCTTGTCTAAAGGAAGAGTTCTTTTGGTGGGCAGCAACATGCAACCCCACAAGGGGCTTCCCTTTACACACCTCCATGCCACCCAGACCCTACCCACAGACACAGACTATGCCTGGGTTGCACATCTGGATGGCAGGTGCATTCAGGGCCACTGGAGCCCATATCAGATTCATCTGCAAAAAGAGATGCTTGCTGTTCAGCATGCTCTGACAGCTTTCAGATCCCTACGGTCTCCGGGGCCTCTAATCAAAACCGACAACACCACAGTGATGTGGTACATCAACAAGCATGGGGGAACCCACTCTTACCCACTCTGCAGGCTAGCCATGACCCTTTGGAACATGGCCTCAGCCATGCATGTTCACCTGCAAGCTCCATTCCTGCCAGGCAACCAAAACTTTCTGGCAGACAACTTAAGCAGAAATCTCCTAGACCCACACGAGTGGCAGTTAAACCACAACACCTTCAGTCTTGTGACCCAGAAATGGGGTACCCCGAAGGTGGACCTATTTGCCTCCCCCTACAACCATCAGCTCAGAAAATTCTGCACCAGAGAACCTCACAGCAAGGCCTGGAAAGTGGATGCCCTATCCTTCCAGTGGGCAAACCTCTCAATCTATGCATTTCCCCCCTCTACCTCTTCTTACAAGAGTATTACTCAAGGTAAGGGAGGAAAGACCAAGGGCAATCCTGATTGCCCCAGACTGACCACGCCAACACTGGTACCGACTACTGCTTAGTCTGTCACTGTTGCTTCCATGGCACCTCCACCAGAACCCAATTCTCCTGACTCATCAGGAGGGACAGTTTTTGCATCCGCAATTGCAGACCCTGAACCTTGTAGCCTAGCCTGGCTTATTCCTTGACTTCTCTTCCAGTGGCCAGCCTAAGCAAGCAGGTACTGGATGTCATACGTGAAGCCAGATGACCCAGTACTAGAAAAGCCTATGCTGACAAGTGGAAAAGGTATTGTTCCTGGATCCAGACTAAAGGAGCAGATCCAGCACAGTCCTCCTTACCTCTCATCCTGGGTTACCTAGCAGACCTACTCCACAGGGACCTGTCCTTCTCTTCCATTAAGATACATGCCTCTGCCATCTCTGCTCATTACAGCACTGAGCCACCTCTCTTCTCACGCCCTCACATCAAGCAGTTCCTGAGAGGGCTGACAACTTAAGGCCACCAAGAAGAGCCCCTACTCCTGCTTGGGACCTTAACTTTGTATTGGGAAAGCTCATGCTACCCCCCCCCTTTGAGTTTGCAGAGTCAGCAGAGTTAACATTCCCCTCTTGCAAAACAGCCTTGCTTCTAGCCATGACTTCAGCTAGAAGAGTGTCTGAGCTACAAGCACTTATGCTTATTGAACTCATCATTTTTCATGCTGACAGGGTCTCCCTCAGGACTAACCCAACTTTCATGCCTAAAGTGATGTCCAGTGTGGCTCTTAACCAGTCTACCCATTTGCCCTCCTTTTTTCCTAATCCTTAAAACAAGGGGGAAAGGATCTTGCACTCTTTAGATGTCAGCAACCAAAAAATATGGAACACAACTCTTTAGATGTCCACAGACAGCTCAGATTGTACTTGAAAGGACTAAGCCCTTTAGGAAATCTGATCAGTTACTAGTCAGCTTTGCACCAGGGGTGGAGGGCAAGGCCATATCAGAACAAACCATCTCCAAATGGATAGCAGACTGTATCCATTTCTGTTGCAAACACCATGGGAAACCACCTTCTCAGGGGGTCAGAACACATTCCACTAGGGCAACTTCAACCTCTACAGCCTTTCTCAGAGGAGTCCCTACCCAGGGGCATTCTGGAAGCTGCAACTTGGAGTACTGTTCATGCCTTCACGAAGCATTACCACCTGCCTATCTTTTCCAAATCCAGGGTGGGCTTTGCAGCTGCAGTCCTGCAGGCATACTAGCCAGCCCCAACTCTTCTTGACTGCCTCCACCCATTATTCAGCTTTGGGAATCAACCCAAGTGTGATGACTGCAACAGTGAAACACGAAGAACATAGTACACTTGTGTACACTTACCATAAATGTAGATGTTTGAGTGTATTCACTGTTGCAGTCCTGGTTTCCCACCCTCCAACCCCCTTGGCTCTCTCATCCTCACTCCTTACAGGGCTGTTGGTATTTACTTTTTACTGGTGGTGTTTTTCCACCATAACTTAGCTCCCTATTTGGCTCCTGACATTTGGGGCAAGAAAAACTGATTTAATGGCATTGACTACCTGTTTTTATACCACTGACGACCTGACATCAGTCCTGAAGTGACAGCAACTGACGCAGAAATACTAAGCCTCTGGTATTTGGGCCGACTGAGGGCTATCCCTGGCAGGATAACCCAAATGTGATGACTGCAACAGTGAATACACTTGAACATCTACATCTATGGTAAGTGTACACAACTGTACTTTTCAGATTCCACTTTTGCCCTGCCTCAGAGCAGAGCTAAGGTGGTGGATACAACAAATCCAAATGAACCCAGGCCTTCCACTTCAACCCCCTCCCCCACTCCAACCCAGTACATGCATACGGATGCATCTGACCTAGGGTGGGGGCTACCATGAAGGGCTTCATGGTACAGGAGACCTGGCAACCTACCCTCTAAAAGAAACACTTCAATGTGAGGGAAATGACAGCAGTCCTTTTGGCCATGAAAGCTTTTCTCGCAGTCCTGCAACCAGGCCCCCTTCAAATCTTCACAGATAATACTACAGTCATATGGTACCACAACAAACAAGGAGGGACCAAATCCTACCTCCTTTGCCGGATAACAATCCAAATTTGGAACCTTGCCTCCAGAAATAACTTATCCCTGCAGGCAACATACATCCCTTCCTAGGGCAACCAACAAGCGGATGCTCTCAATAGATCATTATCTCTACAGCATGAGTGGATGCTAAACCGGGAATTTTTTCTAGACATTGTCCGATGGTGGGGCACATCTCAGGTAGATTTGTTTGCCGCCTCCTCCTAGAACAGACATTTGAAGAAATTCTGCACCAAGGATCACTCTCCACTTGCCTGGAGGGTGGACCCCTTCAGCATTCCATGGAAGAGACTGTTTCTCTATGCATGCCCACCCTTTCCTCTCATTCAAAAGGTCCTCCTAAACATCAGGAAGGACAAACCAAAAATCTTGCTGGCGACTCCCTATTGGCTAAGGCAGCACTGGTTCCCCTTACTACTTTTACTCACCAAGGCAATCACCACAAGTTAGCCCGCAAGGTGGACCTGCTCACATAACAGAAAGGATCTCTCATTCACCCTCACCTGGAGATGTTAGGTCTAACACTTTAGGTGATAAACTTTTAATTCCCTTCAGACACCACTACTCTGAGGACAATCTTTCTGTCCTGAGGAAGGCCAGGAAACCTACTACAAGGAGATCCCACATGTCAAAGTGGGAAAGATTCTCCAAGTGGTGTCTCCATAGGCACAGGGACTCATTTCACGCAGGTACCCCTCTAATCCTTAACAATGTGTGTGAACTTATCAAGGCTGACCTTTCATACTCCTCAGTGAAAATCCACCTATCTGCAGTCTCTGCCTACTTACCCCTAGAACTCCCACTACTAGCCAGGCTAGATTTTAAATTATTCCTGAAAGGGGTCTTGCACATCAGACCACCAAGAAAGCCCATCCCACCGCCTTGGGACTTAAACATCATCCTGGAAAAGCTCACACTGCCTCCATTCTAGCCAGATAGTGCTGCAATGCTCTAAATGTGCACATGGAAGACTGTACTGCTGGTGGCCCGTACCTCTGCTAGAAGGGTGTCAGCGTTAAAAGCTGTCATGGCCTGCTCACCTATACTATCTTCCACAAGGATAGGGTGACCCTGCGCACCAGCCCTTCTTTCATGCCAAAGGTGGTCAACAAACGTTCCTTAAACCAATCCATTCACCTGCCCACCTTCTTCCCCTCTCCCTGTAATGACAGTGAAAGGATACTGCATTCCCTGGATGTGCACAGACAACTAAGGTTTTATTTAGACAAAACTAAGTCCATCAGAAAATCCAACCAACTCTTATTATCCTTCCACCCCAGGGCCCTGGCAAGGCAGCCTCCAAAAAAAACATTTCCTGCTGGATCAGAAAAACTGTCTGCTTCTGCTACTCCCACCATGGCAAGGACCCACTTCAGGGGGTAAGAGCTCACTCTACCAGAGCTGTGTCCACCATACATACCTTTACCAGACACTACAAATTGGACCACGTCTCCAGAGCTAGGGTAGGGTTTGCTAGGGCAATCCTGCAGGGCTTTCTGGAATCAGCTACCTCTACCTCCACCCTTCCTAAGCTTTTGCACTCTCCCACACAGAGTACTGCAACCCAGGAATAGAAGCACATAGAATAGTTGTGTAAAATCTTAAAATAGCCATAGATGTCCTTCTCTTCCATGTTGCAGTATTCACCCCCCCCCCCACCTATCCCCCTTCATTCCTATTGACCTGTCTAAAGGGCACCCTGGGGCACCTAGACTATGGTTAGACTATTCAGCAAATGGCACTTCACCCTTCTTGTTGACATCATTTGTCTCTCTCTACCTGACTGTCCAACTGGGCAGTTAAGTTCTGAGGTCTGTGCATGCAGACGTCACATTTAAGGTCCCTGGTTTATGGCTCTACGTGTGACGTCCCACGCTCCTACAGCAACCAGGCTACATTTGGGCTGCCTGAGGTGGGGAATCCCACACTAAGAATACTGCAACATGGAAGAGGGCATCTATGGTTATGGTAAGATTTTACACCACTATTCTTTGTCTCTTTGTAGTAAATAACCCAGTTTACTGCTTTCTTCTCTCGCACATACCTTCTCACTTCTTTATCCCCACCTAACTCTGTTCCCTCACTACTTTTTTCATCTCCTTAGTCTGTATCCCACTCCCCTCACTACATCCTAACTCTCCTTATCCACCTCTCCACCCCCTTTAACATTTTTATTATTCCCTCTCTACTTTCAGCATCTCCCACTTTCTGCTTTCTAGTGTCTTATTACAACTGCTCTCTTTGCTTATAACTGTGTTGATGTTCTTCATCTCACATTTCAGCCTACTCTACACCCCAAAGGATACATGCTTTCCACACGTATGTGTATATCACTCCTCAATTGAACTGATTCCCGGTGAATACACCTTGCGGAGCAGAACAGAACTGAACAACTCCCTGTACTGTAATAAAAAGTAGGTCCTAGCCTATAGTGTTACCATTTTAAAATAGTGTTTTTATTAGGGTTTGTAACATATCTGGCTTGCACATGCGCCAAGAACCCGTCCTCTCCCTTATGAATCCCCTTTTTCTCTCTCCTTTTCTGCCATCATCCTTTCCCTACTTTTTGACTCATCTTTCACTAAACTGTCCCATTTCTACCACCAGATGGCAGTATTTTACTTGCATAAACATGCTCTCTCACTCCTGTAGCTACATGTAAATGTTCTCTAACCCTGAAACTTTTTCATCTGTATATTTGGTCACATTTTTCTTTTTCTTTTTATTCCTATGCTACCTTTACTGGCACAACAATTGGCTGTACCAAGTGCTGCTGCCTTGTATGCTAGGTGGTATCTGCCAGTAGAAAGAAAGTGTTTTCTTCTCTACCTCGAACACCCTAGGTTGTATCTGATTTTTCCTCTTCCAGCCAGAATAGGGTGCCCCTGTCTTATCTGCTCACTTACCTTTACTGATTGTTTTTCTCTTGTGCTTCTCCCTGCTGGGTGAACCCCGCTCCGTTCGCCCTCACTACGCTCTGGATTACTCCACTCCCCTATTCCCATTCCCACCCACCCCACATTCATTAGATTTATACTCTACACTCCTCCCCTTCCCTTTCTGACCACTCCCCTTACCCACCCAATTTCCCCCTCCCCTCAACTCGTCCCTCCATCCTTCTTCCCTCAACAACCTTTCCCTTTCTCCACTACTCTGATACTTATTTCAGACCTTACACTCCATACTACTACTAACATAGTCACCCAGTTTCACCATTACCATGTCATCCTATTACCTTATGATCCCTCCTCTCCTCCTATCATTGTCAGCATTGTACCACATACGAATGCATTATACAGCACCAACTCTCTCTACCTGCCACTACCCACATACCTACCCCCAGACACTGCACATCTCTCTTCACCTGTTTTCTAGCTCTCTCACCTTCCCCTTTTCAGTAAAGACATATCGTAATGTTGCACTTTCCACTTGTATAAAATAGAAAACTCCCTGTACTCTAAACCTACTCTCCTTGCTGCTCACTTTCTTTGATACACTACTCTTGGATGGCGACATCCATCCTAACCCTGGACTACCCATCTCTACCTCTCACAAGCATATTCCTTCCACACCTCCTCTAACACAGCCCCAAGTCCACAATCCACCACCTACATCCCTAACTTTTTTCTCTCTCAATATCCAAAGCATAGTCAATAAAAGCACAGAATTGCACTCATGCATCCAACTCTACTCCCGCCACCATTTCAACCCTCACTGAAACCTGGTTAAAATCTCATGTCTGTAATGAAGAGATTCTTCCCCCCAGGCTACAATATCTTCCATTCAGACCGAATAAATAAAAGAGGTGGAGGTGTTTCCATCCTCTACTCAACCCAACTTACACTCTCTCCACTCTCACCCCCCCTGTCCTTGCTTCACTCCTGCAGAAATACTAATTGTCAACTGTCATCTCAACCCCACTAAGAAAATAGCTATTGTAACATCCCTATTCTTGTAAACTTCCTTTCCTGGCTCACCCAAAATGTTCGCTATGAAACCATTATACTTAGTGACATGAATATAGATTGGGCTCACTTTCTTCCTCATCTCCTTCTCACAGCCTCAACCTATATGGCTTCCACCAACTCATATCCTCCCCTACCAGGAACAATAAAAACTCTACCTCAGGAACCATAATAGTCTGGATCCTTACTTCAAATCCAAATCTCTACCATAGCCCTGACACTCTCCCAAACTCTCTAAGTTGACCATTCCCCCATCTTCATCCATAGATACACCCAACACCCTCCCAAAGAACACCTTTATAGGGATTCTCGCAATCTAATTTCACTTCAGATAAGTTCAGCTCCACCTTGTCCAACATAAATTGGTCCTTCCTAAATAACCTCTCCCTCAGTGATGCTTGTAACTACTTTCAACAAATTATTCCTAGATATGTTAAACTCTGGGACCTTCCAGAAAAATCAGGGTAAAATCACAATGTGTGCCCTGGCTAACTAAGCAAACCCACTTTACCTTGCATCAAAGGGATACTGTCTGGAAAACTTGGGTCAAAAATAAAACTCTTTCTTTACTACAGCGTTACAAAGAACTTAGAAGAGCTAAGCGACCACTCACTCACCTTCTTAATCATATATATAAGAGTGAAATTCCAAACCCAACCATTTATAAAGAGTATAGATCTAACAAAAATTTTAACCTTGATAGCTTTCAACAAGAACTCATAGCTTGCGACTAGTCACCCCTGAAACACCTACCATTAGAAGAAGGAGTCAAATACTTTAATTCCAAATTCTTGACCACCCTTGACTATCATGCCCCAAGTCACACAATTAGATGTAGATCTAAACCAGCCCCATGGCTTTCCTAAACTACCAAACAAAAAATCCTCCAAAGAAACAAACTCTGGACCACCTGGCAGTCTACTAAATGCCCCACAAATCAATTAAAGTTTAGACAGTTAAGAAATGAAACCAAAAAAGCCATTCTGTCAGATAAAAAAAACTTTTACTGTCACCTACAACAAACCCACCAAAATAAACCTCAAAAATTCTGGTCTGGCATCAGTAAACTGATACACCCAGGTCGCTCAGTCACACCTAACCCCTTAGGCTCTGAACACAACAGCCCCAACAAAATTGCCAATTCTTTCAATACTTTCTTCACAGAGACCAATCTCTTGTCAATCAGCTATCCCCTGACACAGCATCTTATTCCTCCCATAACGCTAACAATCCCCACTATTTCAATTTCAACCTGTTCCTACATCCCTTGTCTGTACCCTTATTTAGAAACTTAAACCCACCACTCTTGCTGCAGACTTACTACCTGCAGAATACCTACAAAAAGCTGCTAAAGCCTACCCCATATCTATTCTCATCAACAGAACTATCTCTGAAGGAACCATCCCATCACTCTGGAAAATATCACATATTATCCCCCTGCACAAAGGTGGTAACTCCAATTTTTTATCTAACTACAGGCCTATAGCCATGTTATCCCCTCTGGCTAAAATCATGGAGAGGTGCATTCATAAGCAGCTATTAAACCAATTACTAGAAAACAACTTACTAGCTATCTGCCAGCATGGCTTTAGACCATTTCGCAGCACCACCTCTGCTCTCTTATCCTTCACCGACTGCATCAATAAAAATCATAATAATGATGCTCTGTCCTTGGCTCTCTTTATCGATCTGTCAAAAGCTTTTGATATGGTCAACCACCAGCTACTCATAAACTTACTCAAAAACTTGTCACTAGCACCCCCTGCTATACAGTGGTTTCAATCCTACCTAAATAACAGGCAACAAGCCGTACTATGGCAGAATAGCCTGTCTTCCCACCTCCCAATTACCCTTGGAGTCCCTCAAGGCTCCATACTCGGTCCTGTCTTCTAACTTTACAAACGACCTACACTCTGTAATACCTCAAGCCATCTGTATTCAATACGCAGATGATTCCACATTAATATGCTCAGCCACTTCACCATCACTACAGTCTCTTACCCAAAACGTGTTTAGCACAGTAGAGAAATGGCTGCTTGACCGATGTCTCATTCTGAACCCAAAAAAAACAAAAATGCTATTATTCACCCCCACTTGCAGAACCTCCCCACTGAACTTTAATGTTACATCTACTAATGGTACTGTTATATCTCCTGATCCTGCCACAAAACTACTTGGGGTACTAATTGATAATAGCCTTTCCTTTGAGACCCATATTAACAACCCTATTGAAACAGTTAACAAAAAACTAGGATCCCTCTATAGAATCAAACCCTTTCTGACCCCTCTAGCCCAGACCACTATTGCCCGTACTCATTTAATCTCAACCCTTATATATGCATCCCCTATCTATACTAAACTATGTAAAAGCAATATGAACAAGCTTTCCATCTCCTACAGTAATATTGCAAGATTTGCAACTGGGTCAACTTACAGAACCCATCACTGCAAAAATCTTAATCAACTAGGCTGCTTAGAACTGTAAAATCTAATTCTACTGAACCAACTAATAGTGGCCCAAAAGATACTGTATCAACCTTCAAATACTCCAATACTCACTAACCTAATCACCCCCTACGATAACCTAAAGTCCCTGCGCTCATCAAACAAATTACTAGTTCAAATAAATAAAACCAACAATCTGGTCGGCAATTCACTGTTCTCTAATGCAGTAGGAAAAACCTGGAACACCCTCCCTGATCACCTAACCTCCCTATCCTCAGCTCCCCTATTTAAAACCAAACTTAAAACATATCTTAAATCTCACTGGCTATGCCCATGTGCTAATCCAGACTAACTACCACACTTGTATCCTGACACTTCTCTACATACCAGCATAAGCTAGTTAATCCTTTATTAACAATAGTGTGCATGTCACTATACTGATCAATAGTGTATTATTTTAATAATTCATTGTATACTAGCAAATGTGTCTGACTTTACTGTTCAATAGTGTGCTTTTTGCTTACATAGTTTTAAACATTTACTGTATAACGGTACTGTTTAATAGTGTGCTACATATTTTTATTCTTTGTATCTACATCCTTAGCTGTCTTTTAATAGGAATCATGTTACTCATATGTCAAAAGGCAAGGAGCTGTTATAATAGACTAAACTTTACAATGTACCTATGTCTTGTAAATACTACTCTGAAGTGTGGAGCTCTTCTCCCCAGGCCTCCACTGAAAATGGACATATATCCAGTTGGACCAGTCTGGTCAACAAATGTAAAATAAAAATAAATAGAAACGTGTAAAAAAAAAACTAGTCATCAAAGATATATTAAAAATAAATAAATAACTTTGCTTCCAACCAAAGTGAACCACAACCCCCCCCCCAAAAAAAATGCCTGGTCCACGATCAATAAAATCCTCCACCCTGGAAAACCTCCCAGCCCTTTCCCTCTCAACACTGCCTCAGAGACTGCAGCTCTTTTAAATAATTACTGTATAGAAACTGTACAAAAACTTACTCAAACTACTACTACTGCCTCTTCTCTACCTTTACATCCCAGTCCTCCTTCCTCCAGTACATTCTTCCTACAACCAGTTACCACTGCCTTCATCAAATCCTAACTGAATAAACTTAAGCCCTGCTTCCCCCTCTGTAGACAGTTTACCTCCCTACTTTCTTAAAATTGCTGCTAATTCCATTGCTTACCCTGTCTCTATTCTTATAAATCTATTACTGAATCTGTTATCCCAGAATTATGGAAATCCTTCTACACTATCCTTCACAAAGGTGAGAACTCTACTGATCCGTCTATCACCCCATTGTTATACTATCCCCTCTTTCTAAGATTCAAAAAGTGTGTCCACACACCGCTTATTAAACACCTGCTTGATAATACCCTTCTTACTCCCACCCAACATGGCTTCAGACCCCACCACAGCACATTAACAGCACTACTCTTTTTCACACAAACAGTAGCAGAAGCCTGTGACAACAACCTACTAGTCTCCTGTTTATTCCTTGACCTCTCAAAAGCATTTGATACAGTCTCCCACTCTAAATTGATAACTAAACTGCATGACCACCACATCTCCTCCCCCACTATAAACTGGTTCTCCAGCTACTTAGCTAATAGAAAACAATCAATAGGCTGGCAAAATGTCACCTCCCCATTTATTCCTGTAAACACCGGTGTCCCCCAAGGATCTATTCTGGTTCCTGTCTTGTTCAATATTTTTTACTAATAGAGCATCGTCTGCTACCAACCTCTCTACACTGTTACAATATGCTTATGACTCTGCCGTCAGTAGCACTGCCTATGATTCCAGAACTCCTTGTCCTTACCCAAGACACTTTTACTTCTATCAAAACCTGGCTCACCAATAATCAACTTATGCTAAACCCTAAGAAAACTAAATGTTTACTTTTCCTTCCCAAACAACTTGCACAATATAAATCCACTTTCTCTGTAACCTCCCTTATTAACACCATTATTAAACCAGAACCCCATACTAAATTACTTGGTGTCACAATTGATAACTAACTAAAATTCGACATGCATATCAGTCAATGCATAAAAAAAAAACCCACCAGAAACTGGGTCTCCTATATCGTAATCATAAACTTCTTTCACCCTCCACCAAACCCTCACTTGTCCTGTCTCTCCTATTACCTGCCTTCTGTATGCAGATCCAGTCCTCACCAACCTTCAGTCATCACTGCTCTTCATATTAGAGCAAATTTACAGTAAAATAGCTAGATTTGCCTCTAATCCCACCACTTCCTCATCCTTAAGTCTCTACAATGGCCTGAATTCCCAAAACAATTACTTCTGTCACAACTGCATATTACTCGCTCAATTCTGTATAATCCCACCTCCTGTCCTGTCCCTCTATCTCCAATATCCTATCTCAATATAACCCTCAACGTCAACTTCACACTTCTGACAAACATCTCCTGGACATATACAAACTGTCAAAAAAAATTCCTAAGGGCCTATATGAATACTATGTTGCTCACACCTGGAATTCCCTTCCACTTAAAATCAGAAGTATCCCCCCCATAAGCTCCAATTCAAGCTCAAACTCCAACACTACCTGCAAAAGACCTGGTCTTGCCCCTACCAAACTCCAACCTGATATACAATTGCTTTCTTCTTAATTACCCCAATTTTTCTTGTCCTCTCTTCTAGAAGAATTTCTCTTTTTCTTCCCCCTATTTTTCTTTTTTTCCTCTGTTTCTTTTCTTCTTTTTACTTTCACCCCTTTTTTCCTTACCCTCTCTGTCTTCCTTTTTATCCTTTGTTTCTCTCTTCCTTCTACTACCACTCCTACTTTAATACATTTATATATTGTCGCTTGTAAATACTTCTGTATATGACTTTTCCTTGCTTTTTATTGTGATTGATTACTTTAAACTAGTGTACAAATGTACTCTTTTGTTTATCATTTCAACTGTATGTAATTCTCGTCTATGTACTTATTGTGTTGCTATTTTTTGATTAACTGTATCTGGAGCTTGTCTCCTTGGGTCTCCACTGAAACTGGGTCCTTGGCTCATTTGGACCAACCCAGTTAACAGATGATGATAATAGATAATAAATAAATAATAAAATAAATAAACTTCCCCAGAGCATTACGCCAAGGAGGTACCCCGGAAAAGGAGGAGGCACCTGGGGTTCTCCCCAAGAATCTGTCACAGAAGGCACTGATTTTGATGACTGGGAAGGGTTCTCAAGATTTCCACCTGAGGATGTCTGCTTTGGAGACATCTTACACCAAAAAGGTGATTGGTCTGTGCAAGACCCCATCTCGGAGGAAACTGTTGTTGGAGGCTTTTGGGTTTGACCCATCTACATCTTGGGTGTCCCCTGCTGATGCACTCATCATCTTAGTATCAACCAGGGCATGGAAGGAGCAGGACTCTGTGGAACCTATCCCCAAATGTGCAGATACGATTCTTAGTGCCCTAACAGACCGACCTCACTGGAGCAAAGGAATCTGCCATGGTTGTAGTGTCAGCCACCAAAAAGGAGCTCAGTCAGGAAAGCTCCATTGTCCATCCCCCTAACAGGGAGTCTAGGGCCATGGACATATTTGGCAAGAGAGTTTATGCCACTTTCACCTTACTAGCATTAAACTACCTTTCTCATTTTACTATGCTACAGAGGGATTTAATCAAAGAACTCTGCAGCTCTGCCCAAGAGTCCACATCTGATGAGGAAAAGGTCTTTTACTTCCAGAATGACCACTCTGCACTCAATTTCCAATGCGTCCATGAGGTCAATTTCCCATGCTGCAGAGGGAACCTCTAGGGGCGCTGCTTCAGGCATTGCCATTAAGCGTCATGCCTGGATGTGGCTGTGTGACTTTGTGGACCCTTTCAAGGCATCATTCATCAATGCACCTTTTGACGGATTGTCATTGTTTGGGTCCACTGTCAGAGAGAAACTCTCTTGTAGCAGGAAAGATGGAAAGACCTTGTCTGCCATCGGAATCCAGTTTTCTGTCTCACAAAGATCCTTCTCCAGGAATCAGCTTGGTGGTAAAAAATTATGGTCCAAGAAGTCTCGAGGTCCATTTTAGGAATCCCAGGGATATTTTTCCCCCAGAAGCAGAAGAGAAAACAGTAGCCATAGTAGAGGCTGACAAAGTGGCAGAGTGGGGTCTGCAAACTCAAGGGTCTCTAGATTAATTCTCAGACACTTTATCAGTGCTCCTGAGGGTTGCACGACTGTCCCTGTCTGGAGGCAGTTGGGGATGCTTATCCTTGCACCCAGAAGCCTGGAAAGCCATTCAGAGGCTGTTTCATTCCCTTTTTGAAACTTCCCAAACAAAACAGATCCCTCCCTAATGTTCTACCCAATCAGAGGGAATCAGCAGCTTTGGAGATTGCAAGGCAACTTGACAAGAGTCATCCAGATGATCATCCAGATCAGACTGGATCAGGGATTTACTTAAGATTCCTTTTGACACCAAAAAAGACAGTGGAGCTAAGGCCAATGTTGGACCTGATATCCCTGAACAAGTCAGTAAAAAACTTTAAAATTCAGGATGATCACAGTCCAGTCCATTCTACCTCTATTGCAAATGGACAACTGGGATGTGCTCCGTAGACCTGGAAGACACGCAGCATCATATTAAAATGAACAGACACTCCAGAAGGTATCTCCACTTCAGGCTGGGAGCCAATCACTTCCAATTCAGATTCCTCCCTTTTGATCTCACCACAGCCCCCAAGGTGTTCAAATGCATGGTGGCAGTTGCAGCTCACTTAAAACTACAGATATTCTATGTTTTTCCTTACCGGGACGTTTGGCTCCTTACCGCTCTAACCAGGCATCTATTCACCCAAGCCAGGGATTATTTCCTACTCCTAGCGTCTACCATAGGCATAACCATCAGTACGCAGAAATCACAGTTGGACCTAGTCCAAGTAATAGACTTCATAGGAGTGAGTCTGGACACATCCAAAACTCTGACCTTCCTCCCTGTAGACAGAATCTTCACTTTAAAACTACATATCAGACAGACTCTGTCAATACTGACTCCACCAGGAAAATTAGTTTTCGGAGCATTGAAGTCTATGGGTGCCATGATTACCCTGTTTACCTACAGCAAGACTACACATGAGAATTCTGCATTGGGAATTAGCAGTCAAATGGCCCTTGCAACAGCATCCTCTAAGCTGTCCGATCAAACTTTCAAGAGTGTGCAAAGACTCTCTTCTATGTTGGCTTCATTCTTCATTGAACAAGGATGTGCCTTTGTTCTCACCCCCAAACATCATATTGACCACTGATGCCTCCCAGATAGGGTGGTGGGGTGGTCATTTTCTTGGATGGACAGTCAAGACAGGAAGGCACATGGATGTCAAAGGAGGCCAGTCTGTATATCAGCATCCTAGAGATGAGAGCAGTCCTTCTAGCATTGCAAGCCCTAGACAGCTTTCTTCCTGTTGGAAGTGTGATACAAACAGACAATATGTCAGTTATGTGGTACATCAACAAGCAAAGAGGAACTAGGTCTTACCCACTGTGTCAAGTAGTGATGAGTGTGGCAATGGGTGATCTATACCAGCCACTTTCTAATTGCAGTGCATATTCTATGGGAGTGCAGCATTCTAGCAGGCAGGCAGAACAGTGTGATGTCCTTCAAGGATGCATCTGCAGTCCTAACATATGGGTTGTCCTGCCTCAGGCAGAAAGTCTGGGTCTGGCCTCGGCTGATGTCGCACTTCACCCGCGTCATAGCTGCTGTGTATTGGGTATAAAGGCATCAGGCCATTTTCCTCAGTCTTTCTGGTGCCGAAGCAGAAGCTGTTTGCAAGTGCGGTCGGTCAGATTTTGCCTCTCAGACAAAGTAAATAATTGTTTAACCTGTTATCAGCTTGTCTAGCCTGTGACTCTGACTGGCTGAAACTGAGTAGGCCTCCAGGATTTATCAGATACTATTCCCCCTGCATCTATGTCTAAAATCTTCTAAGGCCTTACCTGCTAAAACAGCCTGGCTGAGGATCTCATTTCTTTGATCAGGGGATCCCACTCACCCAGACAGGGCCCTCTCAACCTGTTTCTGGATGACTCAGATATTTCAGACCCTCAGGAGGCCCATATTCTCCTTGCCTGTACTGCCCTGATTCTCTCCTGCTAAGCCTGACAGATATTACAGGGTCCCGGACACACACTACCATTTGTATAAGGCTCCTGTTGCAGATCCTGAAACCATTTCAGAGATGGGGTAAAAGTTTATTTCACATGATTCAGTACCAGGAATTTTGTTTAGACCAGCTAAAAAAAAAACTCCTCTCCTGAACCCTATAGACCGTAAAGTCCTTCATTTTTGGTACATAACTCTCAACGTAACCATTTCTTATTTTTAAATGTGGCTATGATGCACTGGAGGCTTCCTTTAGATCAGCTATGACTGGAACAGTGATTAGAAGGCATGCCTGGTTAAAAGAACAATCCTTACCAGACCATGTTAAGTCAAAACTGAGAAACAACCTGCACAGCAGGTTCTAAAGGTGGAAGAAAAAGCAAAATCTGTCCAAACAGTCAGGGATTTCTTACAGGTCCAACCTCCGAGGTTTAGCAGAAATTGGCCAGAATTGGTCCTTTCCAGACACCTCCAGAGCACAGAGAGGCAGAAATAGACACCCAAGAGGCAGAGGTCATTCCAGGGGTGCCTACAGGGGCGTCAGTGGCAGCCTAACAACCAGAACTGCCACAGATTCAGCTACAACCACTTCCACAGGACAGCTTGGCTCTGATTACAACTGGAAGCATCCTTAGCCTTCATTACATTACAGGAGACAAATGGACTTTACAAACAATAGACAAGGCTACAGGTTTCACTCTAAGACAAATCAACAACCTACTAAGGATGAGAGCTATATGGAGCAAGGACAAGGATTTTACTCCAGACTTTTCCTTGCTGTCTGCTCTGAACACATACCTCATTGTTCCAAAATTCAAAATGCTGACTTCCCATACTCTTGGCTGGTGACTCTAGATCTCAAGGAGGCATACCTGCCCTGGTATCAGTAATTGCTCATTGCAGACATACAAGCGGACAACAAGACAAAATTAAAAGATTTGGAAAAGGTTATACAACTGCTGCAACAACATGCAAAAGTCAAGACTGGTACCATCCCAAAGGATAACATTCTTGGGTGCAGAACTGGACACATCAAAGTTGCAATGGGATTCCAATAATTCCATGCCTATTCCTGTGGTGGGCTCAGGCCTGTCAGTCATCAAGCCAGACCATCACAAAGGAGATGCTGGCAGTGAATTTCTTCAACAAGGTCACCTGCTGATAAGGACGGACAACACCACAGTCAATGTGGTACATCAACAATGGATCTGTGGAATGTGGCCTGAACCTCAACATTCAACTCCAGGCCAGATTTGTACCAGGCGAATGGATGCTGCATCCAGATATCTTCCAGAGATAGACCTGTTCACAACCACCAATTGAAGAAAGAGCATACCACCCACTTGTGCATTCCCACCTCTTCCTTTGATGTACAAAGTCCTACTGAAGATCGATAATCCTGATAGCTCCAGACTTCTAACACTGCTTGGAATATTGCATAAAACAAAATAGATTTATCTCAGAAACATCCTGGAATACTTAGAACTATTCATGCATCAGCAATTTCAGCAGAATACAACTCTCATCCCCTACTCTCCTGAGAGGAATCAAACCACCTTTGCCTACATGGGATCTCAACTTTGTGCTGGAAAAGTAACACTTCCCCTTTTGAACCAGCAGCAACAGCAGACTTACAGTTCTTATCCCCACAGACTCAAAATGGATAGGAAATTGCATTAGACTGCTACTTGGCATTATAATCTTCCTTTATACTTTGCAACTGCTGTTTTGCAAGGGATCTTCCATCTGCATCCTTGAAGGACATAGTTTGTACCTACCATAAATGTAGATGTGTATGCATCTGATCAGCCGAGGCCAGACCAGACTTTATGTTAGGACTGCAGATGCATACCTATCGGACATCTACATTTATGGTAGGTACAAAACTGTACTTTGCTGATGCCTCACGAGTGGTCTCTAAAACAATCAGTGGCAAACATGATCTTTCAAAAATGGGGTCAACCCTGCTGTGATTTCTTTGATTCCCCTCACAAACAACAAATGCAACATGTTCTTTGCCCTGATCCCTCCTCAGGGACAATCTCTAAGAGATGCTCTGGTTCAATTTTGGCCCTCTGGTCTGCTTTATGCATTCCCACCTCTACCTCTAATTCCCAGGTTTCTTCGGCAAGCATATAGGTTGAAGAGCAGGGTTATCCTCATTGCTCCTTTCTGGCCTCTGCAAGTCTGGTTCACCTTCCTGTGGTCTCATATCATCTGCCCTTTGTGGATATTGGAACCAGTTCCATATCTGCAGGCCCACCCTTCAGAGCAGACTTGTATGAATCTCCCAGGCCTGAAACTTACCTACATGGTTTCTCCCATTCTGATGATGGCTAGAAATTCCAGGTTTGTTTCTACCATCCAAAAGATTTTGATTTCATCCACAAACCATCCACTAGGAAAGTTTATAAGAGCAAATGGAACAGGTTGTCCATATGGGCTCAACAGAAACAGTTGGATCCCTTTACTGCTGTTTTAGACTTCCTTGATGATATCTTTCAGAGTGGGGCAACTTATTCCACAATAAAAGTTCAACTGGTGGTCATTTCAGATTCATATCAGAGATAATCTTTCATCTCTGGCTTCTTCCAAATTGTGCAAACCTTTTCTTGAGGTAATTTTTTGCTTCACCCTCCTGTTAATGATCCCACTGTTGATGATCCCACTATTCCTTGGGATCTGCCTATGATTTTTCAGGCAGTAGTCCATCCACCTTTTGAACCTTTGGCCAAAGTTGCTTTGAAATTCCTTTCTTAGAAAACTGCTTTCTTGGTGTCCATCACTTTTGCTAGAAGGGTTTCTGAATGGCAAGCCATTTCTTCCAAGCCTTCTTATTTGATTTTCCATAAAGACTGAGTCACTTTACATACCATCCCTTCCTTTTTTACCCAGAGTTGCTGCAGAGAATAATATTAACCAGTCCATCAACCTAACAGTTTTCTTTCCCAATTTTCAAAATGAGGGAGAATATATCCTTTGTCTATTGGATGTTCATAGACAACTGCATTTCTACCTGGACAGGACAAAATCATTCAGGAAGTCATATCATCCTTTGCCAATGTCAAAAAAAGAAAACCAGTTTGTAAGACCATGTTAGCCAAATGGTTAAGAAATTGTATCTCTCTTGTGTATGCATCTAAGGGTATATCTTTGCCCACACAAGTCAAAGCTCATTCTATTAGATCCATGTCAACTTCTCAAGCTTTTTGGTCTAGAGTCTCTCCATTCATGACATTTGTGCAGCAGCTTTGTGGTCACTCTCTCATACCTTTGTGTCACATTGCTGGCTAGATATTACTTCCAGAAACAGAGCTGCCTTTGGTTCTGCAATGCTCCCGAATATCCTTCTATGAGGGCCGCCCAAGGTTACCATAGCTGGGAACTCTGTTCCACAGGTTGAGGAACGAATGAAAATGACATCATCAGATAAAGAAGTTATGTACTGACCATAACATTCCATCTGTGTTGCCCATTTTCATTCTTCCTCAACTTTCCCTCCCATCTTCCCCCTGCCAATGACTGTGAAAGCCCTAACGTTTATGCTTTTAGTAACAATAGATGTTAAGTTGTCTATCTCGCCTTCATTCTTGCTGGTTGGGTTCGGAGCCAATCCTCGGCTCCGACTCGGCCATCTTCAAAAGCTCGAGAGCTGCTTACTGGCTAGAGGCCACCCCTATCCCATGATCCCTGACGCTAGATACCCAGATCTCATTTGCCGCTTCTGCTGCGAGGTTGTGCTACTGGCTCAGGTTGTATAAAACTTATTATTACTACTTTTTTCTGTCATAAAAACTGTTAGTTTAGTGTAAAATTCCATTTTTAGTTATAACTATTGTGTTTTAGCGTTTTCTATCTGAATTCCTCCCTTTTCAGAAACTCGTTTTAATTAGAGAGTCCCCCCCCCTTTTCTAGCCTTTCCTTACCTCAAAAGGTTTCTGTTTAAGTTAGAGGATCACCTTGTCTGTCTTTCTCTCTTAAAAAAAAAATAAATAAAATAATAATAGTTGTTGTTTATAGTATTTATTAGCTAGTTTAGTTATACTTCTAGTAGTAGTAGTTGTTGTGTTGGGGTATTTTAAACTTAACTTCTGTGTCTGGGTTTTTTCCTTGGCTTCTTTTCAGGATGTCCAAGGATCCCAAGCCGTCCGGATTCAAGAAGTGTGACTCATGCTGTCAGAAGATGTCTCTGACAGATGGGCACACTTCTTGTGTTTATTGTCTGGGCGCCGTGCACCTGCAGGACTCTTGCTCGATTTGCCACGCATTTAGTCCAAGAGTCCTGCAGGAGCGCAAAAACAAGTTGATCCTGAGGAGTTTACTTAAGCCCCAAGATTCACCGGCTAAGGCTCAGCCAGTGAAATCTTCTAAGACACCTAAACCTTCGGCTCCCAGTTCGGAGCCGTAGCTGGGTGATACGGTTCCATCTATCTCGGTTCTGGCTGGAACCGAGGTTTCTCCCTCCCAGTCAGCCCCGACACGTTCCTCGGAGTGGTCTGGGAGTAGAAAAAGATCTAGGTCTCCTTCTCTGGAGTCAATACGTTCAGCTCCGAGATCTCCTTTGCTCTAGTCGGAGCGTAGTCACCACTCATCTCACTCTTCTTGGTCCTCGAGACTTTCAGACCATGACGTGGAAAGAGTGGTCAGTAGATTGTTAAAATCGCAGGCCGTAGCAAAAATGTTATCCAGCCCCCCTCATCAGGGTTCATCTCCGCCCACGTCTACAGATATTCCTCCTCCGACTCCTTTGAGCTTGGAGCCGGAGTTCGTTGGGGCTCCAAGGGGGCGAGTGGCATCGGACCCTTGTTGTCCAACCCCGTTCTCCCCCTCCGGGCTTCGGCTCAGGTGAGCTTGGCTCCCACATCAGCCTCGGAGCCATCACTCTCAGTGCGGGGAGGGATTCCAATTTCTTCGGAACCGAAGCTCTCTCTGCATCCGGGCAGGGACGCCTTTGAGGTGATGAGGAGTGTGCTGGCCCCGGAGTCGGCCTCACGATCTACCCCATCGGCTCCTCCCCCTATGGTGCCTGCGTCAGCCTCTGCCCCTCTTCCAGACCCCAAGCGTGGGGATCCAGCACTCCAGGACACCCCTTTGGGTGTATCATCCTCTTCCGAGGCCTCCCCTGATCATTCAGAGAAGCCACCTCACAAGAGAAAATGCAAGAGGAAGCATGTTGACTCCCCTGAGTCTGTCACCTCAGATACCGACTTGGAGGATTCAGAAGGGTCCCCTAGATCCCCCTCTGAAGATGTCTCCTTTTCAGACATCCTTGAGATGCTTAGGCAGAGGGGGAACTGGACTACCCTAACCTCTTCTGAGGACGAGTCGGTATTCCTGGATGTGTTTGGCTCCCGACCCTCCACCTCCTGGGTGTCTCCTCCCTTCGACCCGCCCACTGATGTTTGTCATGGCTCAAAGGGCATGGTCGGCTCCAGATTCTGTGGAACCAAGCCCTAGGAGACCTGCTAAATTCATAACAGCTCCAAAGGACAAACAATTTTTGACGAAGGGCGTCCCCGTCGATGCCATGGTGGTTGCAGCGGCCATGAAAAAGGAGTTGGCCGAAACTTCTTCATCTGTTCATCCTCTTAATAAGGAGTCTAGGACAATGGACAGATATGGGAAGCAGATGTTCTCTTCAGAGACCTTCTCCATGAGGTCTCTGAATTATTTGTGCCACTTCACCCGTCTTCAGAGGGATCTCCTTAAAGAGCTTGGAGATGCCCTCCAAGATCCTTCAGCTGAGGGGGCTCAGGCTAAGATGGCTTCCCAGCTGCCGACTCTAAATTCAGTGGTGAACTCCGCCATGAGGCTCATATCTTATGCCGCTGATGGTGTGAGTAGAGCTGCAGGCACAGGCGTTCCCTTGAGGAGGCACGCTTGTATGCGGCTATGTAACTTTGCGGAACCATTCAGAGCATCTTTCACAAATACCCCATTTGATGGTGCCGCTCTTTTTGGATCACATGTGAAGGATACCGTGTGAGCAGGAAGGCAAGACTCTCTCTGCTGTGGGAGTCCATTTTTCCACTCAGTCCAGACCCTATCCCAAAGGTCAGAAGAGTGGAAAGATGTGGTTCTGGAAATCCCAGGGAGCCTTGCCGGACACACATGGTGAGTTCCCCTCCAGGGGCAGAGGAGGGAACAATAACAGACGCCGCCCCCGTGGCAGAGGGGGTCCGCAAAAATCAGGGCAGCAGAGAATCCTTCTCTGACAAGCCCTTTCAGCATCCCAGAAGGGTTGCCCGGCTGCCCACCTCTGGAGGCAGTCGGGGGAAGAGTATCACTGTACCCAAAAGCCTGGCATGAGATAACTCGAGACAAGTGGATACAGTCCCTTATATCCGGAGGCTACAAAATTCCTTTCCTGCACCCTCCCTTACTGTCAAACAAGTCCCTTCCAGATGTTCCACCCAGTCTAAGGGATCAAGCAGTCCAAGAAATTTCAAAACTGCTAAGAAAGAGAGTCATCCAGGAAGTCCCAGCAGACCAGCTAGGATCCAGAACTTACTCAAGGTTCTTTTTGGTACCAAAAAAGACAGGGGACTGGAGACCCATTCTGGATCTCAGCAGACTAAACAAGTCTGTTCGAAGAACCAAGTCTCGGATGGTCACGCTACAGTCCATTCTACCCTTTCTGGGTCAGGACAATTGGATGTGCTCTATAGATCTTCAGGATGCGAATTTACCACATCAAAATGGACAAGCGCTCCAGAGGATTCCTCCGCTTCTGGCTGGGAGCCAGTCATTATCAATTCAGAGTTCTGCTCTTTGGTCTCACCACAGCCCCCAGGGTGTCCACCAAATGTATGGCAGTAGTTACCACTCATCTCAGATGGTTAAGATTCCAGGTGTTTTCATATCTAGACGACTGGCTCCTCACTGCTTCCACCAGGCATCAACTTCTGCTAGCCAGAGACTACACTATCCAGATTTGCTCCAGGCTGGGTATCACAATAAATTTAGAAAAATCTGCATTGTCACCCTGTCAGTCTATCACCTTTATAGGCACAAATTTAAATACAAAGGACATGCTGGCGATGGCGAGCCTCCCACCAGATAGAATACAAGTAATTCGCTAACATGTGCAGATCTTATTGGCATGCATAAGAATTCAAGCCAGGTTTGTCCTCCAATCTCTAGGTCTCATGGCAGCAGCAATCGTGCTCATTCCTCTAGCTCGTTTTCACATGAGGATTCTCCAGTGGCTTCTCTTCACCCAGTGGTCCTTCCAGCAGCTTCCTATGTCTCACATGATTATGATCACAGAAGCATGCAAAAAGCACCTTGTATGGTGGATGGTCTCCACATCAATGCCTCTAGGCAGACCCTTTGTCCCATCTCCTCCAGTTGCTATGGTAACCACGGATGCCTCCTTGATCGGGTGGGGGGGCATTATAAGGGCAGGACAGTCGAAGGCATCTGGCAACCCCACGAGTACCATTTGCATATAAACGTCTTGGAGATGAGGGCCGTGCTTCTAGCGTTGCAAGCTCTTCAGGACTCTCTTCCTACAGGGACCATTGCAATTCAAACGGACAATATGTCGGCAGTGTGGTACATCAACAAGCAGGGCGGAACCAGGTCCTACCCCCTATGTCGAGAGGCACTCAGACTCTGGCAATGGCTGATCTCTTCCCATCGGTTTCTGATCGCAGTGCACATCCCTGGGAAGTCCAACGTCATAGCAGACAGGTTCAGCAGAGCAATTCTCATGCCTCACGAGTGGTCTCTGAATCAGGTAGTTGCACACCAAATCTTCCGCAAATTGGGTCAACCTTGCTGCGACCTTTTTGCAACTCCCTTCAACAGCAAGTGCAGCAATTTCATCTCTCTCCTTCCACTTCCCGGACATTCCCCCAGAGATGCTGTAGTCCATGATTGGCCTCAGGGATGACTTTATGCATTCCCTCCATTTCCCTTAATTCCCAAGCTAATACAGAAAGCTACCACATTGGGTTGCAAAATGATCCTCATTGCTCCGTACTGGCTTTGACAGATATGGTTTCCGTTCCTGCATCATCATCTTCTCGAGCAGCCTTGTACTCTGGACCTAGTTCCGGACCTCCTGATCCATCAGTCGGGCGGGCTGCATCAATCCTTGCAATCTCTCCAGCACACTGCTTGGTTGCACCACTTCCAACATTAGCCAGGCTTCCGGATATCTCCCCCGCAAAATTATCTTATCGTCGCACAAGTCTACCACTAGAAAAACTTACGCTAGTAAGTGGAAATGTTTTTCTTCCTGGGCAGAGGCCAAGAATATAGACCCTTTTTCAGCCCCTGTACACCATATTTTGGAATTTCTTGTGGAACTCTTTCATGCTTGTTCCGCTTCCGCTACAATTAGAGTTCAGTTAGCTGCAATCTCAAATTTTCGCATTGGTCTGTCGAAAAATAATATCATGTCTCATAAGGTATGTAAAGCCTTTCTCAAAGGGACGACTCTGCTCAGACCCCCGGTGAGAGATCCTCCCCCTCCGTGGGATCTAAATTTGATTTTAGCTTCTCTAATTTTGCCCCCCTTCGAACCTGCAGCATCCTGTTCCTTGAAGTTTTTATCTTGGAAAACCCTCTTTCTGGTAGCTATTACTTCAGCCAGAAGAGTTTCGGAACTTCAGGCTCTTTGTACCCGTCCTCCATAGGTAGTGTTCCACAATGACAGGGTTACTCTCAGGACTAACCCTTCCTTCCTTCCTAAGGTTTCTTCAGAAAGTGACTTGAATCAGTCCATAGACCTTCCTGTGTTTTTTCCCAACCACTCCAATATACATTGCATCAATTAGATGTTCATAGGCAACTACGCTTTTATTTGCGCAGAACTAAGGACATCAGGAAGTCGGACCAACTTTTTCTCTCTTATGCTCAAGGAAACGAGGCCTTTCAGTCTCAAAAGTAACCTTATCTAGGTGGTTGACTACGATTATCACATTTATCTATCAACTGAGGAACAAACAGTTGCCTGTCAAACCAAAAGGTCACTCCACCAGAGCCTTAGCCACTTCTGTCGCCTTTCAGGCTAAGTTGCCCATGGAATATATTTGTGCAGCTGCTACGTGGGCCAACCCACCTACTTTCATTTCACATTATAAAGTGGATATGGTCTCCAGGAGCAGAGCTGATTTTGGTTCCACGGTTCTGAAGAGTTTGTTCCGATGAGCCACCCAGGTTTTTAGGTGCTAGGGACGCTGTCCCAACCAGCAAGAATGAAGGCGAGATAGACAACTTAACATAAAGAAGTTATGTACCTACCATAACATTCCATGTTAGTTGTCTTCTCACCTTCTTTCTTGCGTCCCGCCATCCTTCCCCCTGTCCTAGTGGACTGAGAAGAGTTCTTTATGGTTTTTCACTGGCTGAGTCTTCTCTGGCTGTTCCTCTCTGCCCAGTAGCCTCACTGGTAGACTTTTATATATTATAGGATAGGATTCTTTCCTTTTTACATTGGCAGTTAGACTTACCAGATGAGATCTGGGTATCTAGTGCCAGGCATCATGGAATAGGGGGTGGCTCGAGCCAGTAAGCAGCTCTCGAGCTTTTGAAGATGGCCGAGTCGGAGCCGAGGATCAGCTCCAAACCCAACCAGCAAGAAAGAAGGAGAGAAGAAGACAACTAACATGGAACGTTATGGTAGGTACCCAACTTCTTTTCCCTGTTTGAGTTCCTGTACCTTGATCTTTCTCCTTTGTAGTTACCTAATTATATCTATACTTGCTGGTATAGTCTGCAGTATGTTAGCAGCCAACTCAATTTGAGGTAATCAGGGGGAATGAGGCATTATAGGTAGAGGAGGAGCTCGAGCTTCGGAGCCTAAGCTTTGGAAAGTAGCTGAGTCGGATCCGAGATGCACAGGATGAGGAAGAATGAAAATGGACAACACAAATGGAATCTAATTATGAGTACATAACTTCCTTTTCACACCCCCTATGTAGCCACCCATCACTGCATTCCACTGAACTTCCCAGATTTTTGCAGAATGCCCTGATTTTTGTCACGTATCTGTAACTCATAGAATTTGTGGTTTTCAGGCAAATCACTGATGACTGACATCACAAAATGATGCACATTTCAGTTTGACTTCATATCCTTCAGAAAATTAATGCTAATGCAAGGTTTATTATTCCAACAACTTTCTAAGTTTATAAGCGCAATATTTGAAATGTGTCCCTCTGATTTAGGACCTTTGTCCTCCCATTGTTTTAGACCTTTTCTGGATTTTTTGTGCCTAGAGGTTGAAAGGTAAGTATCAGTATAACAAATAGGAGGAAGAAACTTGTCTATTTCTTTAATCATAAATGTTTCTTGGCATGACTGGCTGACTTCAAGTATGATTTTCAACACATGCCAGTTTTTCCCCATATAATCAGACTTTTTGGTTATATACTCAAACCTCCTCTGTTCAAATCCAGTATCAGGCTTTTTCATAGGCCTGCTTTAATTGCGGACATCTTGATATTCCATCACAATAATTAGCATGTGATGAAGAAAACCTAATTTCTTTAATCATAAATATTCTTAAATTAAGCATCATTGTTTTTTTTTTTGGTTGATAAAGCATAATTGGTATAACTGGTGTACTCCTTCCACTGTGCATATTCATTGTTCAGTCCACTTAATATCCACACAAAATGATATGCACACCAATGTAATACTGTTCCACTCCTATGCCCTTAATATTAGTATCAATATGAATAAAAATGTACATATTTAAAAAAAAGATATACATATTGTTTCTTTTCTCAGGATAGCGCTGTTCTGTTAAATTTTGTTTCTCATGTAAACCCATAACCTTTAATCTGCTAACTGTGAACTGTCCTCCTAGTACCTACATCTTTGTCTGTATACCTAGCTTTCATCATGCACATTTTTTATACTGGAAACTGTTTATCCTTCAATGCCATGTACTCAAACTTGAATGCTAATAGTCAAATTCGCTAACGTTATGTGATTTTGCATTTGTACTAGATAAACTATTTTTTATACTTCCAGCAACCTTGTATACCTAATGTTAGTTTGCTGCCTTTAAACATAAATGAGGAAGAATAGGAAAAATCCCATCATAGCACTCTTCTAAATTTTTTTAATTACATGTCTAATCGTCAACATATTCTAACTGTGTCCGATTTATCTTTTTGTGTAGTCTTTTCCTCAGTCCATCACTTATATTGTTCTTCCAGCTTGTTTTTGACTGCAATTGTAAATGTTTCACCATTCATACAGTCGCATCATCAGGCCATCAACCTTGCTTACTTTTGCCATCTTCTAGCTGAATACTTCTATATCATTAGTTTCCATTTTGTATTGCAGTAGCAGTACTTGCTCTTTTTTGTTTGCCTTCTTCCTGCTGATGATTTAGCCCATTTATTCACTAGGAGGAAGGCTGGCAGGGAGAGGCTGTCATTGTCATTTAGGCAGCCATCTGGGTGATGTCCTTGTATTCCCATGTTGCAGTATTCATAACCCGAGAGATTCCCTACCTAGGTGACCGAATGTCTGCCCAGTATACCAAAGACTTAAGGTACTGCTAGGTATGTGCGACATTGCACACAGAACAGCCACCGTTGGCCATAAAAGTGACATCTGCATGTACCATCCTCAGAACTTCTCTGCTGCCAGTCTGAATGACAGCTTCTACCATTTGTCTGATTGCCGAAAACTTTTCTTTATCCAGACAATTTGCAAAGTTTTGTGCCAGAGTCCCACAGCCTCTGGCTTGGAAGATGGATGTCCTGTCATTCTCATAGAAGAGATTTTTTCTCTATGCATCCCCCCTTCCCCATATTTCAGAAAGTCATTCTGAAGATTCAGAAGTACAAACCAAAAGTCTTGTTGGTGACCCCCTTTTGGCCATGGCAGCATTGGTTCCTGCTTCTGCAGTTAACCAAGGGGAATCATCACAAGTTGCCTCACTGGGTGGATATACTCACACAAGACAAGGGATCTCTTAGTCACCCATTTTGCAACACTGAACCTGACCTTGTTGGTAGCGGGCTTCTGATTCCTTTCAGGCACCTTTTCTCTGAGGACGTGCTTCTAGTCCTGCAGGAGGCCAGGAAACAATACAATGAGATCCTATTTGTGTTGAGTGGAAGAGGACTTCCATCTGATATTTTAATAAGAGACTAGGTCCATTTTCAGTGGATATTCCCCTAATCCTTTCTTATTTGTGTGAGCTACTCAAGGCTGGACTGGTTTATTCTTCAGTTAAAGCTCATTTATCAGCCATTTCTGCATGTCTGCCTTTATCTCCCCCTTTAGCTTCTAGATTAGAGGTTAAGCTTTTCCTAAAAGTTGTCTTCACATTAGACTTCCCAGGAAACCTATTCCACCTCCCTCAGTCACCCTGCTAGACATGGGTCCAGGGAAGTAAATATTGTGGGAAAAAATAGCCAAGGAATTGTTATGGCTAGGCTTGTATAGGCCTTAGGGCCGATAGCCTAGTACCAACCTATGATCCCATTTGTTTTGGAGAAATTGACTCTGACTCCCTTTGAGCCAGCAGCCTCAGCTTGCCTAAAAGTTTACACTTGGAAAACTGTTTTATTTGGTAGCCATCACTTCTGCTAGGAGAATTTCTGAACTCCAAGCTTTAATGGTTTCACAACCCTGTCTGATTTTCCACAAGGATATGATGTTTCTTTGTACCAACCTTCTTTCATAGCAGAAGTGGTTAATGAATTGTCCCTTAACCAGTCTATTCATTTACCCACCTTTTTCCCTTCTCCTCAAAACTCCAGTGAAAGGGTGCTGCACACCTTGGATGTACACAGCCAACTTAGATTCTTCTTTGATAAGACCAAATCCATTAGAAAGTCTGAGCAACTGGTTGTTTCCTTTCACCCCAGGGCATTGGGAAAACCTGTTTCTAAACAGACTATTTCATCTTGGATCTTTAGGCCAATTTCTTTTTGCTATGTCGCTCGGGGGGAAAAACTTTCTTCCTCTGTTAAGTCCCTTTCCACTAGAACAGTGGCTTCTTCTGGGACCTTCTTTAATGGTCTGGACACTTCTTTCCTGGAAGCAGCTACTTGGTCCTCTGTCCATATTTACTAAACATTACAAACTGGACTCTATCTCCAGATTCAGAGCAGGATTTGCCAGGGCAGTTGTGCATGGCTTCATGGAGGCTTCATGTGCTCCTACCTCCCTTTCCCACTCATGAGCTATGGTATTCTCACTCATGTTATGAATAGTGCAACATGGGAATAGAAGGGCATAGAATAGTTGCATAAAATCTTTCCATAAACACAGATGTCATCCTGTTCCATGTTGCAGTATTCTAGCCCACCCTCCTTCCTCCTTGGTTCATGCTCCTCTTTGGATATTTCCTAGTTGCCTCTTATCCTTGGACTGGTGTTCTGACTGGGGCATTTAGTTCTGAGGATGGTACGTGCAGACGTCACTTTTATGGCCAATGCTGACTGTTCTATGTGCAGTGTCGCATGTACCTAACAGTAGCTTAAGTCTTTGGTATACTAGCTGGATGTTCAGGTTGCCTAGGGGTGGAATCCCTCATGTTGTGAGTACTGCAACATGGAAGAGGACATCTATGGTTATTGTAAGATTTTACACAACTATTCTTCTGGCCTTGCTAGGGTAACAGTTAGGGCATTGTTCCTCTGTATCATGGAAGTAGTTGTAGTAACTATAATAACCAGTAAGGGAAAAAAAGCTGCTGTAAAAGAAATAAATAAATACTGGCCGTAAGAAACTTATAGTCCTGTCACTCTCACTTGGTTTCCCTAAATAATTAATTTTAATAAGCAGCTGTTTTCAGTATCTTTATGTACAGATATTAACAGAGAAAAAATATGTAGTTGGTTTTACTCCAGTTTAACTTGCTAAATGCAAGCAGTACAAGGCGTAATGTCTAGAAAATAGAGGACCACAAGGAGAATGTGAGTCAGTGCCATGGTGTAAAGGGATAAAGACCTGACTACAGCTCAGGCAACCCTTGTTCATTTAGCAGCTCAGGTGTCTAAGATGTTGCCAGGGAAGGTGCCCATCCTGGAGTTGGTGGAATTGTACTTGGTGTACCTCAAGGCCAGTTCCTGGTAGGAATTTCTGACACACGAGGGGCACATTGTACTAAAGGGGAATAGGTGGGTGAAACTGCTGAGTCACTGCAGAGGTAGGGCAATATGCTATCTCGTCGCCATTGTGTATCCACCCTTGAATGTACAACATGTGCTTCTGGTGAAGGGAAGATCCACCAATATGAGCTGCACTAGTGACTTAGTTTCCTAAAATGCCCCAGGCCTGGGTTAGAGTAAGACTGGGGGGGGGGGGTGACCAGAATATCCATGGGGCAGCTGCTAGTGTCACAGAACAAAAAAATAAAATCCATACAAGAGAAGCCACCCCCCTGCATTGGATATTTTGTTTTATTTGTTAGAAGTAATAGAGTAGTCCTTTACCGTATTCTATTAGAAATTAGAGACTTATATTCTCATATGGTTAACCTTAACTATGCATTCTCATATGGTTAACCATAACTATATGATTTAGCATTCTGTTATGAATAACTTCAAACTGAAATAAGTGCATGCAAAAACTGCTGACATTTCACAGATAAATTCTGATTAGAATAAAAACGTCTTTTAACAAAGTTTAGAGAATATTTATAGAATTGTATAATATTTTACTCTTGCATAAACTTGCCATATAGATCCCATCACTGCACTGTATTAAAACAAATGTATTAATTAGAATTGCCTCACATCTAATATTCACATAACTAAAAACTGTTGTCTACTTTTTCATCTTGAAATATGCCTGCCACTAAAAAAAAATTTACCCAGCCTTATTCCCCATCTAGGAATCCTAGCTCTGCTGACAGATTTGTATTGCACTCCTAGTTAAGTTGAACAGTACTGCATCTGCATGTGATCTCTGCATTATCATCACATCTCTGAAGTTTGGAATTCCATTTCCTTCTCACTCGGATAAACCAACAACCCAAAATTCTTCGAGCTACTATACAAACTTCACCTAAAGGTCTCATGGCTTTGCTAATGGAACTACACATGGCTTATCCCACTAAATTATCCTTTTCCGCTCTAGCCCATCCTGCTCTTAAATAACTACTTGGCTAATAATAATCTGACTCATCCTGTACTTTTACATCTACTTGGTCACATACATTGTTCTGTGCTGTCATCAGCTTTCTAATTGTTATAAAATACAATGGATCTGTACTTTTTCTTCTAAATACACTTCTGATGTACATTTGAATGATTTTCATATTGTATTGCCCGTATCACGATTGTACGCCAGCGAAGTGCCTCTGCCTCACATAGGGGATTTTTTCCACAGCATAGTATAGGTCTTTGGGTGATGAATCTATCCTCCAGCATCCTATAATAGCCCCCTGCAGGTGCTGGTAGAAGGCATTTGTAAGTGATTCAGCGGCAGAGTACTGTTTTCCCGCATTCAGGGGGGGAGCCTTAAACACTACCACACAGAAGTTTAGAAAGTCGAAATCGAACTTTTCGAGATGCTACTGTTTATTTTTTTTAGGGTGGGTGGGGGATGAGACCTCCAAGTTTTCAGGATTTAATGATCTGATCTCAGTAGTGAGGGTATACTTCCGGTTGTGAACATTGTGCTCCCATGTTAGGATCAAGTAATATATAATTATATGTTGGCTATTCATATGTATGTTATTGTTTTGTTTTTCTCATTTTTCTCTATTGTTTGCTCACACAGTGTAGGTATGTGTGTTACTTTTTGCTCTGAATCTTCTAGAGCTTTTCTCCCCAGGCTTTTGCTGAAAAGAAGTTTTCCTGGTCAACAAAAGCAGCAGATAATTAACCTTCAGAATCTGAAAAATCCTTAACTGGTATTTAGGACAGCTTTGCTGTTCACATCTTTTTAGTGAGTAAATATTTCAGTTGCAAATAAGAATCATAACCTTATATAACCCAGTTCATATTATATAGAATTTGACAGTCTGCCCAGCTATCTTGGCCTTTGGATGGTATGCACAGGTGAATGCTTCTTTATAAAAACAGACAGGTGCTGTTCATGTTTTTTTCTTTGGTGCTGTCTACATCTCTTAGTTCAGTTCTCGGTGTTTGTAACTTGGGTTAGTATTGTGGTTAAGTCCCTTATTTTTCACAACTGCTTGATCCAGACTCAAAAGTCAAAACTTCACCATACCAGATCAACTTCAAAGTTGCAGGGAATGGCAAGTCAGATTTTTCTTTTCTTCACTTGCACTTCTTTATCATACCCACAAATTGCAACTGATATTTGGGTCACTTTGGAAAAGTTGAATTCTGCAAATGTAGGTCAACCTGTCTTTGATACCTTTCTACTCTGTTGACTCAGCTTTCAGGGTATCTTTTATTTTTTTGCAACAATGTCAAATTCGATCAAAAAACCACATCTTTATCCCAGGATGGCTGCACACTGATCAACAGCATAACTTTGGCTCTCCCATTGTGAAAACAGAAACTGAGAAGAAGGAATGCAAAATTCAGATGCTGGCTACAAAATGTGCTGCCTGGCTGCCAGCAAAGAAGAAATTTGTAAAACCAGAAAGAAAATTCACCAGAAAAGATGAGGAGAAAACACCGTCTTGGAAAGATTCTGCAGCTGTTAAGCAAAGTGCAGTTAAAGTTTCAGCTTTGGTTCAAGAGATGGCTTCAAGTAATTTAGAGGGGAAAAAAATCAAATGTACTTGGATATTATTAAAATAAATGAAACTTTGAATGACTATATCAGTTCAAATATCAAAGGGCTGGAAAACATAGAAGTAGCTTTGACTAGCCATTCTGGTGAATTGATAAAACTGCAAAAAAAGAGGATGACCTGAAAAAGCTGGCTGAATATGAGCTCCGTCAAAAAGAACTGTTTAATAAAAAAGAGAAAACTTAAGATTTTCTGCTGTGCTAGAGACACTAGAAGAACAGACAGTATTAATTTTACGAAGTTGTAAAATTACAAATTTTACAAAAGCACAAATAATCAACTGGACTGATGTTCCACAGCAGAGTTTGTTAATTGAAAGGGCACACTGAGTTTGCTCCAAGCCTTGCCATGAGAAATTAGCCAAAACCTGTATTAGTAAAGATGCAGAAAGAGTTGATCCTGATTAAATTATGTCAGAAAGGCAAAGCATTAAAAATCTGAGACAGCAGATTGTAGAAAAGGGTTATTTGCTATGTACCCCAGGCATAAGAGAAACAAATTTATCTCAGCAGTCAGGGAATGTCAAGAGGCAGGTGCGAGATTCAAGCTGCTATATCCAGCTGTCTTTAAAGTGTTTGTTTTTTTTTTTTCTGGACGCTCAAAGTCATTTTCTGATACAGAACAGACTAAGGAGGAAATAGTTTGTCCAATAAAAAGTAGATTAGCAAGCAGAAGGGGACTGTGCTTCCCATTATTCTGATGGTAAGGTTCATAGAGAGACTTTGCCAGTGATACCTTTTCCACTGTTTCAGAGGAAAATGCTTGAGAGAGGAAAAAAGCAGATGATTTGACTAGAGGAATCAGCAGTGCCTTACACTTGAACAAGAGTCTAGTGTTAGGAGATGGAGATGAACAGGAAGACGACCAGCAATTCTGAAATTAGTGAATAAATGGAAGACTATAAATCATCTTATCACATTTGGGAAATACAGTTTTGCAGGAAAATGTGGCAGGAAAATGCCGGACTTCTGTTGACTTTGTGGGTGGACTATAAAGCTTATACCCCACTGTATATCATTAATATTTAGAAGGACACTAAAAAAAGAAAAAAAATGACCAAGTAAAACAATTTTTGTTATTAGTATTTGTATAAAACTTATGATATAAATTGCATGTTAGATACAGGAAAACAAGTTTGTGAAGTCTGTCATTGGGTGTTTTAAATGTGGGGGATTTCTTTTCATTGACTGTTGTGTTAAAGATATTAAAGTAATCAAGTAGCTTTTTAGTTGTAACAAATGTAAGTTTTACAGTATAATGAGAAAAAAGGCTAGACAAAAGTAAGTTTAATGTTATAGGCTATGAACGTGGGCTGCTGTAGTGGGTTGGGTTGTAAAACTGCATTGACCATATATGTAGAATTAGAATATTTTCTCTCTCTATTTTACAAGGGTGAATGTCTAGCTTTTACTACCTGTGGCTTAAGCTGTAAGTAAGTGAAATGATGAAAGCCATTAAAATGGTAGGCTTCTCATAATTGCAAAGATATTGGCTTGTTTTCCACTGGCAAATGTTCCGTGGCATCCAGATGTCTGCAGCTGAGGATAGCTGTGGATTCTTTTCGAAGTGAAATTTGCAAAGACTCACTGATGAGTACATTTTCATGGAGACAAGTTGTCTGGATCTGCAAGCAGTTAATCTAGAGAATGCTGAGTATTCTTTGTTGAGGGAAATGCAAAATTTAAAGGTACAGTGGCAAGCAGTTCATTGAAAAAAATTATAAAATTATGGGAATTGAATAAAAGGTAACCTAGAGCACTGTGCAATTGCACACTGGGAGGGAAAGAATGATGAGAAGAACAGACAGCAATCAGTCTAAGTGGGAGCACAGGCTGTAGTATGCACTTTAGCATGGGTAACCTTACTTTTAGGGTAGGTAATGCCTGTAGATGCAGCCATCAATTTGGGGAATTATTCCCTTCTGGAAGGTTAAACGTCATGTTTGGAAGATATACATAGCTTTGCATGTTTGTTACAAATTAGTAGGGGATGGGAGTGTTTTGCATTTATTTTTTTTTTGTTTGATGGTTTTCATTGAAACAAAACATCTTGAAAAATGTGACATGGGTTCATATGGAGATGCGAAGAAACAACTGCGCAAAAGATTAGCCTGACAAACATTAGTATATGCATATAGCACAAAAGCTGGAAATACTTATTCAAAAAAACTGTCATGTATAATATGTGGGAACAGTAGCTTTTTATCATGATGGCTATTCTGTCCATATTATCCCAGAACATGAATGTCCTTATACTTAAAGTTAAAAAGCTAAGTGCTTTGAAATGTATTAAGAAATGCAGAGTGCAAACAGCAATGCTGCAGGAGAAACATTGGTAAAGAAATGAGAATGTGAATTTGACAGGATTTCAGAATGAATATTCAGCAGAATATCAGGGACAGAGGAAAAGGGAAGTAATTATACTAAGTGTCAGTGGGCTCGAGTAGTAATAGATGAGGGGAAAAAAAAGACAAACATGATAGATTTGTGGTATTACAGGGTTATCTGCAGTAGAGAAAGTTTACATTGGTCATGTGTTTATATTCCACCGAAAGCTGCTTTTATGGAGCTTAAGAAAAGTTTGGGAGAAATAAAATAAGCTTTCAGCAGGGAACATTAGTTATAGGTGGGGACCTGGAATTTGATTTGCAATCGTGAAGATGTATCATGGGGACCTAGAAGGGTCAATGTAACATAACATGGTAGATTTCTGAACAAATGTATGAAAATAGTTGATATGGAAGATGTGAATTCAGTAGAAGGAACTCTGACAGCATTTGCATATTCCCCAGGGTACAATAACTGAGCTAAACTATATAGACTTTATATTCCACAGGAACCTATACATTTCATTGAAAGTTTCGAGACGCATCCAGTAACTATCTCTGATCATGCACCAATAAAAAACAACATAAAAATGCAGGATAATGAAGTAAGAATAAGACACTGGCTCTTCCACCAACTCATTAAAAGATAGGAATTTAAGGAATGGGTAATGGAAATTATTTGAGAGCTATTAGAAATTTAGATATATCTTAAGAAGTTATACCTAGTGACTGGGATAAAACGAAAATGGAGTTTAAAAATAGGGTCAAAATAAGAGAAAAAGATATGGTTAAGAAGTAATAGAAATTACTTAGGGGGCCGACAAAGTTTAAAGTATTGAAGAGCAAGGGAAATTTCACAGAACTATAGAAGGAAATGCAGAGTGCTAAAGAGAAAATAACGGAGTATCTGAATAGTATGCACGAGTTTAGAAATACTACAGTTAGGCAACTATTTTGTGATAACTCCAGAGCACAAACATTTTTAATACAACTTAAGCAACAGAACGTTGAAAAGATAGTCACAAAACTTAAGGAACCTATAACAGAAAAAATAACCAGAGATCCTGTAGAGGTTTTAGAGACCATCCAGAAATTTTATGAAAAATATGCCAAGGTTAGAGGTAGACGAGGCCCAACAACTAACAGTTGAGAGGTGATAAGATAAAAGCCATAATGTATAATTAGTCTTCAGGAAGTCTCCAGGAATAGAAGGTATCATATCTCTAAATTGTGTAGAGTTTTGCCTCATATTTTTGGTCTGTCACTCGTAAAATTTGTAGATTTCTAGAAAATTATGAAGGACAGAAGTCACTAAGTTTCAGACTTCTTATCCTTCAGAAAAATAATTCTAAGACTAAACCTGTGATTCTACCAACTTTCTAAGTTCATAAAAGCAATATATATAATCTGTCCCTTGTTTTGGGCCTTTGCCCCCCAATTATTTTTGGCTTAGATTTTTTTCTCTAAGAAGTTGAGTGGTATATGTGGTATTCCTGTGAAAGGGTGAGAATTAGAAGGAAGAAAGTAATAAAGATCTGGAAAGATTTGTTTAACAATATTTTAAAAGAAAAGAAAGCACCATCATGGAAGAAAGCTGTGGTGGCTGTGTTACTTAAAGATGGCAAAGACCCTTCAGACCCAGCTTCATATAGACCCATTTCATTTTTAAACCAGAATTATAAGGTGTTTTAACTAGTTAAAAGAATGGCAAAGGTGTTGCCAAAATTGATAGCTATGGATCAGTGTAGTTTTGTGAAGGGTAGGTAAACATTTGACAATATAAATAGAACAGTAATGATCCATAGGGAAGCAGAATATAAGAAAATACCTCTGTTGATGGGTCTTGATGCAGAGAAAGCGTTTGACTGAGTAAGCTGAGATTTGTTTTGAGTAGGGCATTGGAAGCATTTGCATTTCCTGATAAAATAATAATTAGAAAGATATAAAAGATTGGAGGCAAGAATTAAACTGGGAGGGTACCTGTCAGATAAGTTGTGTTTGATAAAAGAACCGGACAGGGGTGTCCTCTTTCCCTTTTGCTATTTCCTATATTTAGAGCCATTAGCAAAGAAAATAAGGAACTCAGAAATACAAGGATATAATTGGTATGAGAATAAAGAAAAGTTGGCTTTTATATGGTGATTATATTATGATATTTAGTAGCAATAGTAGGTGTATTGGACACCTAAATTGGCCATAGGTGTGTGAAAGAACTACTGCAGCAGGGCTAGCCACTTGTAGTATAAATCTTTGCTCTAGTTAGTTGTCACTGGTGAAGTGACACCCCAACCACGTGCAAACATGGAGAAAAAAGGGGTTGTGGATGGATGGATATATTTTTTTTTGTACCTGATAAATCCGGCAACTCAGTGTTGTGGAACATTTTGAGACTGTTTTCAAGTCTTTTTGGGATATAAAATTAATGAAGCTAAAACAACGGCTGTACCTGTAAATTATATATACCCACATACAAATTTGTTCAGCAATACTCATGCTTATGGGGACATAAGATTAAATATTTAGGAGTATGAATTAAAACAGGTTCTGTTATGGTAGCTAAGTTATGTGCGAAGAGACTAAAAGATAATAAAGTTTGGAAACTGGAAACATATATATGGGTAGTAAGATGCAAGCAGTGAAAATGTTTTTAGTCTTCTTATATATGGGTCAGGCATACCTTTAACCTGAGGAGAAGTTGTGGACAATAATTAGAGCTGAAGGAATTTATCTGGAAGGGAAAAGAGGCAAGAAGTTAATTGGCATAAGTGGATCCTTCCAATAGAACAAGGTGGTTTATGTTTACCTGATTTGAAGGGATATTTTAGAGCTACACAGCTAAGGCTCATATGTATAATACAAGCAGAAAGTGGAAAGGGATGATAATGAAGTAAAGGGAGAGTTCAAGCAGTAGAGAGAGATTTCTGGTGCAGAACCTTAAGGAGAATAGCTATACAGAATATTATATTCATAATGTAGCACTGTGTTCTGAGAACTAAGCCAGTATGAGAATGGAGAAAGGAGATTTTGCCAGTAGGGATAACTACAAGTAGGGATACAGAAAATTGGCAAGAGGGGTCTGGAATTTCCTGGAGAAAACTGTCAAAGGAGCCAAGATATTGGGAATAAATAGTTCAAGCAGGAAAGGTAATAGAGTGGGATGAGCCAAGAAAAGATTTGGATTGCAGGCTAGAGACTGCCTTCCCTACCAGGGCTTGATCTTGGGAGTACAGGCAGAGAGAAAGGGCTAAGGGAATTTTAAGTGAAAAATCTGCTGTGATAAGAGTTTTTAGCCAAATCTAGAACAGAAGCAGCTGTTCATAAACTGATAACTAGTAGGTCATATAAAATGGTGCATGATAACTATAAGAATCAATCAGAGGAGATTAGAAAAAAATTGGGAAGAGACTGTAAAAGCAGTTTAGAAGAAAACAATGGGAAGATACGTGAATGGCTCCCAAGTATGCCACCAAGTCCAGAAGGTTTAGGATCTTTGCTTGGAATTGTTTACATAGGTATTTTTATACCCCATGTAGACTTTAAAGAATTCTTCCTCGGAAAGTTATCAAATATTGGGGGTGTGATAGAGAAGAAAAAGTAACTGGGAAAATATGTTTTGGGAGTGTAATGAGTTGGCAGATTTTACCAATTCCTTACAGAGTACTCTATCAGAAGTATTGGGAGAGCAGTAGCTGTAAGTAATGGAATGATTCTTTTGAGCTGGAGTACAGGATCTGAATTGCCTAGGCCTTAAGTTTAATTCTGTTGGCTGACAAAAAACAGTTACTAGAAAATAGAAATCAAAGTCTACACCAGTTGTGTTTGAGGTATTGAATGTTATAAATTAACTGGAAGAGGGTCTTGGAAAGGAAAGGAGCAAATTGCATAATAGCAAATGGAAACTGAGAACAATACATAACAATGTTCTGGAGGAGGAGGTGTGAGGTTTAAGAGAAGGCAGGAATTTAGCAATTTTTTGTAATGTTGGACTGATAGGATATGATGTATGTTGTGTTTTAAGTGGAAAATGTAAACATTTTTTCTGTTAAATGTGTATTTGCCTGTGTCTTAAGTGATAATTTATTAGATATAAAAAAGATAGCCTATGTAAATTGCCTTATAGTTAAGAAAACAAAGACCCTGAATGTGTCCTTGTGTGAAGTCTACCAAACTTACACTTAGCCCCATTGCAGGCATGTTTTAAAGTGCATCGAGGCAGTTGCTGTTGACTGTGATCTTGAACCTGGTATGCTGAAGTCATTAGAGCTCATCAGAAATTGTAAAGAAAAGTATTCATTTAATGTATAAACAGGCATCGGTCACCTAAGACGCTGTTCACGGACAGAAGTGGAGAATGCGGTGATGATGTAATTAATGAGATGATAGAGAGTTTTAGTATTGAAACTATGACCTTAGCAGTTAGCTGAAATTAGGATGGGGCAAAAGGGGCAGTTCTGTTTGCAGACTGCTTAGGGACATGATTAGCAGTTGCTGATTGGGCCAGAGTACAGTACCCACTAGTCAGGTAACAAACCCCAGGTGGTATTCTGGCTTCTGTAATGAATGTCTGTATTGTGTTCATTGAGGTTAGTATATTGGCAACTGTAGCGTGTAGCTTGCTACAGTTATAGTAGAAGACTTCTGTCCTCTGCTTTAGGTTGAGGGTGTTCCAGTCTGGAGAACTGCCCAGGTTATTGGATAACTTATCAATAGCTTTAATGCTAGTATACAGTCCTTGGAGCAGTGGGCTCCTTAAAAGACACAGTTGAGGAGTATTGGAATCTAGCAGGGAGTGAGATTGAGAAAATTACATTATAAGTGGAGTCTGATGGCAAAAAGGTGTATGTGATTGCAGGCCTTATCAGCATTTGTGTGGTCAGAACTTTAATCTTCCTTCTCTCCTGATTAGTAAGTTACCTGCTTTAGAATGAGCCAAAAGGAATGTAGCCATGGGAAAACATATTTCGGCTTTACATGCATCAAGGAGAGCATTTGCTAAGACTGAAGGTTTGTACAGAATTCAGAGAGCAATATGAAATCAACTTCATGCCATAAATGAAATGTTTGAAATGGGAAACTTTGCATGTCGGAAAAGGGCTGATTCTGCGTTCCCTGTTTGTAGATGCCCTAGGGCACAGGTGTATATGAATGTCATTCTAGCATATGGGCAATGATTAGTAAAATTGGGGCATGAATAGGTTCATAGGTAGGTACTAGGCTATCTGCCCAAGAGCATTTTATAAGCCTAGCCAGAGTGTGTCTGCTTTCGCCACCCCATTGATTAATTAACTGATCCTCTGTCAAGCAAAGCTAAGGAAGTGATCCCGTGGTGTATTTTCTGTTACCCATCCAGTCGTCAAGGTTTCTCCTGAAGAGTGTTAATGAGGGGCACTGCCTAATGTAGTTTGGAATTTTGTTCCAAAGCATGGGGAGTCTCTCTGACAGGTATCTATCCCTCCAGCATGTTCTGTTTATTGTTGTGATGAGGTTTAGCTCACTAGAGTGCGTGGCTCGCAGTGACTTAGATTTCTTTAGGTGGAGCATGTCCATCAATTCTGAGTTGGACATGGCTTTGTAAGTCAGGCAGGGATCACCTCTGAGTAAGCAATATGTCACTGAGTACAGCCGGAGTTTTTTCAGTCGGGCTGCATAGGACATATGTTTGAGGCCAGTAATCCCCTTGGTAAGGTACTTTTATGGTCTCTCCAGCTGTTGGAAGTGTCTTGTGAGGTACATCCCAAATGGGGCATTGTACTCTATGATGGGTCTGATGAGTGACGAGTAGAGGGGCACTATAACCTCTTTATTTCTAGATGCAAACCCTTTATTAATCAGATGGTCCACTTAGAAGGGTTTCCTAACTACTTTGGCAATATGATCATCAAAGGAGAGATGACTATCTACCTGGGTCCCCAAATCTCTTATTACCTCTTCTGTATTAAGCAGGCTGCCACCTATGTGGTAATTCGTGGGTGTTTTGTTTTTCCCATATGGGATGACTATGCATTTTTTGGCATTTAGCTTGAGGCCAAGACTTTGACACCAGGTGTCCGTCTCAGTAAGGCCCTTTTGGAGGATGTCCATGTCAGCCGGACAGTCAGTTATGGCTCCCAATTTGCAGTCATCGGCGAACTTGGTTAGCCATAGTCCTCCTGCATTTGCCTGTACTTCTGAGAAGTATATGCTGAACAGTAGGGGTCCCAGGATTGCGCCTTGCGGGACACCACTTGTGACTGGTTTAGAGTCGGACCTGGATCCCTCTATTCTTACCATGTGAGTTCTGTCTGTAAGCCAGTTGGCAACCCATCTTGTGACGTAGGGGTTTATGTTCAGACTGGTGAGTTTTTCTGTAATACCCGAGTGGGGAATGGTGTCAAAAGCCGTGGCGAGGTCAAGGCAGGCTGTGTGAATAACCTTTCCCTCATCTGTAGCCTTGGTGACTGTCTCAGAAGAAGTAAACCAGGTTTAGTAGGCATGATCTGCCCTTAAAGCTGAACTGGGTTGGGTCAATTGTTTGGAGGTTACCAATGTCTTTGTTAATGAGCTCCATGATGATGCGCTCCATAGCCTTGCAGACCAGGCTAGTCAGGCTTATGGGGCAATAGTTACCAGGGTCAGTTGTGGCCCCTCATTTGTGGAGTGGAATAACCATTGTTGTGCGCCATTCTATGGGCACGTAGCCTGTGGAGAGGCTGAGGTTGAATGTGTTTAGGTGGGGGGTTAGTTCGTTCTGTAGTTCATGCAAGACGCAGCCTGGGACACCATCTGGCCCCACTGACGCTGTGTTTTTGGCTTTTGAAAGGGCTATTTTCACCTGTGCGTGTCTGATTTCCGAGACGCTACACTTTTCCGGTATTGTTGTGGGCCCTTTTGGGGGTGAAATTTGCACTGAATCTTATCTGCCAGGATGTTGGCAATATCAGTAGGTTCAGTATATTTTGTGCTATTTTGCACTTGTTCATGTTGGCCAATTAAACAGTGAGGTTTTCAAACCTATGATTTTATGAGGACCTTAGTGTCTTACTATTTGGGCCAGTTCCTAGCTTCTTTCAGCCCCTGATAAAACGCCGCCGCTTGCGCCGATTTAAGCGCAGTTCTTGCGGAGCTGCTACTGTTGCACACTAGGCAGCCGGTTAAGCAGATTTAAACTATTAGGGCTACCTAAATTACACTCTTCAAATTTTCCTTAAAACTACCTTCCTCGAACTATACTACTGATCTAATCAGCGTATCCTATAACTTAAAGATCATCTCTACTTGACTCCCAAGTAGACTATTCTCTATCTGTTAAACCTAGCACTTGCTCCTACAGTACTTATTACCTTGATACGGCACTCTTGTCATAGATAGTACCCCAAAAGGCAACCCCATTTCTCGGTCACCCACATCCCCGGAATCTTTTTAAAGTTTTTGTCTATCCTTCTAGCATGTCGAGGGATCAGTTGCTAGTGTCCTCTCCTGCTCAGCTGGTGAACCTGGGAATATTGAGGCAATGTTACAATTGCCTCATGTACACAGACAACCCTCTCCTCCTCCCACAAAACACAAATACATGCGAGAGATGCAACTATATGGCCAAACTGGAGGCTGAGCTCTCTCAACATAGGACTGGCAAGACCAGTCAGGAGGAGAAGGTTACCACACGCACTATAGACCCAGTCTCACATAGTACCATTACAACCTCAAATCATACACATAAACACACAAAGACATACTCGGAGGCTCTGATCAAAAATCTACCAAAACAGCAGAGGCCACCAAAGCAGACACCCAAACAACCACCACCTCAGAACACAACACCTGCAACACATAGACCTCACAGTCAGAGTGTCAAACAGTCACAGCCCTTAAGGCCAAACACAATGCCAGACACACTAGTCATTGGTGACTCCATAGTCAGACACACTGACATCCCGCTCACCAGACTGAGTAAGGAGAAGGTCACAGTAAGCTGTCTGTCGGGCGCTAGAATCCGCCACATAACGCAAGCACTCAGGTCTCTCAACAGCAGGTACAAATATGACTCAGTCATTGTCCACGCTGGTGTAAACGACCTGAGACGTACCTCCTTGGACTACATGAAAAGAGACATTGAGGAGCTCTCTGATTATGTAGCCCAGGCAGGTATGACCCTGACCTTGAGCAGTATCCTACCTTCACCAAGAATGATGCCACAATACAGAGATAAGATGATCAGCTTTAACAATTGGCTTAAACACTGGTGTCATTCAAAGGGGATCCAGTATCTGTCTGCCTGGGATGACATGCTGGACAAGCCATGCTGCTTCAAAAGGGACAGCTTGCACCTGTCACCCCTGGGATTCGGATATTGGCAAAGGCTCTTGCCACCCCATAGTGCCTTTTTAGGCAAGGCTCAAATTCTAAACCTACCACCCTAGAACACAAAAAGGAAAAAACTAAGGGTAATGCTGCTCAATGCCAGAAGTCTAAATCTCAAAATGCACGCACTGAGGCCCTTCTCAGTATGGAGAACATCGATGTCTGTGCTGTGACAGAAACCTGGTTCAAGGCTCCTGAGAGCACCCCAGCGCTATCAGGTTTTACCTCATATCATGCTCCGCCCCAAAATCCGGACAATACCAAGAAAGGAGGAGGGTATCCATATTCATCAAGGACACCCACACCTCAAGACTGGCGGCAACGCATGATGCTTCGGAGACCATCCAGGTGCAATTAACTGTAGGCAAGACTGCTCTGCAAATTGTAGCATGTTACAGGCCACCCTCACAAACTCAGGAACCTCACATGGCCTTCCTGAAAACACTAGAGGGATAAATGTATCACCAAACACCATCATACTAGGTGACTTCAATTACCCTAATATAGACTGGGAACACTACTCAAGCCCAAACACCCTAGCCCAAAGTTCCTGGAATTCATAAACTCAAATGCCATGGAACAACTAGTCACCATCCCCACAAGAGGAGATAACATACTTGATCTCATCATCACGAACATGGGAGCACAATGTTCAACACCGGAAGTATACCCTCACTGGTGAGATCAGATCACAAACTAATCTCGCTGGAGGTCCTCATCCCACCCCACCTGAAATAAAAAGACCACAGTAAAGAACTTCTCAAAGCCGACTTCACACTTCTAAAGACTAGTGTGGTCTCCTTTAAGGCCCCGAACCGTGGAAAACAGTACTCAAGCCGCTGAATCACTTACAAATGCCTTCTACCAGCACCTGCAGGACTGCATGGATAAGGCAATCCCAAGCAAAACAAAGACTCTTTGTACCAAAGGCAAGCGTCCAGTCTGGTGGACCCCAGCCATAAACAAACTCTACAACAAAAGGAGGAAGCTACTACAAGATAGAGCAAAATCCTTAAAAGGTAAGACACCCTTGATCACTATAAGTAAAAACTAAGAGCTCTCATAAAATCATCCAAAGCAAATTTCGAGAGAAAAATAGCTAAAGACTCAAAAGACAATCATAAGGCCTTCTTTAGCTATGTTAGAAACCTAGGAGGAAACTCCCAGATATGCTCAGAACTAGTTCAAAATGATGTGAAGATTACTGATCCTACAGACATTGCCAACATACTGGCTGACAGGTTCAGTGCAAACTTTCCCCCAAAAGGAGAGATATCTATACCAAGCGATTGCAGCCCCCAAACATCTCCAGCGCCCAAGTGAGAACTGCTCTCTCCAAAGCAAAAACACAGCATCCATGGGACCTGATGGTGTCCCGGCTGTGTGCTCCACAAACTCAATGAGGAATTAAACCCACAGCTAGGACAGCTGTTTAATCAAAGTCTTACCTCTGGATACGCACCCAGGAGTGGCGCACTGCAACTGTGGTCCCACTTCACAAAGGCGGTGCCTCCACCGACCCTGGAAATTACCGCCCATTAGCTTGACAAGCCTTATCTGCAAAGCCATGGAGAGGATCATAATGGACCTCATAAATAAAGACATAGGGAATTTGCAGACTTTGGATCCAACCCAGTTTGGCTTTGTCAAAGGCAGATCATGCCTTTTAAACTTGGTTGACTTTTTCGAAACAGTCACCAAAGCCATTGATGAGGGAAAGGCAGTCCATACAGCCTACCTCGATCTGGCTAAGGCCTTCGATACAATACCCCACTCGGGTATCATTGAAAAACTCATCAGCTTAAATGTTAACCCATACATCACAAGATGGGTTGCAAACTGGCTGAGTGACAGAACCCACAGGGTCAGAGTTGCTGGCGCCATGTCAGACTCAAAGCCTGTCACAAGTGGTGTCCCACAGGGCTCAGTCCTGGGCCCACTCTTGTTTGGCATCTACTTTTCCAAGTACAAGCAAACACAGGAGGGTTATGGCTGACAAAGTTTGCAGATGACTGCAAACTAGGCGCCATAGTAGAAAACACATCTGACACAGATATCCTTCAGAAGGGTCTCACAGAAACGGATAACTGGTGCCAGAGCCACGCCTAAAGTTAAATGCCAAAAATGCATAGTCATACCCTTCGGGAAAAACAAGGTTACCCCTAGCTACCAAATAGGTGGCAATCCACTGAGCACAGAAGAAGTTATCAGGGACCTGGGGACCCAGGTTGATAGTAGTCTGTCATTCGACACCCATGTAGCTAAAGTAGTCAGGAAGACCTTCTACATTGCCCACCCTATCATGAAGGGATTCTCATCTAGATCAAGGGAGGTCCTAGTCTCCCCTTACTCATCACCATCAGACCAATGATTGAGTACAATGCCCCATTCGGAATGTATCTGACCCGACACTTGCAGCAGCTGGAGAGGCCACAAAGTTCCTCACCAAAGGATAAAGGGTCTCAAAATCTGTCCTATGCTGCCCGACTGAAAGAACTCCAGCTCTATTCAGTCGCCACCGCTTGCTCAGAGGTGACCTTTGCCTAACATACAAGGCCATGTCAAACCCAGATTTGATGAATATGCTTCACCTCAAAAAATCTATATCCATCAGAGCCACAAGGGCGGGAGACTTAAACCTCGACACGGCTATTAATAGGACGTGCTGGAGGGATAGATTCATCACCCAAAGACTCCTATGCTGTGGAACAAAATCCCGGTACATGTGAGGCAGAGCACCTCGCTGGCCTTGTTCAAGAGAAATCTTGACCAATGGATGGGAGATCGCAGATATACCCCAGGGATTACCTCAGTGTCACTGCTCGACAGAGGCACAGCAAAATAATGGGTATAGTTCCCCATACTAAAGGGATGGCGTAAGCCACAAAACGATGGGCTAGGCTTGTAAATGCCCTCGGGCAGATAGCCTAGTATGAACCTATGAACCTATGAACCTATAATTTAATAGATATAAAAAAGATAGCCTACGTAAATTGCCTTATAGTTAAGAAAACAAAGACCCTGAATGTGTCCTTGTGTGAAGTCTACCAAACTTACACTTAGCCCCATTGCAGGCATGTTTTAAAGTGCATCGAGGCAGTTGCTGTTGACTGTGATCGTGAACCTGGTATCCTGAAGTCATTAGAGCTCATCAGAAATTGTAAAGAAAAGTATTTATTTAATGGATAAACAGGCATCGGTCACCTAAGACACTGTTCACTGACAGAAGTGGAGAATGCGGTGATGATGTAATTAATGAGATGATAGAGAGTTTTAGTACTGAAACTATGACTTTAGCAGTTAGCTGAAATTAGGATGGGGCAAAAGGGGCAGTTCTGTTTGCAGACTGCTTAGGGACATGATTAGCAGTTGTGATGGGGCCAGAGTACAGTACCCAGTAGTCAGGTAACAAACCCCAGGTGGTATTCTGGCTTCTGTAATGAATGTCTGTACTGTGTTCATTGAGGTTAGTATATTGGCAACTGTAGCATGTAGCTTGCTACAGTTATAGTAGAAGACTTCTGTCCTCTGCTTTAGGTTGAGGGTGTTCCAGTCTGGAGAACTGCCCAGGTTATTGGATAACTTATCAATGGCTTTAATGCTAGTATACAGTCCTTGGAGCAGTGGACTCCTTAAAAGACACAGTTGAGGAGTATTGGAATCTAGCAGGTAGTGAGATTGAGAAAATTGCATTATAATTGGAGTCTGATGGCAAAAAGGTGTATGTGATTGCAGGCCTTATCAGCATTTGTGTGGTCAGAACTTTAATCTTCCTTCTCTCCTGATTAGTAAGTTACCTGCTTTAGAATGAGCCAAAAGGAATGTAGCCATGGGAAAACATATTTCGGCTTTACATGCATCAAGGAGAGCATTTGCTAAGACTGAAGGTTTGTACAGAATTCAGAGAGCAATATGAAATCAACTTCATGCCATAAATGAAATGTTTGAAATGGGAAACTTTGCATGTCGGAAAAGGGCTGATTCTGCGTTCCCTGTTTGTAGATGCCCTAGGGCACAGGCGTATATGAAAGTCATTCTAGCATATGGGCAATGATTAGTAAAATTGGGGCATGAATAGGTTCATAGGTAGGTACTAGGCTATCTGCCCTAGGGCATTTATAAGTCTAGCCAGAGTGTGTCTGCTTTCGCCACCCCATTGATTAATTAACTGATCCTCTGTCAAGCAGAGCTAAGGAAGTGATCCCGGGGTGTATTTTCTGTTACTCATCCAGTCGTCAAGGTTTCTCCTGAAGAGTGTTAGTGAGGGGCACTGCCTAATGTAGTTTGGAATTTTGTTCCAAAGCATGGGGAGTCTCTCTGACAGGTATCTATCCCTCCAGCATGTTCTGTTTATTGTTGTGATGAGGTTTAGCTCACTAGAGCGCGTGGCTCGCAGTGACTTAGATTTCTTTAGGTGGAGCATGTCCATCAGTTCTGAGTTGGACATGGCTTTGTAAGTCAGGCAGAGATCACCTCTGAGTAAGCAATATGCCACTGAGTACAGCCGGAGTTTTTTCAGTCGGGCTGCATAGGACATATGTTTGAGGCCAGTAATCCTCTTGGTAAGGTACTTTTATGGTCTCTCCAGCTGTTGGAAGTGTCTTGTGAGGTACATCCCAAATGGGGCATTGTACTCTATGATGGGTCTGATGAGTGACGAGTAGAGGGGCACTATAACCTCTTTATTTCTAGATGCAAACCCTTTATTAATCAGATGGTCCACTTAGAAGGGTTTCCTAACTACTTTGGCAATATGATCAACAAAGGAGAGATGACTATCTACCTGGGTCCCCAAATCTTTTATTACCTCTTCTGTATTAATTAGGCTGCCACCTATGTGGTAATTCGTGGGTGTTTTGTTTTTCCCATATGGGATGACTATGCATTTTTTGGCATTTAGCTTGAGGCCAAGACTTTGACACCAGGTGTCCGTCTCAGTAAGGCCCTTTTGGAGGATGTCCATGTCAGCCGGACAGTCAGTTATGGCTCCCAATTTGCAGTCATCAGCGAACTTGGTTAGCCATAGTCCTCCTGCATTTGCCTGTACTTCTGAGAAGTATATGCCGAACAGTAGGGGTCCCAGGATTGCGCCTTGCGGGACACCACTTGTGACTGGTTTAGAGTCGGACCTGGATCCCTCTATTCTTACCGTGCGAGTTCTGTCTGCAAGCCAGTTGGCAACCCATCTTGTGAGGTAGGGGTTTATGTTCAGACTGGTGAGTTTTTCTGTAATACCCGAGTGGGGAATGGTGTCAAAAGCCGTGGTGAGGTCAAGGTAGGCTGTGTGAACAACCTTTCCCTCATCTGTAGCCTTGGTGACTGTCTCGGAAGAATTAAACCAGGTTTAGTAGGCATGATCTGCCCTTAAAGCTGAACTGGGTTGGGTCAATTGTTTGGAGGTTACCAATGTCTTTGTTAATGAGCTCCATGATGATGCGCTCCATAGCCTTGCAGATCAGGCTAGTCAGGCTTATGGGGCAATAGTTACCAGGGTCAGTTGTGGCCCCTCCTTTGTGGAGTGGAATAACCATTGTTGTGCACCATTCTATGGGCACGTAGCCTGTGGAGAGGCTGAGGTTGAACAACGTGTTTAGGTGGGGGGTTAGTTCGTTCTGTAGTTCGTGCAAGACACAGCCTGGGACACCATCTGGCCCCATTGACGCTGTGTTTTTGGCTTTTGAAAGGGCTATTTTCACCTGTGCGTGTCTGATTTCTGAGACACTACACTTTTCCGGTATTGTTGTGGGCCCTTTTGGGGGTGAAATTTGCGCTGAATCTTATCTGCCAGGATGTTGGCAATATCAGTAGGTTCAGTATATTTTGTGCTATTTTGCACTTGTTCAGTGCATATCTGCGAGTTGCCACATAGATTCTTAACATAGCTAAAGAAGGCTTTGTGGTTATCTTTTGAATCCTTTGGCTATTTTTCTTTTGAAGTTAGCTTTGGATGATTTTGAGGGACCTTAGTGTCTTACTGATACTGATCAGGGATGTTTTTCCTTCTTGGGATTTACTTTTTTTCTGAACTAGTTTCCTCCTTCTATTGTATATCCTGTTTATGGCAGGGGTCCACCAGACTGGTTTCCTTCTTTTAGAGAAGTGAGTCTTGGTTTTGCTAGGGATGGCATGATCCATGCATCCTTGTAGGTGCTCATAGAGTGCATTTGTAAAGGTTTCAGCATCTTGGGCAGCATTATCCTTTAGCGTTGGGGCTGTGAAACTTACCGCCTCTGTCTTAAGTAAGGTGAAGTTTGCTTTAGAAAAGTTTTTTACTGTGGTGTCCTTAGTTGGGGGTGGTGGTGGGGTGTGGACAATCCAGAGTGATTAGTTTATGGTCTGATCTAACCAGTGACGGGTTGACCTCTGGTGTGGAACACCTGTCACCCATGTTTGTGATGACCAGGTCCAATATGTTTTCACCTCTGTTAGGGGAGTTTACCAGCTGATCCAGGGCGTTTGAGTTAATAAAGTCCAGGAAGTGCTAGGCCTGGGAGTTTGTACTCGAGTAGTTTTCACAGTTAATGGTAGGGCAATTGAAATCAGCCAATATCAGGGTGTTCAGTAGGACCTTCATGTTTTCCAGTGTCTCCAGAAAGGTGGAGTGGTGGTCCTGGGTTATGGAGGGTGATCTGTAGCAGGCCACAATTTGCATTGCAGATTTGCCCGATGTTAGTTGCTCATGCATGATCTCAGAGGTATCATGCTGCTCCACTAACCTGGAGGTGTAGGTATCCTTCATGAGTATGGATACACTCCCTCCTTTTGTGTTTCAGTTCGTGTTCTGTGGCCAAAATGTGTGGTACGAGTTGTAGCCTGGTAATGCTGGGGTGCTCTTTGGAGCCTTGAACCAGGTTTTAGTTACTGCACAGATGTCAACGTTCTCTATACTGAGGAGTGCTTTGAGCGCATGCATTTTGAGATTTAAACTCCTGACGTCGAGTAGCATAACCCTCAGTTTTTTTGTTAATTGTGCTGTTTACGGAGGTGGGTTTGACTTTTGAGCCTTGCCTAAAAAAGGCACTATGTGGGGCAGCAAGAGAAAGCCTAGGGGGTGACAGCTGCAAGCCGGCTCTTGCAAAGCAATGCGGCTTGTCGAGCATGTCGTCCCAGACTGACAGACACTGGATCCCCTTTGAATGACACCAGAAGCTTAGCCAATTGTTGAAATTGATAATGTTTTCTTTATACTGGGGTATCATTCTTGGTGAGGGCAAGATGCTACTCAGGGTCAGGGTCATACCAGCCTGGGCTACATGATCAGAGAGCTCTTCCTTGTCTGTCTTCATGTAGTCCAGGTAGGTATGTCTCAGGTCATTCACACCAACATGAACAATGACAGAGTCATATTTGTACTTGTTCTGGAGTGACCTGAGTGCTTGTGTTATGTGGTGGATTCTGGCTCCCGACAGGCAGCTAACAGTAACCTTCTGCTTGTCTAGCCTAGTGAGTGAGACATCAGTGTACTTGACTATAATCACCTATTACTAGTGTGTTGGGTGTTATTTCGCCTTAAGAGCTGTGATTGTGCGGCACACTGATTTTGTGTTTTATGTGTTGTCTGGTTTGTGATGGGAGAGGTGTAGGTTGTTTGGGTGTCTGCTTTGGAGGTCTCTGATGCTTTTGCAGGTTTTTATTTAGAGCCTCCGAGTATGATTTTGTGTATTTTTTGCCAGTGCTGCTTTAGTAAGTCTGTGTGTGGCTGGAGGTGTGGTGCAAGTGTTAACCTTCTCCTCTTGACTGTCTGTTCCAGTCTCGGATGGAGACAGCTTAGCCTCCAGTTTGGCTGTATAATTGCATCTCTTGCATATGTTAGTATTTTGTGGTAGGAGGAGAGGGTTGTCTGTGTACATGAGGCAATTGTGACATTGCCTCAGGATACCCAGATTCACCAGCTGGACTGGAGAGTACACCTGAAATTGCCCTTTGGTTATGCCTGAATAGTAGGGTGAGCTGCTTAGTCACTTGGTTGGTGAGGGGTGAATAAAGAGCCTTGCCCTGCTGGGCAGTCAAGTGACGGGGTATATTACTGATTGTTATTAGGTCTGAGCAACTGCTGGGCTGTAGGATGCTTTTTGAGTGCTTAGGTTGAGAGTTAGACTAGTTTCAAGGGAATGGCTAGGCTTAAACAGTCTCTAGGCCTATCAGCCTAGTAATCTCCTATGATCATGTGTGGGAAGAACCCAGAGTCACCTTCAGCCAGGATGAAGGTGTGTTAGTGAGACATTACAGTATGTGTGTAGGGGTGCATCGTTTCATTCTTTGGAAACTCGAGAGGGAAGCAGAGGAGTAGTTCAGTAGAAATGTGATGAAGTAAGGAACTTGCCAGAAGTTAATGCCAAAGAACTCAAAGTGGAAATAAAGGTAAGATTAAAAATTTTGAAGAGTGTGAGGAAGAATTTTGTACTACTGGAGTAAAGCAGCAACAACAAGGTTGTGGCTTTATTAACAAAAGAGAGTGAAACCATAAAATTTCTAGACAGAGGTGAAGGGGTACATTTTACAAGTGAAGTTTTAGGGCAGACTTGCAAAGCTAAGGGAAGAGCAAGAATTAGTATAACTTTGCATTTTACTTTTATTTGATATTGAATACTCACATTTCACACTGAACCCAGGATCTGATCTCGTACGGCACTTTAAAACTTTTGTGAAGCATGATTCATCCAAAAATGTAGATACTTTATTATATCAAAGAACAAACTGAGTTGAGTAAGCTGGGATTTTGAGTAAGGCAATGGATTTTTTTTTTTTTGCGCATTTCCTGATGCAACAATAAGGTTAATTAGGAGACTATATGAAGGATTAGAGGCAAGAATTAGTGAGAGTGATTAAGTTCTATTTGAATAGAGGAGCCAGGCAGAGGTGTCCTCTTTCCCCTTTATTTGCTGTATATCTAAAGCTACTGACAAAGAAAATAAGGGAGTCAGAAATTCAGTATTATAATTAGTGTGGTGATCAAGAAAAATTGGCTTTATTTGCAGATGACATTTTGTACTTTAACTCCATAAAAGGAGATTTCTGTTTTGTGGAGCATTTTGAGACAGTTGTAATTTTTTCAGGATGTAAAATTAATGAAAATAAAATAGACTATAGCTGTAAATTATGTACCCACTCATAAATTGGTTCAGCAGTACCCATACTTATGAGGACATACGATGAAGTATTTAGGAGTGTGGGTTAAAAAGGCTTATGTTATAGCAATGAAGGATAAGTGAGAAGAGACTAAACAAAAGATAACACAAAAACTGCAAAGCTGAATATGTATAGTAATCAGTGAAAATGTTTAGTTCCTTTAGTTTCATATACAAGTCAAGCATTTTTTTCCAGCCAGCGAAGAAGTGGGCAATAATTAAGTGTTGAAGGAGTTTATTTGGGAGGGAAATGGTTAAGTGGGATATGCTGATCCTTACAGTAGAACAAGGTGGTTTAGGACTACCTGATTTGAAGGGATATTTTTAAAACGACACAGTTAAGACTCATGTACATAATGTAAACAGAAGGTTATAATTCAAAGTGGAAAGGATGATGGTGAATCGGGGTTGGGTGGGGTATTATACTCATAAAGTTACAGAAAGTATTCTAAGAACTAAGCCAACATAGGAATGTCAGAATGAGACTTTGTCAATAATGATGACTATTAAGACTACTACCAAGTAGGGATGCAGAAAATAGGCAAGCAGGGGATGGAATTTACTGGAGAAAACTAGCAAAGGTGCCAAGATATCTGGAGCACATAATGAGAGAGGAAAAGGTAATAGAGTGGGATAAGGCTGAGAAAATATTTGGACTGCAGGTTGGAGACTGCATTCCCTGCCAGGGATTGATTATCAATAGGCAAAGAGAAAGGGATAGGGGAATCCTAAGTGAAGGATGTGCTCTAGTAGAGTTTTCAGTTAAAATTTAGATGCTGTTGTTAAAGGAATAGTTAGTTGGGCATATAAAATATTGCACAGTAATGAAGAATCATTCAGATGAGGTTAGACATAGGGAAGGAAGAGAGACTGAAAAAGCAGTTTGTGAGGGAACGGTGAGAGGACAATATGTATGACTCCCAAGTATCCAACAAAGTTCAGGAGGTTTAGGATTTTAAGTGTTTGTATACTTCAGATAGGCTTCAGATTTTTTTCCCTCTGGTAGATAGCCAATGTTGTGGATGTGATGGGAAGGGGATAAATGTGGTCATGTTTTTTTGGGGGAGTGTAATGATTTGGCTGATTCTAAAAATTTCCAGTGCAGTACATGGTAAGACATATTGGGGGAACAAGTGTGTCTAATGAAGGAAATTTTCTTTTGAGGTGGGACACAGGATTTGACTTTACTAGATATAGTAAGGCCCTTTCAAGTTTAATTGTGGTGGCTACTAAAAAAAGCAATTACTAGAAAATAGAAATCGAAATCTAAACCAGCTGTGTTGAATATTGTAAAAGAGATTAAAAAACATGAATAGGGATCTTTAGGAAAGAGAAGGAGCAAATTACATACAAATAAATGGAATTTATGGGAATGATGCGCAGGAGGTTTGGAGTTAAAGGGAAGGCAGGAATTTATGAATTTATTTAATGTTGGTCTGAAGCTGTTATAAAGAAAACTTATGTATAACATCTGTAAATGGAAACATATCAGTATGTTTTTCTTTTCTATTAAGCTATGTGCAACTGTGTTTAGTGATGGTTAATAAAGTTGTTTAAAAAAAACTAGGTGAATGTTCAAGAAAAAAAAAAAAAGAGTTCAGTTAAAGTGCTGATTATGTATGTGTTATTTTATTAAAGAGCTCTGACGATGGTCTGTGTCCAAATTTTTTGGATGAATTTTGTTTTTGTATTTGGAGATTGTTTACTCCTTGTAGAGTATTCATGGATAAGAAGCATGATGCACTCCTTCCTAAGTATGTTTCTCATTTGTCTCAGCTAAACAGGATGAAGTACAGAGTTGGAAATATGATGATGTTTTTGAAGACGTTCATGTTGGACAAAATGCATTTCCAGTAGGTGGTTGGAGGATGAGTGTGAGGGCAGCACCAAGAATCAAATGGTGGAAATTGAAAAAGGGTAATTTTGAGCTGATGTTCAGGAAAGAGTTAAGACAGGCACTGGGTGGCAGTGAAGAGTTACCGAATAGCTGGGTAACTACAGCAGAGCTAGTAAGAGAGATGGCTAGAAAGGTGCTTGGTGTGACATCTGGAAAGAGGAAGAAGGACAAGGAGACCTGGTGGTGGAATGAAGTACAGGAGAGTATACAGAGAAACAGGTTGGCAAAGAAGAAGTGGGATTGTCAAAGAGATGAAGAAAGTAGACAAGAGTATGAGGAGATGAGGTGCATGGCAAAGAGAGAGGTGGCTAAGGATAAGGCGTATGAAGAGTTGTATAAAAGGTTGGACACTAAGGAGGGAGAAAAAGACCTGTACCGATTGGCTAAACAGAGGGACCGAGCTAGTAAAGATGTGCAGCAGGTAAGGGTGATAAAGGATAATGAGGGAAATGTACTCACAAGTGAGGAGAGTGTGTTGCGCAAATGGAAAGAGTACTTTGAGGGGTTGATGAATGAAGAGAATGAGAGGGAGAGAAGGTTGGATAATGTGCGGATAGTGAATCATGAAGTGCAGTGGATTAGCAAGGAGGAAGTAAGGATAGTTATGAAGAGGAAGAAGAACGGAAAGGCTGTTGGTCCAGATGGCATACCTGTGGAAGCATGGAGGTGTTTAGGTGAAATGGCAGTCGAGTTTTTAACTAGATTGTTTAATGAAATCTTGGAAAGTGAGAGGATGCCTGAGGAATGGAGAAAAAGTGTTATGGTACTGATTTTTAAGAATAAGGGTGATGTGCAGAGCTGTAACTACAGAGGGATTAAATTGATCAGTCACAGCATGAAGTTATGGGCAAGAGTAGTGGAAGCTAGGTTAAGAAGGAAGGTGATGATTGTTGATCAGCAGTATGGTTTCATGCCAGGAAAAAGCACTACAGATGCAGTGTTTGCTCTGAGAGTGTTGATAGAGAAGTACAGAGAAGGTCAGAAGGAGTTGCATTGTGTCTTTGTGGATTTAGAGAAAGCATATGACAGGGTGTCTAGAGAGGAGTTGTGGTATTGTATGAGGAAGTTGGGAGTGTCAGAGAAGTATGTACGAGTGGTACAGGATATGTACGAGGGTAGTGTGACAGCGGTGAGGTCTGCAGTGGGAGTGACGGATGCGTTTAAGGTGGAGGTGGGATTACATCAAGGATCAGCTCTGAGCCTTTTCTTATTTGCAGTGGTGATGGACAGGTTGACACACGAGATCAGACAGCAGGAGTCCTCGTGGACTATGATGTTTGCAGATGACATTGTCATCTGTAGTGAGAGTAGGGAACAGGTGGAGGAGACCCAGGAGAGGTGGAGATATGCTCTAGAGAGAAAGAGGAATGAAGGTCAGCAGGACTAAGAATATATGTGTGTGAATGAGAGGGAGGATAGAGGAATGGAGAGGATGCAGAGAGTAGAGGTGGCAAAGGTGGATGAGTTTAAGTACTTGGGATCAATAGTTCAGAGTAATGGTGAGTGTGGAAGAGAGGTGAAGAAGAGAGTAGAGGCAGGATGGAGTGGGTGGAGAAGTGTGTCAGGAGTGATTTGTGACAGATGAGCACCAGTAAGAGTGAAAGGAAAGGTATACAAGAGGGTAGTGAGACCAGCTATGTTATATGGGTTGGAGACAATGGCATTGACAAAGAGGCAGGAGTCAGACATGGCAGAGTTGAAGATGTTAAGATTTGCACTGGGTGTGACTAGGATGGACAGGATTAGGAATAAGTATATTAAAGGGTCAGCCCAGGTTGGAAGGGTTGGAGACAAAGCCAGAGAGGCAAGATTACATTGGTTTGGACATGTGCTGAGGAGGAATGCAGAGTATATTGGGGAAAAAGATGCTAAGGATGAAGCTGCCAGGCAACAGGAAAAGAGGAAGGCCTAAAATAAGGTTTATAGATGTGGAGAGAGAGGATATGCAGGTGGTTGGTGTGACAGAGCAAGATGCAGAGGACAGGAAGAAATGGAAACAGTTGATCTGCTGTGGCGACCCCTAACGGGAGCAGCCGAAAGAAGAAGAAGAAGGTTGTGCAACCTCATAGAAACTCCAAAAGGAATATCACCTAAAATACGACCTGTAGTTAGAGTTTGAAGAATTTTACAGAAGAGAACTTCCCAAACGTTTCAGTGTGCATCAGAATCTCTATCTCCTTTTAGGCTATAATCTGTCAGAAGTAGTGGTCGTGCGTCTGTCCTCCTCCTGTGGCAAATTATGTGGCACAAGTGTGGAAATTCGAGTAGTGTCTGTGGTCCAAAAAGATGCTTCACTGTGCTGGTATAATGAAGTTAAAGGTATCATTGTTAAATCAGAAGGGTGTGTGTCACAGGTTGACCTTGCACTGCACTGCTGGGTAAAGATGAACAATAGTCTCACTGTGCTACTTGTGTGCCATATGGATGAGGTTCACAAACAGTTTTTTTTTCTTTGTGATTATACCACCATGCCTGCTGATCATCAAGCTTCCCCATGTTGGAGATGGCCTTTTAATTTTTCTTACCCAAGAATTTCACCAGAGGTCAGAACAAGAGCTGTCCAGGAGGCTTATGATTTTAGGTAACCATGGTAGCATTTTATACCCGTGTCTGGCATCCTGGCAATGAGAGTATCTCTAATGGCCTAATACCACTATAGGTGCAAGAATGTGCAATCTGCACCACCAGAGAGCCACATGATGATTCATCCTATGGAAGTACACAACTTCTGCACACTAGTATTGAAGGCTACTAGTATTGAAGGCTACCACCAGGTTGCGACTTACTAAGCATAACACCTCTCCCCAGACCACTCATATGCATCCTTGACCATCCCCTGAGATGAATATGTCCATCTGACTTCTCCCTGCTCATTCTTTCCTATCAGCTTCATCAAATGCTTGTACCACTAATCAAATTTGGGTTGCCTGGGCTATAGTCAGGGTTTATCCAGCTGTACTGCCAAAGCTGGTTGTGGCTGTTAAATTAGCTTTGCTGCTTCAATTATTCCCTACATAAAGTCTACCTTTTGTGTTTGCTGTGAAAAGTTTTTTTTTTTTTTTTTTAACATCACTTGTGACACAGCCAATCGTACATTTATATAAATGAAAACAAATGATATTGATATATTTTTAATTGCAAACATTATACATTCCTTATAATTTATCCATTTATTGTCAGTAAAACATTACATAGCTCATTCATATCCTGCCTTCTTTTAAATCTCATCCCTCCTCCAAAACATTATTCTGTGTATTGTTCCCACAATTTCTATTTTTGTATGTAATTTGCTCCTACCCTTTTCTAAAGATCCCATTTCCAGTTGTTTCTCTGTTACCATATTTCAAGTACAGTTGGTTTAGACTTTGATTTCCATTTTCTAGTAATTGCATTTTGGCAGCCACCATAACTAGACTCAGTATGACCTTTACTATGTCTAAGCAATTCTGATTCTGTATCAAAACTCAAAAAAAATTTTCCTTAGTTATACCAGTTTACTTACCTAGTATTTCTGATAGAGCAGTCCACAGGGAATTTTTAAAGTCAACTCTTTACACTCCCAAAAAATATGTTCATGATTGCTTCTTTCTTCCCCATCAAACTTCCAACATTTATCTACTTGAGGGAATTTATTTGGAGTTTACTTGGGGTATAAAAATATATATGTAAAGACTTCCAAGCAAAGATCCTAAATCTTCCAGACTTCATTTCATATTTTGGAGACATGCATACAAATATCCCACCATTGTTTCTTTGTGAATTGCTTATCCAGTCTCTCTTCCCAATCCTTTCTAACCTCCCTGGATTGATTCATATAGTTATCATGCAATATTTTATATGCTCTACTGATTGTTTCTGTTTTAACAGCAGCTTCTGTTCTAGATTCTAATAAGACCAATGCTGGTCTTTCACTTCGGATCCCCTATTTCTTTCTGTTTGCCTATACTTTGCATTATCAATTTGCAGCAGTGAGGATGTATTTTTGGGGGCCCAGAAGGGAAAATATAACAAGAGGGTAGAATTTTGAAGAAATCTATGAAAATGTTTGGCATGGAAGATGTGAATTCAGTAGTAGGGGTTTGAAGTGAGTTTACATATTATTGCCCAAGGTACAAAAACTGGGCTAGGCTAGACAGAACTTGTATTTCATAGGAACGTGTGCATTTAATTGAAAGTTTTGATACACATCCAATAACTATTTCAAATCATGTGGCAATAATAATTAAAATAAAAATGCACAGTAATGAAATAAAAAAGAGACACTGTCTCTTTCCTTCCTGTTAGAAAGAGAGGAATTTAAGGAATGTGTACTGGAAATTATTTGTGCGTTATTAGGAAAGATAGAAATTTCTTCTGAAAATATAGCTAGGGAGTGGGATGAAATTAAAGTGGAGTTTAATATAGGGGGAACATAAAAGAAAGCAACAAGTTTAATAAGTAACAATTATTTAGAGGGACTGACAAAGGTTAAAGTATTGCAGAAGAGGGGGGATCTCACAGAACAAGAAGAGAAACAATTGCTGAATGCTAAAAAGAAAATAAGGGATTACCTTGAATCTGAAGTAGTTTACTTCATTTGTTCTTCAACCTGTGGGTCTCAGATCCACATTGGATCCGACACGGATGCATTTTCCAGCTATGGATTTGAGCTCCAGACTCCTTCCCTTACCCATAATTCCCTCTCGTCTCCCTTCTCCCACCAGGTGTCATTTGCCACCATCGTGGTTACAAGAGTGGTTTCCGAGCTCCAGCTAGTAGGGCACGTAAGTGAACAAAACTTTAGATTTTCTATCTTATTTCTTCCTTATATCTATTCTTTCCTCCCCGCGTCGGACAAAAAACAAAACAAAAGCTTTCACCTCTCTTTCCCTATCTAGAGTTTGTGTGTGTGTGGGCCTGATAATGGGGATGGCAGAAGTCCCTAAGGCAGGCAAAGAAAATGCACAGAGTGTGGCCATAAGCTATCTCCTGCAGATGGCCACACTCTGTACGTGGCTTACCTTGGTGCAGGCCACTTTAAGTCCCCCTGTCCTATTTGCGCTGGCTTCAACCTCAGGGCAGTTGAGGACAGGCAGGACAAACTTATCCTAAAGGGTTTGCTCTCCTCTTCAAGGACTATAGTCCCTTCTTCCCACATGGGAGTAGCAGTGGCTGCTGCATCTACTTCATCTTCCCTGGCTTCAAGGACTCAAACTCCCTCCAGGAGGTCTGGGGAAGGGGAAAAGTCTAAGAAAGACCAGTCTCGCAAGCGGTCCCCAGACCACTCGTCACAGGCGGGTCCGCCACCCAAAGTCAGGCCTCCAAGTAGGCTGGGGTCTCCTCGGTTGCACTCACCCAGGTTCTCCCCGAGCACTAGAAGACTCATAGCCGGTCCCCAGCTAGGTGGTGTTCTAACTGGCACTCCCAACCAGTTTCGGTGGCATCCTCCCACTCCACCCGGGGTCTCAGTGAAGCGGAGATGGACAAGATGATGCGGAGATTTATCCGCACTCAGAGCCAGATGGGGGTCTTGTCAGCACCCACTCACTCCAGAGGGGGCTCCTTGCAACCTTTTTTCTGACCAATAACTCCTTCTCCGATCTGACTGGCAGTTTCAGAGTCCTTGGATCCGAGGGGTTGAGGGGTCAGTGCCTACAGTACCATGTACCTTGACGCTGGCTGTTGCCTTAAGCTTGTCTGATCCGATGGGATCAGATCCGAGCTATCGGACCTGTAGCCTTGGGGTCGGATCCAAGGGCGGTGCTGTCTGCTCCTAGCACTTTGGAGTGGAGCATTCCATTCATCATCTCGTCTCCTGGAGGCTCAGCTCAGACTCCACTGTCGGGTCAGGGGAGGATGAGCCCTGCCAGTATGTCCCAGGAGGTTCGTTCCCCCTTGGCATTTGATGTAGTGGAGAGAATTCTCACGGTGTCGGGGCCTCTGACCATCTCATCCTCGGACTTTGTCCAGACCCCCTTGGCTCTGGTTCTGACTGTCTTGCCGTCTCAGGGACAGCCCTTGGTCGCTATGCCCCAGGAAGTTCCGGTGTTGGAACAACAAGAGTTTTGTGAGTCCGCCCCAGAGAGTTCCCCTGAGGAGGTGCCTCACAAGAATACATGTAAGAGGAGGCACTTGGGCTCTCCTCCAGAGTCCCTCACAGAAGACACTGACTTGGATGAAGGGGAAGGTTCCCCAAGGTCACCCCCCCAAGGATGTCTCCTTTGGAGACATCATGGAGCTCCTCTGCCATGGGGGGGAATGGTCAGTCCCAAAACCGACCTCTGACCGTCTTTGTTCCTGGAGGCATTCGGCTCAGGCCTGTCTACCTCTTGGGTGTCCCCTCCTGCTGATCCACTTGTGGATCTGATAACATCTAGGGCATGGAAGGAGCCGGACACTGTAGAGCCCATTCTCAGACACTCCAACAAATTGTTGATCCCCAGTCGGTCAGGACGCACTGGAACAAGGGGTCCCTGATAGATGCAATGATGGTGACGACTGTCACCAAGGAGGAGTTTGTGCAGTAGCTCCACGGTTCATCCCCCTGATTGAGAATCAAGTGCGATGGACCATTTTGGAAGTGAGTATATGGTTCAGCCACATTCTCTGTGAGGACGCTGAACTATATGGCACATTTTATTCGACTCCAGAGAGATCTAATGAAGGAAATCATGGAGTCGACCCCAGAGTCCATGTTGGCAGAGGACAAAAAGACTTTCACCCGAATGGCCACTCTCAAAGCATTTGCTAACACGTCCATGCGACTGGTCTCACATGCTACAGAGAGAGCTGCAAGGGTGGCTGGAACAGATGTTGCCATCAAGCATCACGCCTGGCTCTGGTTTTGTCAATTTTCGGAGCTCTTCAAAGTGTCTGTCACCAATGCTCCTTATGACGGTTCTTCCCTTTCGGGAAATCGGTGAGAGAGACACTGGTCCAGAGAAAGAAGCATGGGAAGACACTGTCTGCCATCGGGATCTGCTTCTCGTCTCCTCAAAGATCCTTTTCCAGGAATCAGCAAGGAACAAAGATGTGGTTCCGGAAGTCTTAGGCGTTTTCCCAGGATGCTAAGGATTCTCATCCCCCACAGAGTAGGTTATGACACTCGCCGGCCGAGAGGCAGAGGGGGGGGGGGTCCTAGGAATTTCGGGTCCTGAGAACCTTTCACAGAGAAGCCCAGGCAGCAACCCTGAGGGGTTTGCCTGACTGCTCATCTCTGGAGGCAGTCGGGGATCGCCTGTCACTACACCCAAAGGCATGGGAGTCCACAACAGATCACTGGGTGTTGCGAATCATGTTCAGAGGATATTTTATTCCATTCAAGGAGCATCCCCATTCAAACAAGCTCCTCCCAGATGCCCCACCCCCACAATGGGAGGAGGCAGTGCTAGAAATAGGAAAGCTGCTGAAGAAACAATTCATCCAACCAGTCCCCCAGACCAGTCCGGATCCAGCGTTTATTCCAGGTTCATTTTAGTGCCAAAGAAAATGGGGGACCTCAGACCAATGTTGGATCTGTCCACATTGAACCTGTCAGTAACCAAGGTGAAATTCTGTTTGATCACTCTTCAATCTGTCCTGCACTTTCTGCAGGCCAAAAACTGGATGTGCTGGATCTCCAGGATAAGATCCAGCACAGGCGCTCCTGGAGGTGTCTTCACTTCCGGCTGGAAGCCTATCACTACCAGTTCAGAGCCCTTCCCTTTGGTCTCACCACAGCCCCAGGGTGTTTACCAAGGTGATGGCAGTTGTAGCGGCTTACATGAGGCTCCAGGGTATTCAGGTATTTCTGTACCTGGACGATTGGCTCTTTGCTACCCTTTCAGAGCATCTACTGTGCCAAGCCAGGGATTACTTCATTCGATTAACAAGCAAACTGGGTATTACCATCAATCTGAACAAATGTTCTCTAGCTCCGGTCCAGATACTTGATTTTATCAGGGCACATCTGGACACTCTTCAAATGAGGGTTTTCCTCACCCCCAGACAGGATACGCAGTTTACTATTACATATGTTACAAATACTTTATGCTCAAGTATCTACAGCCGAAGCGGTTCTAAGGGCATTGGGCTCCATAACAGCTGCGATCAATCTCCTGCCGATGACTCGCCTTCATATGAGAGTTCTTCATTGGACACTTGCGGTCCAGTGGTCCCTGTTAGACCTTCCTCTATTCTTTCCAGTGAGAATCTCAAGCGTATGCAAGGACTCCCTTCAGTGGTGGAGTCCATCCCTGAACCTCCTCAAGGGATGCTCCTTTCACCCTGTCCTTCCCAAAACCACAGTGACAACAGATGCCCCTCAGCTGGGAGGGGTGGGGCACTGCTCGAGAAGGAGGGTCCAAGGCCCCCCCCCCCAGACCAATTTACATATCAATGTTCTAGAGATGAGGGCAGTTCTTCTTGCATTGCTGTCACTTCATGCTCATCTTCCTCTATGGATGATTGCTATTCAGACAGACGATATATCAGTGAATCTGGTACATCAACAAACAAGGAGGAACCAGATCGTATCCCCTCTGTTGAGAAGCCATGAGGGTGTGGAAATGGGTGATCTCCATGGGCTGCTTTCTAGTAGCAATGCACATTCTGGGGCAGTCCAACATTCTAGTGGACAGGCTCAGCAGATCTATCCTGATGCCTTATGAGTGGTCTCTGAATCCTTCAGTAGTGGAACAGATCTTTCTAAAGTGGGGTCGGCCTTGCTGGGATCTCTTCGCATCTCCTTCCAGTGCGAAATACAGCGAGTTTGTCACTCTGACCCCTCGGATGGGGAAGCCCCCAGAGATGCACTGGTTCATGCTTGGCCTCCTGGTCTCCTCTATGCTTATCCACCGCTTCCTCTTGTGTTGAAGTTTCTTCAGAAAGCTTGAAGACTGGGGAGCACTGTGATCCTCATCACCCCATTCTGGCCTCGCCAGGTTTGGTTCCCCTCACTGTGGCCTCATCTAGTTGTTCCTCCATGGACGTTTGATCCAGTTCTGGATCTTCTTTCTTATCCCTCATGGATCCCTCACCCAGATCTGGACAGTCTGAAGCTCACGGCTTGGCTGCTCAGGTTCCCATGATTATCAGGACTCCCGGATTGTCATCCCCTGTAAAGTCCATTTTGGTAGCGGCTCACAAATCCTCAACCAGAAAGGTGTATAGTAGTAAATGGAGATATTTCTCCATATGGACCACTCAGCAGGCTTTGGACTCTTTCACAGCACCTCTTTCGGCAGTGTTAGATTTTCTGGCAAGCATCTTTCATCAGGGTGCTAGTTTCCTCTACAGTTAAAGTTCCCATGTAGGGGTGAATGTCTTCCTTGGCTTCTTCCAAACTTTGTAAGACCTTTCTTAAAGGTGCTTTTCTTAGACCTCCGGTTAAGGACCCTACGCCTCCATGGGATCTTACCTTAGTGTTACAGGCATTGGTTTCTGCACCCTTTGAACCTGCAGCCTCAGCTGATTTGCAATTTTTAACCTGGAAAATCGCTTTCTTGGTGGCCATTACAATAGCCAGAGAGAAGCGTGTCAGAGCTTCAGCCTGTTTCTATTAAGGTGCCTTACATGATCTTTCACAAAGACAGTGTTGCTGTGCAGTAATCCATCTTTCCTTCCTAAGGTGGCCTCAGGAGCCAGTATTAATCAGACTATCAATTTACCAGTTTTTTTCCCTAACGTCCAGAACAAAGGGGAATACAAGCTGCATCTGCTTGATGTCCATAGACAATTGAGATTTTATTTACACAGGACGAAACCTTTTCGTAAATCTGATCAGATGTTTGTGTCTTATGCTTAACCCTTCTTAGGCAAGCAAGTTTCCAAGTTAACAATTGCTCACTGGATTTCTCTATGCATTGTTCGAGCCTATGCTGTGAAAGGTAGATCTCTGCCAGGACAAGTGAAGGCACATTCCACGCGATCTATGGCTACGTCTGCTGCCTTGTGGTCTAGGGTGTCTCTGGACGATATCTGCTCATCAGCCACATGGTCCTCATCTCATACCTTTATTTCACATTACAAGCTGGACATTGTGTTTAGGAACAGAGCATCCTTTGACTCTGCAGTCCTCCAGAACATCCTTCCATGAGGGTCACCCAAGAGTTTGTCCTAACTGGGGACTCTGTCCCACAGGTTGAAGACCAAATGAAGTAAACTACTTCAGATAAAGAAGTTATGTACTCACCATAACGTTCCACCTGAGTAGTTGTACTTCATTTGTCTTCAACCCCCCCCCCCTTCCACCTGACCTTATCACTGGTGCAGTCTGCATTTAGCTTTGCATAAATTTTGTGGCCCTTGGCTTAGTCTAGGCCTGGGAGTGTCATGGAGATTCTTTGTTATGATAAGGTGATATTGGGTTGGGTGTCTGACTCAGGCAGCAAACTCGATCCAAAGGGAGAAGGGAGACAAGAGGGCATTATGGGTAAGGGGGAGGAGTCAGGAGCTCAGATCCATAGCTGGAAAATGCGGCCGTGTCAGATCCAATGTGGATCTGAGACCCACAGTTTGAAGACAAATGAAGTACAACTACTCAGATGGAACATTATGGTGAATACATAACTTCTTTTTATAATGCATGTGTTAAGTAAAACTTCTGTAAAGCAACTGTTTTTTGATAACTCCAGAGCACAAAAAAGTTGTCCAGTGACTCAGGCAACAGAAAATAGAAACAACTGTTGCCAAGCTTAGGGAGCCTGTAACAAGGAAGATAACCAGAGATCTTGTAGCGGTACTAAAAATATTTTGGAAATTGTATGAAAATCTGTATACAGCAGAGGAATATGGAAATCATGAAAAGGTACAAATGGAAATGTTTATGGAATAATTACATATGCCAAGGTTAGAGGTAGATAAGGTGTTTTACTAATAGGATAGGAGATAATGAAATAAAAATGGTGATGTATAATCAATCTATAGGAAAGTCCCCAGGAAAAGATGGTATTCCTTTGAAAGCTAGGAGGAAAAAATGATCTGTTTTATTTTTTATTTAACAGCATTTTCAGAGGAGAAGCAGCACCAAGATCCTGGAAAAAAAAGTGGTGGTAGCTGTAATATCAAAAGATCTTAAAGGCCAATCAGATTCAGCTTTCATATAGGTCCATTTCAATTGTAAACCATGATTAAAAAGTGTTTGTCTGTAATGACTGAAAGAGTGACAAAGATGATGCCAAAATTGATAGATATTAATCAGTGTGGTTTTGTGAAGTGGAGGCATACATTTGACAGCATTAACAGAACAATTATGTTCCAGTGGGAAGCAGAATATAAGACAATACCACTGCTGTTGGTGGAGTTTTATGCAACAAAAGCATTCAGCAGAGTAAGCAGGGATTGTATAAGCAGGGCAGTGGAAGCATTTGCATTCCCTGATAAAATTATAAGGATGGATTGGCGGTGAAAATTAAAGTGGGTGGCTCTTGTCTGATACATTCTGTTTGAGTAGAGGAACCAGGCAGGGGTGTCCTCTTTCCTCTTTGTCATTTGTATTTTATTAACTCATTCACTCCAGTGGAGCTCAGGAAGCTTGCACTGTAACTTCCAATGGGCGGAGCCTAAGCCTTTTGACAGAATCAAGTTATGTCCTCACATTTCAATCAAACATTCTTATCTCTGGAATCATAGAGCTTATGAAAGAAGTATAAATGGCAAACTCTTCAGCACAAACCATCTTTATAATGGAAGTATTCTTCAGCTTCTAGGTCTTAAACTGAATTTTGTAAGGCACAGTAAACACAGTAACTATTTCATTTATAATGTGTTGTAAACACTTACAATATCTCGGCAACCATTTGTTAAATTCATACTGTTACCAGCATTTTATTCATGTAGATGAGAGCTTCCTTATGAGGCTAAGGGCTTCTGTCTGTGTTACTTGGTTGTTAAGATATTTAGAAAAATGTGAAAACATACCTCTCAAGTGTACCTCATTATGAGGGACGTACCTCATTTGGGGTCTTAAAAAGTTCACCTTCCTCGAAGTTCCTCAGAGTTCCACATTGAAAGACTCTGTCACACATTCAGTGTTAGGAATTTTTTTTAAGTGAAATCCATTGTAAATAGATATGAATCATATTAATTCATTAAAAGATCTTCTTTATAAGTAAAACCAGCATATTGTAACCATCCTGTGACCTTCCTAGTTAAAGTTTAGTAAGCCATTAGTATGTGTTCCACATTTTGCCCATTTGTTCCACATTATGAGGGCTAGTGTTCCTCATTTTGGATATGGAAGGTAGAGAGCTATGTGTGAAAATTATATCTATATATAGTAATATCAGAAAAACAACAGATCTGAAGTAGTTGTCTTCATTTGGTCTTCAACCTGTGGATTCCCAGATCAATCTCTGATCTGACTCTGCCACATATCTAGCATCTGATCCATGCTCAAAGCTCCTCTCCTTACCCATAATGCTCCTGTCTCCTCCCTCCCTTCAGATCTCGTTTGCCACATTTCAGTCCGCATCATGATCCCTGCTCTCTGCCGCAAAGGTAGTGGTAAGTCCTCTTTTTTGGTCAAATCTTCACTTTTTTTCTCTATTCTGCTTTATACCTTCCCTACACTCTTTACAGTTGGTAGAAAAAAAAATATGTGTGTGTATATATATATATATATATATATATATGTATATATATATATATATATATATATATATATATATATATATATATATATAATTGTGTGTATGTATGTATATATATATATATATATATATATATATATATATATACACACACAGACACACACACACACACACACACATATATATATATATATATATATATATATATATATATATATAAATATATATATATATATCTTTCCTCTCTGTTTCTGTGTGCATGGTCTGTGTGTGTGTGCTGGGCCTAGGTTGGGACATGTCTGAAGCTCCTAAACCTGGCTTCAGAAAGAGTATTGTATTCATGATGTAGCAGAGAGTATTTTAAGTAGTAAGCCAACAGAGGATTGGAGAAAGATGTTGCCAGTATGGCTCACTGCAGTTAGGGATACAGACAACAGGCAAAAGGGGGCTGGAATTTATTGGAGAAAGCTGGTAAAGGAATTCTTTATAGGGAGGGCAATCTCTAGCCTGCAGTCCAAATAAATTCTTGTCCTCTTCCCATTCTATTACTTTTCCTCTAGAATTATTTCCTCCCAACATCTTGGTTCCTTTTAATAAAATAATTTGATGAAGAGAATTCACAGAATCCAGTGGTCGGCTACAAAAGAGCAACTGGCAGACTATGGAGAACAGGGCTTCCATCCTTGAGCTTCTTCTAAAACACTTGAAGGAATATGCCATATAGATGGTTGAGTCTATGCAAAATGGTAATCTATTTTCCCTTTGCATAGAGATGAGATTGTTTGCAGTTACTTCCTTGTTTAGGGCTTTTACTGCAGTAGCTCTTCTTTGATAAACTTACTGCAGCATGTTTTATACATTCCTTCATGACAGTTTTGCAGAAATATTTTTATATTAAGGAATTTTTTTTTTTTTTTGCAGTTTAGACTGTACTTAGTGTGCCTGGATCTTGGGAGTAACTGTGTAGTTTATTTGATCAGAAGAATATTCTCCTTTTGTTTTGAAACTTTAACTAGTCCAGTCAGTTTAATGACTTCATTGCTTCACATTGCCAACTAGTAAATTATTTTATGCTTCCATGACTGGAGATAGGTAAGCTAATACAGGAGATGCAAGCCTGTCACTATTGATGCTAAAACATATGTACATAATAGCACATTCCATCAGTAGAAATACTTCAGTTTTTATAATAAAATACTAAAACAAGAGCAAAAGCAAAGCACAAACAAAAACATTTATTACAAATGATAGCGCTTTAAGCTAACAAGTAGCTTCATCAGATCATACTATTTTAAATAAAACATGTGATGCTACAATATACATCATCAAACAATTTTTTAAAAAGAAATCATTAACATCTGATAGTATAGTGTATAACTGTATAATATATCCTTTTTTTGAACTTATATATTTATATTTATATATATATATATATATATATATATATATATATATATTTTACTTCAGTTTTTATGTTGAGTATTAAATTACTTCGAAAAAATGCTTGATCTCTAATGTTCTATAAACTGTTTCACATTATTGCTCTATCAGTGTAACAATGCCATTATTTGCAGAAATTTGACTTGCCAAGTGAAATTTAACATCTTTTTCCCCCATATTTTTCAGCAGTAAAATCCTGAAGTCAGGAATTAGAAAATCATACCTTACTTATTTCCTTTGCTGGATTACAGTCTTATTTTTTTCATATTGTTGTGAGAAAGGTTATAGGAAACTGTGATCAGTATGTCATGGTATTTTTAGGTTTATCAAAATCCGCACTTAATGTATACTGTGTCTTTTTACTGGTGAACTACGTTTTCTGACTTAATCAGGTATGATATCTGGTGTGTTTTCTTAAAATCTTTATAATGGAAATTTGTACATATCACATTTGGTTAATTTATAGCATACAGTCACTATGAAAAAAATTATGGTACTCTGAAAAGGGAATTGCATGCAAAGTTTAAGGCAGCTTGTTCTGTTTTAATTTCTCCAAGCCTTTTGGGTTGGTAATTCCATGACAGACATGGACCCCATTCCTAAGTTAAAGTATGATTAAATTAATGAAATTAGTATTTTTTTCTGTCTTTGATTTTAGCAAGACATGCTCTTCGTAGCACCCACAGTGTGCCTAGTAATGACTCCTCCTGCAGTTCGTACTGTTACATGTATTGCTAACATATCGAAGCATTATTGTAAATTCCCTTTTGTAAGACTCGTTGCTCCTATAAATATTGGAACTGTCTGGGAATCTTTCATCCACATTGCCCTCATTTCTGCCTGCAAATCCTTGTATTTTATGACTTTGTGTCCCTCTGTACACAAGACAGATAACACGGTAGCCACTGGGTGTAGCAATTTCAATGATCAGTGCTACTTCTGTCTTCCTTTCATGGACTACTATGTTTGGTTTTCTTGTGTCTATTTTTTAAACTGTAATGGATGATCCCATGTGATATAAACTTCATAATTTTCTGTGTGATGCTTTGTGGCTCATGTTTCCACTGTTTTTCAGCTGCTTAAATATTATAATGTATACACAATCCCTAATGCAACAGTCTTGCCACATTATTATACCTTTCAGTATACAGTCTTTGTACCCTTAGTATATCACAACCAGCAACAAGATGTACAACTGTTTTACAAAACCTGCATTTGTCTGTTCCTCCTACATGCTCAATGGAGTTAGTAAACAAACATGTACATAGCCCATTATTTTGGGCCACCAGTATTAATTAATTTATTATTTATTTATTGATATTTGTTGACCAGGAAACTCCACTGGGTCAGAAACCCATTTTCAGTGGAGGCTCAGGGCTCCACAAAAAAAAATGTATACAAAGAATATTAAAATATAAAATAGACAACTAGTATACACTTTATAAAAATTACATTGGCTATAGCTGTTATGACATGTTACTTTATGAACAAGTATAAAACAATGATTATAGGTTGCTACACATAAATAGTAGTTAAATAAATAAATAGTTTTAGATGATACCTAGGAATTGGAAAGAGAGAGAGAAAGAATTAGCTGATGTACAGAAAGGTTCTTAGAAAGGGAGAGCAACATTACCAGGTAGAGGAAAGAAAATGATTAACTAAATGTATGTATTTTGGTGGCTTAGACTTTTGCATACAGGAGCAGATATGCTTATTGAGGAAGTAGCCTTTTAGTGATTTGAAAGCTTTTAATGAGTGTAATTGAGTGATTGTGGAGGGCAGGGCATTCCATAATCTAGCAATGGAGTAGGAATGTAGGCTTTTGTCTTTTGGTCCAAATTCACCTGTCCTTAACCATTCCTGCATTCAGTCCTAATCAACATGAGATTCCTCCAAAAGTTTTCTGTACTTGCAAATATATTTATGCATTTTCCGCATTTCTTGTTGTCTCATCTGATCATTCACCTTATATTCTTTCTTTTGTTTTTTAGGCATATTCAGTTGCTGCCTGATTTTTATCTACTTCTGGTTTGGATTCCATTCCCACTTGACGTCAATATGTTTCTGGTAAATTAAACAGGGAAGTCATCTTAGACTTATTTCCCTCATGTTTCAAAACTTTCACTACTTTTGGGTCTTGAGGTCAGCAGAAATATATACATATATATATATATATATATATATATATATATATATATATATATATATATATATGTACAGTCCCATGATTGCAGATGTATACATGGAATCAATTTCAAGGAGGTCCATACCTCATTCAGAACAAGGGAATATGTAATCTAGGTATGCACTGATTTTTATAAATCATTTGATGAGCATGAAGCACCCTTTTTGTTTTCCTGCCCAACCTATCCAACACCTTTTGGGGCCAGTCATTTGCTCCAAAGCTGTAAGTTAGGACAGGAAGAAAAAAAATGATTTATAGCTTAGACTTTGTTCCTAGATGTGAACACTGTTTGCAGTATTAATTTTAATCTTCTAAAATATTCCTTACTAAGTTTTATTTGCATTTGTTCATGTTTTATTGTTGATCCTTCATCAATTCCCAAGTATTTATATATACTCTCTTGCTCAAGTTCTTTTATATCACACTCCTGTCCCAAGATGATGTTTTCTTGGTGCTGCAGCTTTCCTAGTTTAAAGGTTGCTTTTGCCCATTTATCAAGACCAAATGACATTCTTATATCATCTGAAACAGTTTTGACCACTTGCAGTTGTGCTTTGTTTGTCATCTGATGAAACTGTACATCATTAACTCATCTACAAAAAGAACACAAGTCTTTACACTGTTTTTTTCTGGGAGCCAATTTGTAGCCATGACTTAATCTATTAAGTAGACAGCTTAACGGTTAAAAGCAAGACAAAGAAAACATTGGTGACAGAGTCACCCTGGAATATCTCCCTTGGAATTTTTATCCCTGGAATAAAAATGTTGTCATTATCATGGATTAACTGCAAAGTGGTTGGCCACTGTTTCATGGTTGCTGTAGTGTAATTAATCAGTGTAGGGTGTACCTTATACATTTTTAAGCAGTCTTTTATTCATGAATTGGGATACTGTCAAATGCTTTTTTCTAGTCTGTCCATGCCATACTTAGATTTTTCCCCTATTTACTATTCTCCATTATGACTTTATTTAACAGCAAATGATCCTTTGTTCCATGAGAATTTATTTTTACCCTTTTGTTCTATTGCTATGATTGAGTTTTCTTCTAAATAACTATAAACTCGGTCAGCATCAATTCCAGTGTATAGTTTATACATTGTCAGAAGGCAAGTTATTGGTCTGTAGTTTTTAGGATAGCTTGCAGGTTCGCTCTTAAGTAGCAGTATTGATGTTTTTCGTGTTTCACTGCTGCATTCATTACATTTGGGTTATCTGCCTGCAGGTAGCCCTCAGCCGGCCTGAATACCAGAGTCTTGGATTCCTGCATCGGATGCTGTCCCTCCTTCCATGACGTCAGGTCGTCAGGGGTATAAAACATGCAGCCGACGCCATTACATCAGTCTTTCTTGCGTGCGGTGCCCAAAGCAGAAGCAGTTCACAAGTGCCGGTATGCCGACTGCTGAAATTTTCATTTTCGAGTTTCAGAACTGAAGTCTTAGAAAAAAGCTAAGTACCCCATTGGGGATCCTTTTTCTTGCTCTTAACCGATGTCAGTAAAAGTAAACAATTGTCTTACTTGTGGAAAGCAAACACCTCATAAAGATTTTCATTTGTACTGCATTCTTTGCTTAGGCCCAGACCACGACGTCCCTCACTGTCGGTTTTGTGCCTTATTCAACTCCCAAACTGTTCGCCGTCTGTCTATTTTCGCAACAAATTATTTTGGTACTCTGTTTAACTATCCACAAATGGCTTCGGTAAGCCCATCTGACTACTGATATTCCAAAAAAAATATAAGGATAAAGACAGAGACAGACCGCATACGTCCAAACCTGCCAACAATTCTGTTAAGCTAGTTGCCAGTTCGCCTGTACTCAGTGAGGCACTTCCCTGATGCCCACTACTTTAGATTCGCAGGCCTCTACTGAGACCCATTCGGAGTCCGGTATGCCACGAGATGCTTCTTCAACTATGGAACCTGTAGATGTCTCTACCTTGGATGGGTCTGTCGTCGCTGTGCAGGCACCGGCTTCTGAGGATGTATTCAGGACTACAGATTTGCATTTTAAATCAATGCCATCTTCTTCAAGGCCTAAAACTCGACCCACGCTTAGAAAACCCACGTCCAAACCACATAGTCAGGCCCATATGCCTAAAAATCAAATGCTTAGAATGGCTGAAGACCTTATTACTTTAATGAGGGGAATCCAGCCTTCCCCCTCTGAGACCTAGAACTGATTTTCCTTCTGATCAGGATTCTGAAATTTCTGTTTCTTCTTATTACCAGGATTTACCCTTATCTACCTATGAAGATTCTGATGCAGAGCATTCCATTCTCTCTGCTTCCCTTCCAGAAGATTTTTCTTTTGGTGAAACCTTGCACACACACACGGAGCATTTCCACTGGGAAAGCCAGGACTACTCTGACTCCAGAAAGAGGCTTAGGGAATTCTTACTCCTCCCTCAACACAGGCCTTTAGCTATCCCTCCTGTTCTGGACATTGTAGATGATGGCTTCTTGGAATCTAGCCTGGACCCAGACACTACACCTCCATCTCCCAGAAAACCTAACCGGTATTACGGAGTACCTGACCCTCACAAGTTCCTCTTTAAGAATCCTACTGCGGATCCAGGGACCATTTCCCAAGGACCAAAGGGCATTAAGGCTACTGCTGCCAAAAACCTTACCCCCTCTGATAGAGATTCCAGGGCCTTGGACAGATGGGGTAAGAAGTTATACACTTCTGCTACTTTGGCCATTAGGGCCTTAAATTGCCAGTTTCATATGTTAAAGTATCAGCAGCATATTATGGGACTACTTAAACAGAAAATGATGTTGATTCCTGACTGTGCTGAATGTAAAGAATTACAGGATTTAATGCATTCTGCTGAACAAGTTGGTAAACGTACTTTGCAATGTGGTTTTGACTCTTTAAAAGCATCTTGCAGGGCTGCTGTCACTGGGTCTGTACTTAGAAGGCATGCTTGGCTTAAGGAGCAAAACTTGCCAGATCATGTTAAAGCTAAATTACTGGATGCTCCCTTAAACCAAGACCGCCTGTTTGGCAACAAGGCAGAATAAGTCCTTAAAAAGATGGAGGAAAAAGCTAAATGTATGCAAACTGTTAAAGATTTCCTGCAAGTTCAGCCTCCCAGATTTAGTAGGCATTGGCCTTCTAAGAATTGGTCCTTTCCAGTCTCTTCCAGGCCTTCTCAGTCCAAACCCAGGAACAGCAGACCACCTAGGTTACAGTCTCAGGCTACATACAGGCCTAAGCAGTGGGGGGCTCCCACTTTCAAAGCTGGTAGTTGTAAGACACCCCACTATGGAAACATGAAACAATGACTTAACCTTAACCCTTCCAAGCCCTGCTCAACTGCCTGCTCCCTTAGGAGGAAAGCTCACCCTGCAGGCAAAAAACTGGGAACGCATTACCCAGGACAAATGGGTTTTAAATATAGTTTTCCAAGGATACAGATTCCACTTCCACACCTTGCCAACCCCAAACTGTTGGCCAGACTTACCCCCAAATCAGTGGGCAGAGGCTCAACAGTAGGTTCTGTTTCCTCTAAGTATCAGGGCTATTCAACCTGTCCTGGACCTCTCTATTCTAAACACCTTTTTGGTAATCCCAAAATCCAAAATGCTAACACTTCAACAGCTGCTTCCTGTGCTAGGCAAAGATGCCTGGTTGGCAACCTTAGACTTAAAGGAAGCTTACCTGCACATTCCAATAAGGGAATCTTGCAGGAAATACCTACACTTCAGAGCAGGCTCCATGCACCATCACTTCTCTGCATTTCCCTTTGGCTTATCTATGCGCCCAGGGTATTCACAAATTGTCTAGCTCCAGCCATTGCATTTTGCAGGCAGAGAAATATTCAAATATACCCATACCTGGACGATTGTCTAATTCAGGCAGCCAGGACATGCCAGGACATGCTATTAAAACATCTGGCATTTGTAAAGAAACTTCTAACCTCGCTGGGTTACACCATAAACAAAAATAAATCTCATCTGGTACTCTGCCAACAGATTGTATTCCTGGGAGCAAGGTTGAACACAACTTCCCAGATGGCTTACCTCATGCCAGAAAAACAAGTTTATTTGACAGCCTTCTTCAAACTGGCCACAAAGACCCAGCTATCTGCAAGGAAAATTTTGCAAGCCCTGGGGTTCATGGCCTCTTGCATTCTACTAATTCCATATGCAAGACTGCATATGAGGAAACTACAATGATATCTAAAAAGCCTATGGAGTCAACATTCTCAGGACCTGGAATCAATGATTCCTATCATTCCCTGTATAAAGACAGAGTTCCTTTGGTGGGCAGAGGCCTGCCACCTCAACAAGGGGCTCCCTTTCAATCTACCTCTTGCTGCCCAAACCCTGACTACAGATGCATCAAACTATGCATGGGGTCTCACTTGGCAGGGCAGTGCATTCAGGGCAAATGGAACCTGAGTCAGATGCACCTGCATATCAACCAAAAAGAAATGTTAGCTGTACAGAATTCCCTGACAGCCTTCAAGGACCCCATCCTTCCAGGACAATTATTGGTAAAGACAGACAACACCACAGTTATATGTGGTACATAAACAAGCAGGGGGGAACCCACTCATACCCTCTCTGCAGACTAGCCATGGCTCTGTGGAACACAGCCCTAAGCTACCAAGTGCACCTACAAGCTCAATTCCTGCCAGGCAAGCTAAATTCACTGGCAGATGACCTAAGCAGAAATCTCATGGACCCACATGAATGGAAACTGGAACCAAAAATATTCAACCTCTTGAGGAACAAATGGGGGACTCCAGAGATAGACCTGTTTGCCTCCCCCCAGAACTACCAATTGGACAAATTCTGCACAAGGACTCCCCACAGTCAAGCTTGGAAAGTGGATGCCCTGTTCTTCACCTGGGAAAGCCTCTCGGTGTATGCCTTTCCCCCTCTGCCTCTCCTCTCGAAGGTTCTGCTAAAGATCAAACAGGACAGACCAAGGACAGTTCTTATTGCGCCAAACTGGCCTCACCAGCGCTGGTACCCCCTCTTGTGCAGCATGATACTGCTGGATCCATGACACCTACCTCAGACACCTTCCCTGCTGTCCCAGCAGGCGGGTCAGATTCTGCACCCTCAGCTTCAAACCCTGAACCTTGCAGCCTGGCTAATTCCTTGAGCTCTCCAATAGCATCCCTCAGTAAGCAGGTGCTAGAGGTCATTCTGGAAGCAAGGAGACCTAGTACTAGAAAATCCTATGCTTAAAAGTGGAAATGATACTATTCCTGGAGCCAGACCCAAGGTATGGGCACTACGGTGCCCAGTTTACCTCATATTCTTCAGTACTTAACAGAAATGCTCCACAAGGGCCTAACCTTCTCGTCAGTCAAAGTTCGTGCCTCTGCAATTTCAGCACATTATAATATTGCACCACCCCTCTTCTCTCACCCCCTGTTAAAGCAATTCCATAGAGGGGCTAAAAAATTAAGAGCCCCCAGGCGAGCCCCTACTCCAGCCTGGGACCCTAACTTTGTATTGGAAAAGCTCACTCTCCCTCCATTTGAACCAGCTGCAATTGCAGAGTTGATATTCCTTTCTTGGAAAACGGCTTTCCTTCTAGCCATCACTTCAGCAAGAAGAGTGTCTGAATTACAGGCTCTCATCGCAGTGGAGCCCTTGATTATCTTCCATGCAGACAGGGTTTCCCTCAGGACCAATCCTTCCTTTATGCCCAAGGTGGTGTCTAGTGTGGCCCTAAATCAGTCCATCTATTTGCCTACCTTTTTTCCTAATCCACAAAACAAAGGAAAATGAATTCTGCACTCTTTGGACGTGCACAGGCAACTTAGATTTTATTTAGACAGGACTAAGCCTCTCAGAAAATCTGAACAGCTACTAGTTGGCTTTGCTGCAGGGGCAGAGGGGAAGGTCATTTCAAAGCAAACCATTTCTAAATGGATAGCCCATTGCATTCATTTCTGCTATAAGCATCATAGAAAACCTACCCCACTGGGGATAAGATCACATTCCACCAAGGTTGCATCTACCTTTACAGCTTTTCTCAGAGGGGTCCCTACCAGGGACATCCTAGAAGCTGCTACCTGGAGCTCTGTTCATACCTTCACCAAGCATTAGCACATGCCTATTTTTTCTAAATGCAGAGCTGGTTTTGCCACTGCAGTATTGCAGGGCTTAATAGCTGGTCCTAATGCTCTCTAACTTCCTCCTCCCTTCCTTAGCTTTGGGAATCTACCCAAATGTAATGATTGCAATGGTGAAACACGAAGAACATAGTACAGTTGTGTACAGTTAACATAAATGTAGATGTTCGAGTGTATTCACTGTTGCAGCCCTGATTACCCTCCCTCCAGCCCCCTGACTTCTCTTGGCTCTACCTTTCCTTCTTGTTTGATGTATTTGAGCTTTCTGGTGTATTTGCTTTTCGTTGGAGGTGTAATATAACATATAATTGCTTCCCATTATGGGGGCACCTGACATTTGGGGCAAGTAAAATTGATGTAATTGCGTCATCTGCATGTTTTATACCCCTGACGACCTGATGTCATGGAAGGAGGGACAGCATCCGGCGCAGGAATCCAAGAACCTGGTATTCAGGCCGGCTGAGGGCTACCTGCAGGCAGATAACCCAAATGTAATGACTGCAACCGTGAATACACTCGAACATTTATATTTATGGTAAGTGTACACAACTGTACTTTTTTCCTGTTTTTAAGCAGGCTAGTGTCTGTTTGGAGTGAGCATATAAATAGTTCTTACTCCTGGCTAAGTCTTCATGTAAAGATGCTAATACTTGTAGCCAGAAGTTAGGTACTGCATCTGGGCCTGGGGTTTTCCAATTAGGAGCTTTTCTTAACTTTGTTTCAATCTCTCTGGCCGTTACTTCATCCCATTTCATATCCTGTACATTTGAACTTCTTATTCTTTCTTTTACTACTTCTATCCATTTAGCATCTTTATGTTCCACAGGATCTTCATAGATATTTCTCCAAAATGCATCCATTTCTTCTTTTTTTTTTGGCAATGTTTCAATTCCTTTTGCTTTGTTTCCCAATTCTCTATAAAACCATTTTGGGTCATCAATAAATTAAGTTTTTTGTACTTTTCCTTTATATTTATCTGCATATCTTCTAAGTTTTTCTGCCTGTGCCGATATTTTTAGCTTATTTTTTGTGATACTGCGTGATAGTTCTGATCTGTTCTGCTACTGCGCATTGCTTTCATCACGTCAATCTTTGAGTATTTTTGTTGATCTGTTCCCTCTTCTGTACTCTTCTAACAGTGACACCTCTTGTCTTAATTGCGTTACGTTTTCTCTGTTTGATACTTCTGTGTTGGCATTCGATTTCTCTTCTTCCTTTCTCTTACTACCCCATGTTTTTGTGGTAAGACTTTATCTGTTTTTAATTTAGCTGCACATTAATATATCCTATTACTTCTGTCACATGAATCTCTGTGGACAGTCCTAATTACTGTGTTCATTTGTTTTATCAAACTTCTAACTTTTTGGATTTTACTTTCTGTAGTGTGTTTTTTTCATTAACCTTAATATGTCTGTCCATTTCTCCTCTCTTAGCTCATCTTCTTCTAAAGTTGGTGCACATTCTTTGTTCTCCCTTTCCTGCAGACAATCTTTAAGAAGTTCCAGAGCATCTTGCTGTGCCACACTCTTCAGTTTCATCCTGTCATCTGTTGCTGTTTCATATGGGAGCACACTGGCCTATCACACCACAAAATTGACTGCGTCAGAGTTGCAACTGTTTCCTGTTCATTCTCTTGCTGTGCAACTTCAACTGAATGTTTGTACTTGTTTCCTGTGAAAGTTTCCGAAGTATCTGCATATAGCAACTGATCAGATGTTTTCCTCTCTGCTGGTTTCTCCTTAATTTGGGAAGCCATTGATGTTCTTCGTGTTTCACTGTTGCAGTCATTACATTTGGGTTATCTGCTTGCAGTAGCTCTCAGTCGACCTGATTAACAAAGTCTTGGGTCCTGCATCTTCTTCCATGATGTCAGGGGTACAAAACATGCAGCTGATGCCATTACATCAGTCTTTCTTGCTGTGTGGAGCCCGAAGCAGAAGCAGTTCACAAGTGCCGGTCGGCTGACTCCTGAAATTTTCGTTTGAGTTTCAGAGCCGAAGTCTTTAACTAAAGCTAAGTACCCCACTGGGGAAACTTTCTTGCTCCTTACTGATGTCAGTAAAAGTTAATAATTGCATTACTTGTGGAAAGCAAATACCTCACAAAGATTTTCATTCGTATTATATTCCTTGCCTAGGCCCTGACCACAACGTACCTTGCTGTCGGTTTTGTGCATTATTTAATCAGCACACTATCCATTGTCTGTATATTTTCGCCTCTAAATATTTCGGTTCTCAGTTTAATTATCCAGAAATGTCGCCAGTTAGCCATCCAACTACCGGGATTCCGAAAAAACGCAAAGATAAAGACAGAGACAGGCCGCCTAGGTCCAAAGCTGCCGACGACGCTTCACCTAAGCCAGTTGCCAGTTTGCCGGTACTCATGCGCTTTCGCAACCCCTGATACCCGCTACTTCTGATTCGAATCAGGCCTCTACTGAGACCCATTCGGAGTCTGGTATGCCGTGAGATGCTGCAACTGTGGAACCTGCAGATGTCTCTACCTTGGATGGGTCCGGAGCTGCTGTGCAGGCACTGGCTTCTGAGGGGTGTATTCAGGTCTACGGACTTGCATATTAAACTGACACCTCCTTCATTTAAGCCTAAATCTCGAACCATGCCTACGAAACTGACGTCCAGGCCGCATGCTCAGGCCTCTATGCCTAAAAAACAAATGATAAGAATGGCTGAAGATCTTATAACTTTAATCAGGGGAAGCCATCCTCCCCCTTCTAAGAGACCTAGGACTGAAGTTGTTTATAAATCTTCTGACCAGGATTCTGATTTTTCTGATTCTTCTGATGATCTGGATTTGCCCTTATCTACTTATGAGAATTCTGATGCAGGCGGCTCTATTCTCTCTGCTTCTTCTCCAGAGGATTTTTCTTTTGGTGAAACCTTACATACTCTAAGGGAGCATTTCCACTGGGAAAGCCAGGATTTGTCTGATTCAAAAAAGAGGCTTAGGGATTTCTTACTCCTGCCTCAGCATATGCCTTTAGCTATACTTCCTGTACTAGACATTGTTGTTGATGCCTTTTCGGAATCTAGTTTGGCCCCCTGATTCTTTGCCTCCTGCTCCCAGAAAACCTGACAAATATTACAAGGTTCCTGATTCACACAAGTTCGTTTTTAAAAATTCTCTTGTGGATCCAGAGACTATTTCACAGAGACCCAAGGGCATTATTAAGGCTTCTACTGCTAAAAATCCTACCCCTTCTTATAGAGAATCGAGGGCGCTGGATAGATGGGGTAAGAAGGTTTACACTTCTGCAACCTTGGCCATTAGGGCTTTAAACTACCAGTTTCATATGTTAAAGTATCAACAACACGTTATTGGGTTGCTTAAACAGAAAATGATGTTGATTCCTGACTGTGCTGAAAGTAAAGAATTACAGGATTTAATGCATTCTGCTGAACAGGTTGGTAAACATACTTTGCAATTTGGATTTGATTCATTAGAGGCCTCTTGCAGGGCTACTGTTACTGGGTCTCTGCTCAGAAGGCATGCTTGGCTTAAGGAGCAGTCTTTGCCTGATCATATTAAAGCTAAACTGTTGGATGCTCCCTTAAATCAGGACTGCCTGTTTGGCAACAAAGCTGAGGAAGTTCTTAAAAAGATGGAGGATAAAGCTAAATCTATGCAAACTGTTAAAGATTTCTTACAAGTTCAGCCTCCTAGATTTAGTAGGCATTGGCCCTCTTAAGAATTGGTCATTTTCAGCCCCTTCCAGGTCTTCTCAAGCCAAACCCAGACACAGCAGAAACAGCAGGTTTCAGTCCCAGGGGACACACAAGACTAAGCAGTGGGGGATTTCTGCACCCAAATCTGGGAGTAGTAAGACTCCCCCCTATGGAAAACTGTCTCAATGACTTGCTTTTAAAACGTCCAAGCACTTCCCAACTGAAAGCACCTTTAGGCGGAAAGAATGGTCTGTAGGCCAAAAACTGGGAACTCATTACCCAGGACAAATGGGTTTTAAATATAGTGTCCCAAGGATACAGATTTCACTTCCACACGTTACCAACACCAAGCGGGTGGCCAGATCTACCCCCAAATCAGTGAGCAGAGGCCTAAAATCAAGTACTCTCTCTTTTAAGCATGAGGGCTATTCAGTTGGTACCAGAAGAGGAAAAGGGACAATGTTTCTATTCGAGACTTTTCCTGGTACCCAGAAAAGGCAATACATGGTGTCCTATCCTGGACCTTTCTACTCTAAACACCTTTCTGGTGATTCCAAAATTCAAAATGCTGACTCTTCACCATCTGCTTCCTATGCTAGGAAAAGATGCATGGTTGGCAACACTAGTCTTAAAAGAAGCATACCTGCACAATCCCTATCAGGGAGTCTTGCAGAAGATACTTACGCTTCAAAGCAGGCTACATGCACCATCAATTCTCTGCACTGTCCTTTGGCTTATCTACTAGGCCCAGGGTATTCACAAAGTGCCTAGCTCCAGTCATTGCATTTTGCAGGCAAAGAAATATTCAAATATATCCATACCTGGACAATTGTCTAATTCAGGCAGAAAGCCAGGACATACTTTTGAATCATCTGGCCTTTGTTCAAAGGGTGCTAACTTGTCTGGGGTACACCATAAATGAAAAGAAATCACACCTGGTACCCTGTTAACAAATTATATTCCTGGGAGAAAGCTTGAATACAACTTCCCAGATGGCTTTCCTCATGCCAGAGAAACAGATTCATTTGACTTGCTTCAAACAAGTGGACACAAAAACCCAGTTATCTGCAAGGCAAATACTGCAAGCCTTGGGGTTCATGGCCTCCTGCATTCTTCTAATTCCATATGCAAGGCTGCATATGAGTAAACTACAATGGTATCTCAAAAGCCTATGGTGTCAACATTCACAGGATTTAGAAGCAATGATTCCTATCATACCTTGCCTACACCTAGAGTTCCTTTGGTGGGCAGAGGCCTGCCACCAAAACAGGGGACTACCATTCACACTACCCCCTGCCACCCAAACCTTAACAACAGACGCGTCACACTATGCATGGGGGGGCTCACCTGACAGGGAAGTGCATTCAGGGCAAATGGAACCCAAGTCAAATGCACCTGCACATAGATCAAAAGGAAATGTTAGCTGTACAGAATGCTCTGACAGCCTTCAAGGACCACATTATTTCAGGACAACTAATGGTAAAGACAGACAAACACCACTGTCATGTGGTACATAAACAAGCAGGGGGGTACACATTCTTACCCCCTCTGCAGACTAGCCATGGCATTGTGGAACACAGCCTTGAGCTACCAAGTGAATCTACAAGCTCAATTCCTTCCAGGAAAACTAAATACACTGGCAGACAGACTAAGCAGAAACCTCATGGACCCACACGAGTGAAAACTGGAACCAAGGATTTTCAACATGTTGACAAGCAAATGGGGGAGCCCAGATATAGACCTGTTTGCCTCCCCCCAGAACCATCAATTGGACAAATGTTGCACAAGGATTCCCCACAAGCTAGCTTGGAAAGTGGATGCTCTATCCTTCAGCTGGAAAAACCTGTCAGTTTATGCCTTTCCTCCTCTGCCTCTGCTCTCCAAGGTACTACTAAAGATCAAACAGGACAAGCCAAGGATGATTTTATTTGTTCCAGACTGGCCATGCCAACACTGGTACCCCCTCTTGCGCAGTGTGTCACGCTAGGCCCCATGGCACCTGTCTCAGACTCCTTCCCTGTTGACTCAGCAGGAGAACCAGATTCTGCACCCTCAGCTGCAAATCCTGAACCTAGCAGCCTGGCTAATTACCTAATCTCTCCTTTACCATCCCTCAGTAAATCAGTGATTGATATCACTTTAGAGGCAAGGAGGCCTAGTACTAGAAAATCTTATGCTGCAAAATGGAAAGGATTTTGTGCCTGGAACCAATGTCAAGGGATGAGCGCAGCAGTGCCCAATTTACCTCAGATTCTACAATACTTGACTGAGATGCTTCATAACGGCTTGTCCTTTTCCTCCATCAAAATTCATGCCTCAGCCATTTCAGCTCTTTATAGCACAGAGCCTCCCCTCTTCTCTCACCCACTGCTCAAGCAGTTCCTCAGAGGAGCCAAAAATTTAAGGCCACACAGGAGCGCTCCAACTCCAGCCTGGGACCTTAACTTTGTCTTGGAGAAACTCGCTCTTCCTTTTGAGCCAGCTGCTACTGCATATTTAAAATTCCTTTCCTGGAAAACAGCTTTCCTTTTAGCAATCACTTCTGCAAGAAGGGTGTCTGAATTACAGGCCCTTATGGCACCCTCAGAACCAATTCCTCCTTCATGCCCAAGGTGGTATCCAGTGTGGCTCTTAATCAGTCCAATCATTTGCCTACCTTCTTTTCTAACCCACAGAACAAAGGGGAACAGATACTGCACTCCTGAGATGTGCACAGACAACTTAGATTCTACTTGGACAGGACTAAACCTCAAAGGAAATCTGAAAAACTGCTGGTGGCATTTGCTGCAGGGACAGAGGGGAAAGCTATTTCAAAGCAAACCATTTCAAAATGGATAGGCCACTGCATTCATTTCTGCTATAAGCACCATGGAAAACCTATCCCACAGGGCATCAGACCCCATTCAACCAGGGCTACATCTACTTCTACAGCCTTTCTCAGGGGCGTCCTTACCAGGAACATCCTAGAAGCTGCTACCTGGAGTTCTGTACATACTTTCTCCAAGCATTATCATTTGCCAATTTTCTCTAAATCCAGAGCTGACTTTGCCACTGCAGTCTTGCAGGGCCTTATAGCTGGTCCTAAGTCTATTTAAATTCATCCTCCCAACTTTAGCTTTGGGAATCTATCCAAATGTAATGACTGCAACAGTGAAACATGAAAAATATAGTACAGTTGTGTACACTCACCATAAATGTAGATGATCGAGTGTATTCACTGTTGCAGTCCTGGTTACCCTCCCTCCAGCCCCCTTTCTTCTTATGGCTATACCTCTACTTTCCCTTACTATGCTCAAAAAGCTTTCTGGTGTATTTGCTTTTTTGTTGGAGGCATATCCTTGTATTTATAGATTTAATTGCTTCCCATTAGGGTGACACCTGACATCTGGGGCAAGAACTGATGTAATGGCGTCGGCTGCATGTTTTGTATCCCTGACGATCTGACGTCATGGAAGAAGGGACAGCATCCAACGCAGGACCCAAGACATTGTTAATCAGGCCGACTGAGGGCTACTGCAAGCAGATAACCCAAATTGTAATGACTGCAACAGTGAATACACTTGAACATCTACATTTATGGTAAGTGTACCCAACTGTACTTTCTATCCTGCTGTAGTGTTATCCGAGCTAGATTTTGTACACTAAATCCTTTACTTTGCAGGTAATCCATAATCTCAGTTTCTATTTCTTTAACTTCTCCATTACTAATCCTCTTTTCAGCGTTTCCTTTTAGTTTTCGTATTTTTTTGTATTGTAAAATTTTCTATGTCCAGATACTTTTGCTTGTGTTTCCCTTCAAATATCTTTGGTGCTGCTCGTTTTGTATCGATTAGTTTTGTTTTCTCCTTTGCATAAATATTGCAGTATATTAAATCTCTCTCTCTTTCCTATGTCCTTATTTTTTCTTTAGATGTTTCCTGCTCATCCTGTTTCTCCTTACTTTGGGGACTCGTTTCATCATGCTGTGATGTAACCTCTTTAACTTTCTGCACTAAATCCTTCACAAGTATTTCATAACTACTTCTGTTTTTAACTTTTACTTTACTAATCTTCTGTTCTACATTCCCTCTTTGTCATCTTTTTTTTTATTGTGAGTTTTTCCATATCTGGATTTATTTGCCTGTATTTCTCTTTGAATATCTGGGTGGGGGCTGCCTTTTTTTGTGTTGATTAATTTAGCTTTCTCCTTTGGATAAATATTGCACTATATCAGATGTCTTTCCTTCCCATGTCCATATTTCTTTTTTACACCCTTCAAAAGTCTCTAGATTTTGTTTTTTATATTTTTGCACTTCCTCAGTCGCTTTTTCTTCCAAAAGGCCCAAGGTTTTCTGGTCTATATCATGTTTTTTTATAAATCTGTTGTGTTAATGAACAAATTTTTTTGTTTGAAGCTTTTGATAGTTTTTCTTGTGCCATTATTTTTCTTTCCTCTAATTTCTCTCTTAATCTTTTTGTACATTTTCTGTCTCGAAATTCTGGGTTTCTTGCATATTAGTAACAATACATAATTTCTTACTTATCCTCAATAGTCTACTCTGTCGTCTTTATGGCTCTTTTTTGGCCTATCAGTATTTGTGATTTTTGTGGTCTGCTACTTCCTTCTAAAACAGGGGGGGGGGGTCATTCTTCCCCTGGACCTGGCCTAGCCCCATTGTAGTAATGTTTCCATGTCTTGAGGATTGTACACTGTCATTTTTTTCCAGTTCAGGCACTAGTATGCCTATCCAGATTGGTCACTTTTTATCCTGGGTCTTGTGTACCCAGCTAACTTTTTCATTTTTTAACCTACTTCAGTCCATGATATATGCTATATAATATACAGTCTATATATTGGGGCCATCTTGGTGAGATTTTGTGAAAAACAGGGTCCACTCGCCAAGACTTGAGGATGAATTGAATTCCAGCAATATTACTCTCCTTTGCTTGCTGACTTATCAGTTGTCCATTTGGACCCCTGTTCTGTGTAAATGTATTTATGATGCTTGTGACATTTTAAGAAAGTTTCCCCAACTCTAGAGCTGTTCACGTTAAAAAGGTGAAATCTGCTATGTTGTTTACTTTTATTTTATTAATTTAAATGTTCCCTTTCCACTATTATCTTTTCTATTCGTCTTGGAGCCTCTGTCTTATTTTATTCACTTGTTGTGTAGATCACTTCATTCACAAATCCGTGTCACTCGACTGTAGTAACCACACTATGTATACATTCTGTTGGTTACATCTTAATGAACACTGCATTATCTTTCTGTTCACTTAATTTCCTGATCACTTTTATTTCTGAGAACTAACGATCCAATTCTTGGACTTATTTGCTTATGGTTTATGATGGTCTTCTGGCAGATTTCCTAAACTAGCAAATAATCTTACTTAAGGATACATTATTGAGCTGTACAGAAATTGAGGTGTCTTGACTATGTAGCTGTTCCTGAATGTATACAAGATCATATTGTGCCTTTGCTTTCACATTATGAATATATGTTTTATTTTTCCTAGAATCTCCTAAACCAAAAGACCTTTTTTTGAGGCAGGAGGATTTGCTTCGAATATCATAATTTGAAAGTTTCACTACTAGTAACCTTTCTCCCACAGGCTTTACCCGGTATATGTTAACAATGAGTACACTGTTTTTCTGTGCTTTTAACTCCTGAGATGGGCCAACTCTATTGGCATGGGGAGATAAAGCCCTGACTGACTCAGGTCACCCAAGCTTGATGAGCAGCTTGCACACCTGCTGGAGCTGGCATCGGGAAAAAGAGTGATACAGCTTTGTCAACTTGCTTGTCTTCTATCAAAGGTTTTGGGATTGCATGCCTGAGGCACATGTTCCTGTGATTAAATCCCTGGTAGACAGTGGAGACCCCATGGGAATTTTTGTTTCAATGGAGGAGCAGGGCTACGCTGAAAGATTCTTTTGCAGAAGCTAGTGACAAGCTATATTTGATGCCATTCAGTGCTGAACCATAGGTTTGTTACTATGCATGTGTTTTAGGTTTAGATCTGTATAGTGGGGGAAAATCACCCCTGCGGCTACTGAAATGGGGTCTATATTATATCCCCGAACCCTTAAAAAAGCGAACGCTGATTGATCAAGAAGCAGCAGAAACTCAAATTTTTTCCTAGGGAAAGAATTTGGTTGTCCATTTCTGTTGCTTCGGTATTTTCAGTGTTATGGTGGAAAGTTACCGGTTGGATTCAGGTAAGTGTGCGATTGTGTGGATGTGAGTGTTAGGGTGATTTAGGTGAGTTAGGGTTAGGGCTCGGGTTAGGTGTGTGTGCGATTGAGTGGACATGAGGGTTAGGGTGGATTTAAGTGAGTTAAGGTTAGGGAGCGGGTGAGGTGAGTGTGCGATAGTGACTGACCTTAGGGTTAGGGTTTGGGTTAAGGTAAGTGGGTAGTTAGTGGTGTGTGCATAGTTTAGTGTAGGGTTAGGTATCAGATTTTAGGTGTATGTGTGTGGATTTCTGTTTGTTTGGTGTGCTTGTGTTGTGTGTATGTGTTTTGGATCAGCGATTTTTTTCCCTGGGAAAAAAATCACTGATCTGACAGTTCGAGATTGTAAGCTTTCGCTTAAATTAGGTCGATCAATCAGCGTTCGCTTTTTTAAGCGTTCAATGATATAATATAGACCCCTGAAATGACAGTCATTCTCTTTTGGCTGCCACCTCAGTATATGAGGAATGAGTGGACCACTTAACTGCGAGAGATTATGGTCTACAGGCAGTCTGGAGTAAATGCATCTTTAGACATACCGCACTTTGCTACTTTGTTCTCAGCATTTCATAGTAAAGGCATGACCTTTACTTGTCTTAATGTTCTTCATGCACTTTCAGACTTCACATTATCACCTGTTTTCAGTTTAGAACCAACGGCTTGTTTCTATACTTATTAATTGACATTTGTTTACTGGTAAGTTCCAACTGGGCACAGGTGCAGTTTTTCATTGGAGGCCTGGGGAGAAAAACTCCAAGGTAACAAATTTATTGCAATCGATATTTACAACAACAAATTTTTATAAGTTTCAATGAATATGTAGCATAGTAGTGAGTATAATAAAATGTCTTTATTCACAAACATTTTTACAGATGGAAGGGTGGTGTATAAGATAGTTAGAAAATACAACAGAGTATTAAATGGGATAATCAGGTTTGTGTTAATAGAGACGTAGGGATGGAATGGTAATTTGGTTGTGCTAATTAGAAGTATAATAGTTTAAGTACTGCAGTAAAGTGAAGTATTTAAAGGGGATGAGCAGATTAAGTGAATAGTGCTTTAAAGGTAGGTATAAGAAGGTGATGAAGGATGTTAGGAGAAGCTATGTCCCAGATGTGGAGCAGGGACAAAGCCAAGAGGCAGAGAGGAAGTCTTTTTAGCAATGGTTTGAAATGATGAAGGTATGAGATAGATCTAATTAATATAGGAATTTTATTCCAAGTTCTAGCTACATTATTGAGGGACTAACCCAAGCAGCCCTTTGTGGTTTATAAATGGTAAACAGTCGCTTATTGTTTGACTTAAAGGAACAGTTTGGTAGATAGAATTGGTGTATGGGGCAGGCAAATGAGATATAGATGATTTTGTGGGTTACGATGAGTTGGGTATAAGGTAGTTCGAACCAGTTAAGTATCTGTGCTAAGCAGTGGTAGGTCTGGTAAGGTTTTTTGTTCAACAATGGTACCTCCTATACCGAGCCAACAGATATTGCCAATATACTGGCCGAGAGATTCAGTGCCAGCTTTACCCCTCCCCCCCAAAGGAACAATCACAATGCTAGTAGATTGCCAGGCACCCAGTATTACTGCTGCACAGGTTAAAACAGCACTGTCCAAGGCCAAGAATGCAGCTTCTATGGGACCTGACAATATCCCTGGTTGTGTTCTACATGAACCACAGAGTGAACTGGCACCTCACCTGTGTGCCCTGTTCAGTCACAGCCTCACCTCATCCTTTGTCCCTACCAAGTGGTGCACTGCTACAGTCATCCCTCTCCACAAAGGATGAGTGACTACAGACCCTGGGAACTCTCGCCCCATTAGCCTGACGAGCCTGATATGCAAAGCTATTGTGGACCTAATAAACAAGGATATAGGGAATCTCCAAACTCTGGATCCCACACGGTTTGGTTTTGTGAAGGGTAGTTCATGCCTGCTCAACTTGGTTCATCTTCTTTGAGTCAGTCACCAGAGCTGTGGATGAAGGCAAGGTGGTTCATACAGCTACCTTGATCTGGTCAAGGCTTTTGATACCATTCCCCACTCAGGAATCATAGAAAATCTCACTAAGCTAGGCATCAACCCCTATATCACTAGGTAGGTTGCAAACTGGCTCACAGATAGAGCCCACAGTGTGAAAGTAACTGACTCCAAGTCAGACTACCGACTAGTCACAAGTGGAATCCCACAGAGTTCGGTCCTGGGTCCCTCTCCTGTTTGGTATCTACTTCTCTGAAGTCCAGGCCAACACGAAGGAACTCTGGCTGACAGAGTTCGCAGATGATTGCAAGTTGGGAGCTATTAACTCCTCAAGTGATGTTGACATCCTGCAGAATGGCCTCACTGAGACCAACAGCTGATGTCAGAACCATGGCCTTAAGCTCAATGCCAAAAAATGTCATCATCCCCTTTGGGAAAAACCCAGTTCCCACGAATTACCACATTGATGGCAGTCCACTGAACACAGAAGGCGTTATAAGAGATCTGGGAACACAGGTTGACATCAACCTCTCTTTTGATCACCACGTTGCCACTGTGGTCAGAAAGTCCTATGTGGCACATCTCACTACTAAGGGTTTTGCATCCAGGAAGAGAGAGGTCATTGTTTCCCTCTACTCTTCCCTCATTAGGCCAGTCATTGAGTATAATGCCCTGTTTGGCATGTACCTCACTAGACACCTGCAACAGTTGGAGAGGCCACAGAAGTACCTCACAAAGAGGATCCTAGACCTTAAACACTTGTCCTATATGGACAGACTCAAAAAAACTCCCAACTATTCTCTGTCTCATATCGCCTACTTAGAGGCAGCCTCTGTTTGACTTACAAAGCCATGTCTCACCCAGCTCTGTTAGAAAGGCTACATCTAAAGAAAGCCCAATCCCTCTGCACCACACACTCCAGAGACCTCAACCTTATCACCACAATTAACAGAACATGCTGGAGGGACAGGTTCATAACCCAGAGACTGCCCATGCTATGGAATAGACTTCTCGTACATGGCAAGCAGAGCACCCCGCTGACCCTCTTCAAGAGAAATCTTGATGAGTGGATGGGAAACATAATTCACCCCGGGGATAACTCCATTGGCTCTACTCAACAGATGCACTGGGAACTAAGGTCGGGTGGTGCTATGCCAGAGAAATCCTATGGCTGGGCTTGTAAAGGCACCAGGGCCTTTAGCCTAGTACACATCTGTGAACCTATGAACAACAGGCAAATTGTTATTTTTAGCTTTCTGTTTATACTTTTGCAAAATAATTTTCTACCACAGCCCAAAATGATTTAATATTGCTACTACTACCTTTTTGCTTACAATGATGGGGGCTTGCCAAAGCACAAGGTACTACATTGTGATCTGTGTAATGTTGGTCATTTGGCCAACTTTGAGAATATGGTGAAACTAATTACCTTGGAGAGTTCCTGTTATTGTGACGTACAGGAGTCCCATACTGTCTGCCAACTAGGGGTTCTGTGCGGGGTGCAGCCACCACTTCATGGTGTGTCCTCTTGTAAAAACATTTTAGGTTTCTGTTGAAGTTGCTGTTAAATTGAGTGTTTTGTAAGAATCATAATTTAGATCAGATCTCCACACTTGTTGTACAACAGCTCCTACCCTATACTTTGAATTTCCATAGAACCACACTTCTAGTGCACCTCCTGGATGTTTCTCATTACCATTAGTAGCATGTTCTCACTTTACTTACAAGTTTCACCTTTTTATTTGCACATTTCCATTTACTCAGTTCAGTTAACCCCTTTAACTTTGTAGTCAATGGCCTGTCTCTTACTTGCTCATTTCTTATATATTCAACTCTTCTGTATCTAGTAATGAAGCTGAAAGCATTTCACTTTTATAGTCTATGGCTTGATTTTTTTTTAATTCCATACAAGCGTCTGTAGTCTGTGTATGATCTAGTGCCCAATAGCAAATATCCAGTTCTTTTAGGTTTATAATAATTTGTGAACTTTATTCCGATTGCTTCTTTTCATTCTGTTCATGAAAGGAGAAGGTGCTAACGATTGTCAAGGCTTTTTTCCATCAGTATGCTGGAAAGTGACACGCACTATACCTTTTCAAGTTTCTGTACTGTTCTGTACTGTTCTGCTCACAGTGAGGAATAAATAACATTTTTACATCCACAGCTTCCAGTTTCCTGCTGTATTGTCTTGCAGAGTGAGAGTTTCTGTTGCAGTCAAATGTCTTTGTTAGAGAATTACATGCATGAACTTTTAAACATACAAACTCTCTAAGGCAAGTATGTTCTGGACACCAAACAGTGTTTGGGTGCTTCCGGGCTACTCTGTGAAGAACAAAGTTGGTGGATGTTCTTCTAGACTAACTCCTTTAAGTCTTTACTTTGTATCTAGAAAGAAGTGGGAGACTGACAACCAATCAGGGTAATATATGTGAACCCCAGTGTATCAAAATGGTTCCACTAAAGACGACTTGTAGTGAAGCTGACTGTGCTTTCTCTACTGTTATGCAGGTGTGGAATTGGTATATGGAAGTTTGGGTGTGAAGTAGCTCCCTTCCAACTAGGGTTACCACCTGTCCCACTTTGTGAGGGACAGTCCCTCTTTGGGCAGTTGTGTCCTGCAAAAAATAGTAAAAATGGCAAATGTCCTGAGATTTTAGGACAAAATTATTTCCTATATGTTATGTAATAGTTGCATAAAACAGTTATTCTGTATCTGAAACACCTAAATGTTATAAGAAATAGAATAAGCAACTAACATGCTTGAAGAGTAAGCTTTTATTTAGGCAAAAAAGTGCCAATACTATACAATATTTATGCAAAGGAGAAATGAAAACTAATCAGTACAAAAAAAAAAAAAAAATGGCTCCAAAAATTTTTGAAGAGAAACACAGGCAAAGGAACCCGGACATGGAAAATTTCCCAATACAAAAAAATAACATAAAATGGAAAGTATAACAGAAAATTAGTAAGGTAGAAGATGAATATAAACTGAAGTTATGTATTACCTGCAAAGTGAGGAATTTAGTGTAGAAAATCCAACTCTGGTAACATTAGAGCATGATGGAACAATCAGTCCCCAAATTAAAGAGAAACAGGTGGAATGGATAGAATCTGATCACTTGCCACGATGATGCTCTGAAGCCTTTTGAAGTTGCACAGCAAGGTAGGGAGCAGGAAGCTGGCAACTCAGACGTGGACAATGTTGTGGAGTGATGGGCTAATGAGTTCCTATATTAAGGAGCAATGGATAATGCAGGATGCAGATGATGTGTCACAGGAAGGTGTTCTGAAACTTTCTGTAGAATGCTCTCAGGAAACAGAGAATAAAGAATGTGCCCTCAGTTTAAAAGAAAATTATCTAAGGGAAGAGTTGCTTGATTTAATAAAGAGGGATATACATATATAATAAATATATTTTTTTTATTAATTGATCACTTAAGACCAGAGACATATCAGAAAATAAAACAAAATATTCACATTTTTCCATTTAAAGACAATATGTATCAAATTTTATCTGTTACTATCATTAGTCCAACATTACAAAACATTGCTGAATTCCCGCCTTCCCTTTGACCTTACTCCTCCTAAACATTATTATTCATGTATTGTTCCCACAATTTCTATTTACTTCTCGTAATTTGATCCTTCCCTTTTCTAAAGATCTGAGACTGATAGGCATATTAAGATTGATAAAAGAAACAGATTACAGAAAGTAAGACCCAAAATGTTAGAAGTGTGATAAAACATATGATCACAGTAATCAAGACTGTTAACAGAAATTCATGTGATATAACAGAATTAAATAGGATACGTTACTGTGCAACTAAACTGTTAACAGTCTTACCAAAAAATGCAGAGTAATAAGAAAAAGGATGGGAAGAAATATTGAATAGAGAAAACTAGAAAGCAATTAAGACAAGAAATGCCACTCTTAAAATGTAGATGAGAGAACAGATTAACAAAATTGCTTAGAAAGACAGATGTGATAAAAACACCCTGTATCAGAACAGATCGGGATTTATTATAGATATTACAACTAATTAAAGATATCGGCACAGTCAGAAAAAATAAGACGTGAGAGAAATATGAAGGTATAGTACAAAGTAAGCAGTTCATTGATGAACCAAAAAGTTTTCTAAAGAACTGAGAAGCAAAGCAAAAGGAATAGAAACTCCAAAAATGTAGTAGTCACATTTTTGAGAGATATTTATGAAGATTCTATGGAACATGTCAAAGGTGCTGAATAGATACAAAAATTAAAAGAAACGGTAAAGAGTTCAAGTGTACAGCATATGAAATGGGATGAAGTAATACCCAGAGAGATTGAAACAAAATTAAGAAAAGCTAATTGGAAAAACCCAGACACAGATGCAGTGTCTAACCTCTGGCTGAAAGTATTGATATTTTTGCACAAAGATTTAGCCTTGAGTGAGTACTACTTGTATATACATCGCTTAACAGATACCAACCTAGTTAACAACAGGAAAAATGATACTCCTCCTTAAAAGTGAACCTGTAAGCCTTCCTAAAAACTACAAACCAATAACTTCTGATGATGTACAAACTATATACTGGAATTGATGCAGACAGAGTTTCATTTAGAAGAAAATTCAGTCATGGCAATAGAACAAAGGGGTAATAAAAGAAAGTCATATGGAACAAAGGATCATTTGTTGCTAAATAAAGCAATAATGGAGAATTGTAAAAAGAAGGAGGATCTAAGTATGGCATGGATAGTTTTGAAAAAAATATTTGCAGTATCCCACATTCATGGATAAAGTATTGCTTACAAGATACATCCTACATTGATCAATTACATTGCAGTGACCATGAAACAGTGGCAAACCACTTTGCAATTAAGTCATGCCAAAGGGCAAATTATTATCCCAGAGGTAAAAATCCAAAGGAGAATATTCCAGGGTGATTCTTTGTCACCGCTGCTTTGTATTGCCCTTAACCCATTAAGCTGTTTTCTTAACAGATTCGGTCTTTGTTACAATTTGACTCCCAGAAAACAACATTGCTTAAAGATTTCTCATCTACTTTTTGTGGATGACTTTAAACTGTATAGTTCATCAGAATAGGAGTTGAAAGCACAACTATAAGTGGTTAAAACTTGTTCAGATGATATGCAAATGATATGGGTTTGATAAATGTGCAAAAGTAACATTTAAAACAGGAAAGTTGCAGCACCAAGAAAATATCAGTCTACCACAGGAGTATGATATAAAGTGAGGAGGAAGGAGTGTGTACATATTTGGGAACTGATGGAAGGATAATCAATTAAACATGAGCAAATGAAAATAAATTCAGTAAGGAATACTTCAGAAGATTAAAACTAATGTTAAAAACAAACTTGACTTCTAGGAATAATGTCCAAGTTATAAATCAATTTGCTGTTCCTGTTTTAGCTTACAGTTTTGGTATGTTAGACTGGCCCCAAAAGGTATTGGATCAGTTAGATAGAAAAAACGTGCTTCATGCTTATTAAATGATGTATAAAAATCATTGTCTACCAAGGTTATATATTCCATGCTCTGAAGGAGGTGTGAGCCTCCTCAAAATTGATGACATGTATAGATCTGCAATCGTGGGACTGGATACATATCTGTCGATATCATTGGATCCAAAAGTTTTACAGCATGAGGAGAAGAGGTCTAAGATTGCCTCTCTGCTTAGTTTTCAGGAGGCAAATAGGAATGGAAATCAAACCAGACGTAGACAAAAGTCAGCAACTGAATGTGGCAAAAAACAAATGAAAGAATATAAGGAAGAAGGATCAGATGAGAAGAAAAATGTGGAAAAGCCATACATTTAATGCCAAGTATAGAGACCTCTTGAAACAATCTCCTTGTTAATAAGGATTTAACGTAGGAATGGTTAAGGAGAAGTTAGTTGAAACCAAAGGATGAAAAGTTAATGGCAGCACAAGGTAGTAGACTACTTACATATCTGTTTATAAAGTCCATTAAACATGCATGCGAAACAGAGAAATATAGGTTTTGTAAAAAAAATTAAATAAAATTGGAAGCAGTCACACACCTTGTTGCTGGGAATGACAGTATCATGGCAGAGGGCCTATAACACTGAAAGGTGCAATAATGTGACAAGATTGTTGCATTGGGGATTGTGCAAGCACTACAAAATAGAAGTAGCTGAAAAGCATTGGAAACCTGAACCACAATGTATTGTACAGAATGATGAAATGTACATCACGTGAGATCACCCATTAGCAACAATTCAGAAAGTAGGTAGGAGAAAACAAGATGTAGTAGTCCATGAAAAAAAGACCAAAGTAGTATTGATCATTGAAATCGCTACACCTAGCGATTACAGTCTTTCGCATACAGAGAGAGACAAGGTAATAAAATGTCAAGATTTGCAGGCAGAAATAAGAGCAATGTGGAAGAAAAATGATGGTTTCCTTTAAAATATGTGAACTGTCTCTTCAGTTTTCTGTTTCAGTTCTGATTTTTTTTTCCAACTGAATTTTGGGGCTTGAGGTCTGGAAGCCCTGCTGTGCTGCACTACCTTTTACCCCCAATTCCTACTCATCCCACTTTATTCTAGCTTTGTATTCCTGTCATCAGTGTCACCCATTCCCTAATGCCTCACCAAGCAACTGTATTGCTATCAAAGATTAACTATTCTTTCTTTTCACCTGTTTTCAACTTCCATCTAACATTTAGCATAATTTCCAGTACCTTTTCTCCCTCCCATACTGCTTTGCTCCCAAACAGTACCTCTAAGCAATTAATTTGCAAAACTCACTTCCATTCATCCTATCAATCGCCTCTTGTATACTAAAATCAAATTAATATTTCTCTCATCTTTTCCTCTGTTTCTCAACTTTCCCCTCCTCTCACTATATTCCTTTACATCCCTTTACCCTCAAATCCTTTCTGGAGCTAAACACAATTAAGTTAGCACTTTTTCCTTTGATTTACTACCTTTCCTTACCCAAAATCCATTCTGTGCCATCAACAGATCGCTCATCACGTATTCTCATCCTTATTCATGTTAATATTCTGCATGTCTACTCTTAAACACCCACACGTCACAAAATTGCCTATATGCCTACAGATTCATCACAATCTATTCTAAATTTAAACCTTTACTTTTCCCAAATAAACTGTTCCTAATTCCTATCTTAACTGCATCCTCATTCTCTGTCCTTCAAACCATTCTGTTTTTAACATTTCATAAACTGTTCTACATTTTCTCATACTAGTGCCTTTTGTTGTACTTGCACAGCTAACATCCGTTGCCCTCCTAATTCCACCAAAATGCTCATATTGTGCCTTTTAAGCAAAATACCTTTGAACCTCATCTCTGTTGCACCTTATCTATATCAGCACTGTTCAAGTACAGTTATCCAGAGCAACAGCCATTTGCTCACAAATTGAGTATTGATCATAAAATAAAGCAAAAGTTAATCTACTTGAACCATCACACCTCAATAACTGTAAAACTTAGTGGTGACATCTGTGTAAATCCTAGCCCAAGTCTGCATATTCAGGCACCAGACAAGCATATACCCAGCAGCTCCTTTACTGATACCACCTCACCCACAGTCCCATTCTCAACTTCATCTGTGCCATGCCAACTTGCATTAAACTCACAGAAGTGCATGCATTCATGGATAACACTGCAGACATCTTGGTTGCCACAGAAACCTGACTCTGCCAGGAAACAAAATATAAACAGACTTAGGCAATGCAGTAGTCTACAAGAACACATGTAATATCCCCCCCCCAGACACACACACACGCCCTGAGAACTTTAACTCAGAAATCCAACTAACAGTGCTAAAACTAAACACTCACAAGACAGTTGCTTTAATCAGAATATAGATACCCCCAAGTAATGCTAAAGCACTGGAAGATAACCTCTACTGGGCCTTCTCAAAAATCTTGTGTGAAACCCTAATATTAAATGATGATAGTTTAGACTGAGAAACCATACAGTCTGAAAATCCAGCCAGTAATATACATCTGTAAAAGTTCACCCAACATATAACCACTTCAGCTAGGTACTGTATATCGGACTCAGCCAGGTACTGTATATCGGACTCAGCCAATCAGTCAGTCCTCTATTGGATCCTGACATCCTCTCCAAGTAAAATTTCAACTCATGGAACTCTGTCAAACAGTGTAAGTGCTCAGCTTAAAATTGTACACCATAAGGCACCACAACAACAGCCCCAAAATACAGCATTACAGCCAGGCAAGAAAACTTGCTTCTTTTCATGAAGACACTTTTTATTAATGCGCTAAATCACCATAAGTGGAAGTCACAAAAGACTCAGCCCATAGATGGTGTTGTCTCTGAGTTTAATAAAAACTTCCTAGGTGCTCTAAACACATTAGAATGAAGAAGGTCAAAGCCAGCCCTGCCCAATTGCTCTCCTTAGCAACTTAACTTATAAAATGAAGACAAAGCTTTTAAGGTCTGGACAAAAAAATAAACTGGTTCCTATTTTACGAGCATATAGACAAAAGGACAAATATCTATCCCAGAAGAGTGTTGTCTCCATGACATCTCAGATGCCCAGGTGAGAGCCGCCCTCTCTAAAGCAAAAAACACAGCATCAATGGGACCGGACGGTGTCCCGGGCTGTGTGCTACATGAACTCCAAGAAGAGCTATACCCTCACATAAAGCTGCTATTCAATCTTAGCCTTACTACAGGATATGTACCCAAAGAATGGCGTACAGCAACAGTAGTCCCACTCCACAAAGGAGGCGCCTCTACGGACCCTGTTTACTACCGCCCCATAAGCCTGACTAGCCTGGTCTGCAAAGCTATGGAGAGGATCATTGTGGAGCTCATAAACAAAGACATTGGGGACCTACAGACACTGGATCCTACCCAATTCGGTTTTGTCAAGGGCAGATCCTGCCTCCTGAACCTGGTAGATTTCTTTGAAACAGTCACCAAGGCCATTGATGAGGGTAAGGTGGTCCACACAGCCTACCTAGACCTCGCAAAAGCCTTTGACACAATACCGCGCTCGGGCATCGTAGACAAACTCTCCAGCCTAAATATAAACTCCTATGTCATAAGATGGGTTGCAAACTGGCTCAAGGACAGAAGCCACATGGTCAGAATTGCTAGAGCCATGTCAGACTCTAAACCAGTTACAAGTGGCGTCTCACAGGGCTCAGTCCTGGGACCTCTTTTATTCGGAATATATTTTTCTGAGGTACAGGCTAACACGGGAGGACTGTGGCTGACCAAGTTCGCAGATGACTGCAAACTGGGTGCCATAATTGAGACTCCAGCTGACACAAGCATCCTCCAAAAGGGTTTCATAGAGACGGATAACTGGTGCCAGAGCCATGGCCTTAAACTAAATGCCAAAAAGTGTATAGTTATATCCTTTGGCAAAAACAAAATGCCCACAAATTACCACATAGGAGGTAATCCATTAAGTACAGAAGAAGTAATTAGGGACCTGGGGACCCAAGTTGATAGTAACCTCTCCTTTGACAACCACATTGCCAAAGTGGTTAGGAAGACCTTCTATATAGCCCACCTTATCATGAAAGGATTCACATCTAGATCAAGGGAGGTCATTGTGCCCCTTTACTCATCCCTCATCAGGCCCATAATTGAGTACAATGCCCCATTTGGGATGTACCTTACCCGACACCTGCAGCAACTAGAAAGACCCCAAAAGTAACTCACTAAGAGGATCAAGGGACTCAAACAGATGACATATGCTGCTCGGCTAAAGAAACTCCAGCTCTACTCAGTTGCATACTGCATACTCAGAGGTGATCTATGCCTGACGTACAAAGCCATGTCCAACCCTGAATTAATGGACATGCTCCACCTCAGAAAATCCAAATCCCTTAGAGCTACGCGATCGAGTGACTTGAACCTCAGCACAGAAATAAATAGGACATGCTGGAGGGACAGATTCATAACCCAGAGGCTCCCATCACTCTGGAATAGAATCCCAGTCCATGTTAGGTAGAGCCCCTCACTGACTCTCTTCAAGAAAAATCTTGACGACTGGATGGGAGATTGTAGGTTTATCCCAGGGATCACTTCTGTGTCACTACTAGACAGAGGCACAGTAAACACAACCTTAAAAAGGGCACAGTAAACTCATTCCAAGGGGTGGCAAAAGCCAAACACACTCTGGCTAGGCTTGTAAATGCCCTAGGGCAGATAGCCTAGTATGAACCTATGAACCTAAGAATCCTAACAAAACAACGTATCACCAAAGATTACAAAACCCGTTACTCAGGCAGTCAACACATGCACACAAACACACTAGTAATCCAAAATTGTTCTGGGCCTCAGTCAGTAACTACTCAGCCAGCACCAAATGCACAGAAACAAAATGATGTCATAGCTAACCAGTTTTATAACCACTTACAACAGTGCTGTCATTAACCAACCAGATGACTAATAAAGCTTATGTCCTTTCTCAGTCAAATGGCATCCTTCAACATTTCTCCTTCTAATCAGTTCCCACAGATGCCTTCAAAAATACCTCAAAAATTAAAGCCTACTACAACTGCCCCTAACAGTCTACCTGGGGACTATCTTAACATAGCAGCTTGAAGTTATTGCATATCCATTCTCAGGTCTGATAAATCCCTATCTGAAAATAAAGTCCCTCTGCTGTGGGAAAAAAATCCTTCATTATTCCACTGCACGGGGATGTAATCAGTGCAGATCTGTCCAGCTAAAGGCCAATTTCCATTTTATCTGCCGTATTAAAAATATTATTTAAATGTATTCATACATAACTTCTCAACTATCCCATATATAACCAGTTTCTGTCTTCAATAACGTGGCTGTTGTCTTTCTCACAGCACTACTACTGCTTTGCTGAATTTTGTTAATCCTGTTAACTCCCATAGAAGTGCAGGAAGCCTTGTTTCCACAGTCTTTTAGACTTGCTAAAAGCTTTTGATACGGTTTCTTACCAGTAACTCTTACTTAAACTCTTCGTTGTGACCCTCCAATTCTTAACTCCAGTGGTTCCATAGCTACCTTTTGAACAGATCACAAGAAATGGAAAAATTATTTTTCCACGTTCTTTCCAGTAACTGTTGGTGTCCCACAAGGATCCATATTCACTCCATATTTTTGAATATATTCATTAATGACCACTACACTGCAGCAAAAAATGCTACCCTAGTTTAATATGCTGATGAATATACCTTAAACTGCTCTGCAAAACTTTGTCTTGACTACAAGATCTTGCACAACAGTCCTCCTTATGGATTGAAACCATGTCTGAATAATCCACAGTTGCTTGACCCCCCCCCCCAAAAAAAATATTGTTCATTACTCCAAAACAAACATATATGAAAGCAACACTATTTATTCTTGCTTCTATCAGCTACATCATAATAGAAAAAGTAAACCACACACTGTTACTATTGTTGTCATAGGTAACCAGTTGAAATATGACTTCCATGTATCACAATAAACACATAAAAAACTAGGCACATTGAACAAAGTAAAAAATAAAACAAAAAAAAAATACTACCTCTCTGACATGACCAGATAATGCATATTACTGCCATCTCTCCTCTGTGCTGCTTCAGTCTTCACTAACCTTCAAGTCTCACAGCTATCCAAACTTGAACTATGTTGTAATAAATAATAAATATATTTTATTATAAATGTATATAATATAAATATAATTTTAGTATAAATTATAATAAATAGCCAACTTTGCCGTTAAACTATAGCAATAGAACGCAGCATTGCCTAGCACTCAGAGAGAATTTAAACTTGTAACTACTGCATCAACTAGCTCTTTCTCAGTAAACTACCCTACACAGACTTCTCTGTAAGCCAGAACATTTCCAAGTCCTTAACTTAATACCACACTATTCCTCAGTAGAATTTTGTGTTGTAGAGAAAAAAATTGTGTAGTACTTGCAAGAGACTCCATAAACAGTGTAGCTAAATTATGGAACCACATCCCACTATCACCCTTCTTTCTGAATGTAATTTAAAATGCAAGTAAAACTTTACCTTTCATATCATTGGATCTGCTCCTGTATGTCTTCAGGATAAATGCTACTGTAATCTACAAGTAGGGATGACTTGCAAGTAGGATTATTGAAAATAAGCAAGGGGGTTAGAATTTAATGAATGAAACAAGCAAAGGAACCCAAGGTATTGGGAGCAAATAACTAGTAGGGGAAAGGTAATAGCATAAAATGAGAACAAGTAGAAATTTGGACTGCAGGTTAGAGATGCCTTCCCCCTACCAGGTATTGCTAGCAGAGTCTAGACAGAGGTGAAGGGTCAGAGAGTGCTAAGTGATGGACCTGCTCTGGCAGAAGTTTGTCTAGTATAAAACAGTAGCAAAGGAATAAGTAGCAGACCATATAATATATTACATGATGATTATGAGAGTCATTCACCAGAGGTTGTAAAAGAGGGAAGTGATAATGAGAAGGCAATTTACAAAGGAGCAATGAGAGGACATCTTTATAACTCTCAAATGTGCAACAAAGTCCTGAAGGCTTGGGATTTTTACTTGAAAATGTTTGGATGAGTATTACTATACCCTAAGTAGACTTGAGAGAGTTTTTCCTCTGGTAGTTAGGAAATGCTGAACATATGATGAGAGAGATAATTGGGAATGTAACAAATTGGCAGATTTTAAATGTTCCATCCTACAGAGTATTTTATCGGAAATGCCGGGAGTGCAAATGGTTGTAACTAAGGAAATTAACCAGTATATAGAATATGAATTGGCCAGACATAGCAAGACCTTACTGAGTTTATTCCTAATGGCTATCAAAAATGCATTTACTAGAAAGTAGATACCAAACTCTTAAACTGTAACTGAAGTACTGAATATTGTAAGAGAGAGAGAATAACCATCACTGGGACGTTTAGAAATGGGAGGCGGCAAAGTACATAGAAGTAAATGGAATTTATGGGAGCAATCTATGCAGAGTAATTCTCAGGAGGAGGAGTGAAGCTAAAGAGAAGGGATGAATTGAACAACTTATGTAATGATTGAATGAATAAAAATTAAGAAAATATATATGTATACTGTATAATGAGATTACAGTTTTTCTTTTTTTTATTAATGTCTGTATATATATCCATACAGATACATGCACACACACACACACACACACACTGACAACATGAGGTTCTCCGGTTCAGTACTCAGCAGGGCTGCCTTTTGTGTGGAGTCTGCTCGGCCTCCTTGTGTTTGTGAGTATCCTCACACACTCCAAAGACACGCAGTAGATGGATCAGGGATAATTAGGAAGGTAATTGCTAAGAAAAGAAAACATTTGTTTGCTCCTTTTGTTAAGCAGGATGGTCTGACCAGATGAGCAGTTCTTTTCTGCAAAGTCCCAGAGACAAAGTCTCTAGGAAAGTGAGTAGAACAGTAATGTAACCATAATTAACATTTAAATATTTGTTTTCAGATAATGCAGTTTACAATAAATAGTTGTAACTTTCAGTTAGATTGATGCAAACATTAGTACAAAAATTATATATATTAAAAAGTAAGATTTATTCATTCTAGATGTGTGATAAAGGGTAAAGAGAGGAAAGGAAAAAGGATATAGCCGGAGCAGAATTGAAGAGGGGAATTAAGTAGAAGAGAGGAGTAATAAGAGAGAAGGCTTAGATGAAAGATTGGGGGTGTATTAAATTAGAGAATGGCAATGTTAGGGAGTGTAGCTCAGATTTAGATTGTTAGAGCATTTGGTGGAATTGTAGATATGAGTATGGAGGAATGGGAATAGGTGGCATGGAGAGTTAAATTGTTTTGAGGTGGAAAATTGGAATTGAGAGTTGAGTTTGGGAATATGTTTATGTAGAAGGAATGAGGCTTACAGGTTAATGAGCAAGATTTTTTTTGAAGTAAAGGAAGTAGAGAAAAGGGAATTTGAAAGGAAGCTATCATCAGGTGTTGGTGCAGTGATACTGCCCTATGGAGTTGAAGTATACATTTAGGTTGTGTTGGAATTGTATCTTTTTAGTTTTAGTAGAATGTTAGAGTGAGAGAGAGTTCCATAGTTTAGCAACAAGAACCTGAATATAAGAATTTTCCAAAGAGATCTTTGAGAAGAGATGGCAATGTTTAGGTCGGCTGACCTGAGATTTTTTTTTTAGGAGTATAGGGGGTGATTAGGTTTTGAATGTCTGGACATCAGTTGGGACTACTTAAAATAGTAAAAGCAGTTTTGAGTTGAGAATAGCCCAAGAGTTTTACAAGTTCTAGCCATTGTAGTTGTTGGAGGCGAATACAGTGATATGTTCTGAGAATGGTTTGTAGTAAATTTGGCAATTTTATTGCAGGTTGCTGAGAGTTTATTAATGTAGGCTTTAAAACTTGTTAAAATAGGTATTGCATACAGCAAAGTAGGAGGAGAACACTTTGAGCAGTTTGGAACTGAGCCTGTGGAGTTATTGTTTTACATGCTATAACTGCCAAGTTTTTTTTTTTTATTAATTTGGTGACATTGGTGAAGTGTTGGACAAATGATAGTTTTTATGACCCCTAGGCGGTTGATGTGATTAACCACTTCAAGGGTGCTGGTATTGCTGGAGACTATGGAGAGAGGGCTTTATTGCTTGTGGATAGGATCTTATTGGCGAATATCATGTTTTTTTTTTAGCAGTAAGAATTAGGTTTGCTGTATTTAGCTGGTGTCCTAATTGAGTGAATGCTATTTGAGTAATGCTGTGAAGTTTCTGATGGAGTTGGAGTAGGTTGAGTTTGGAGTTGTCAGTGTATTGCATAATAAATCCACAGGAAACTGATTTGCTTAGGTCATTTATAAAAATGTTGAGGAGAGGGCCAATTAAGGATAGAACCTTGTGGAACTTCTAGGTTGCTAAATAAGAATAAGTGCTTTTCAGAAGACAGACTGTGGCCTACCAGAGAGGTAGCAGGTAAACCGTGAAAGAAAAGAGCAGGGGCAAATCAACAATTGGATAGTTTGTAGAGCATAAGTTTGTCTGAGACTGTATTGGATGTTGTAAGAAAGGTCTAGGAATATAGATGAATTCAGGAAGTTATGATCAAGGTGAGTGTAAACAGAATTTAGGAAAAGAGGGCTGTATCTCTGCTGTGCTCCTGTCTTAAACCATGTTGTATAGTGGAGAGGAGACTGATTGTTGGTTTAGTACTTGTTTATGTGTATATTTTTCTAATATTTTGGGGAGGTAGAATGGTATGTGAATGGTTTTGTGGTTGGTTGTAAAGTGGTCTTGACTTTCTTTCTGTATGGGGATATGATATTTTCCAAAGTAAGGGAACAATCCTGAGCGATGGATCTATTAATAAGGATGGCTATGGGACGGGCTGTGTGTGCAGCTTTTCTAAGATATTCTGATGGAAGCTGGTCTGGGGCAAGTGTTGTTGGTTTCAGTTTGCAGAGAAGAGACTTGATGTGAGAAATAGGGATTAAGTGGAAGGAGAAGTTTAGTGAGATCCACTCTTCAGTTTGTATTAGAGATTGTGCTTTCTTGCTGGGCTTTACACAAGGGGGATTAATATTACTGTTAAGTGCTTGGATAAAGAATTTTTATTTTGCATGCAGTATCAAAGTTTGTCTCGTGGGATAGGGTTTTGTTGCATTAAGTTGCCTTGTCTAATTAATTTAGTGATGATCAGAATTGTTTGGGTTTATTAGAGGTAAATATTTGTGTTGTGATAGTATATTTTCTTTGCCATTGTGTGTAGTATGTTTGATCGTATTCCTAAATTGTCCATATTACTGTAGTTCTACAGGAGAGGTTGTTTGTATCCAGTGTTTTCTAAGCAGCCTCTCTCTCTCTGTCATAAGTTGTTTCATTTCTAGGCTTAGCTATGGAATTGATCTGTTTTTGACTTAGTATGTTCAAGAACGTAAGATGATAAAGCTGACAGCTTTGTCAAAAGGGAAAGATTTCATTGGGTGCCAGTTACATTGTTTGAGTAAAGTGTTAAAGTAGGAGTTGGGAGACGTTTTTGGCTTTTCTGGTCTAGCTGTAAGCTGTTGGTTTTGGAAGTTTAACAGGTGACCATCTAACATATTCGGTTGTGGCCACTAAGAGTCTGAGGGGAGAGTACCAGAGTGAGTAATATAGGTGGGATTACTAGGCTATAGGCTAGGTTATATTTGTTTGAAGTTTTATGCATCCTTGTAGGGTGGAAATTAGTGGTTGAAGGCCACAGAGATTTTTGGATGGATGAGAGTTATTTGATTTCGTGAGGGAGGAGATCTCTTAACCAGATGATATTCAGATCGACTAGGGTAAGTAAATCCTGTTTTATGGCAGTAGTTAAGAAGCACAGGATGTCTTCAAGGGTGTGTGTTTTAATTTGTTGGGGTGGACTGTAGGTAATAGCTAGATGAAAAGTTTTAAGAGTTAATTTTAATGTTAAGAAGAAAGATTTTAGCATTGCTAAAGGAAGTTAGAGGCAGGGTATTGGGGGCAATTTCTAGACTGCTTGTTTAGAGTGCTGGGGTGCCACCTGCCCTTTTTGTTCCTTCTATCTTTTCTGAAGAAATTATAGCTGAGGGGCAGCATGCTATCATCTGGGATAGTAGGTATGAGCCATGATTCAGTTATTGAGGATGTGTGGTTTATTTTGGGCAGTCCAAGCATAAAGCTTGTCTGTTTTGTTGTAAATACTAGTATATATGTGGCAGATTCTGGGGGAGTGGGCAGAATATTTGAGTATGGGGAAGAGTGTTTGTATTAGGACTGGATTAGAATGGATATCACCACAGAAGAGTAAGTGAATAAAGTCTGCTTAGTGCTTTAGTCTGTTTGCAGGTGTAGCAGAAATGTAGTTTTTTTTTATTGCAAGATTTCTTGATAGGTATGTTATTTTATTTTACATTTGTTTACCGGGAAAGTCAGACTGGACACGGTTCCTTTTTCAGCAGAGGCCCAGGGAGAAAAGCTCCACTTTTACTTAATAAATCATAGAACAATGTACAATAATAATATGTTACAATACAGAAATAATTCAAAAGAATAGCAAGTAATGCAAAAATAATGCAAAAGAGTACAATGCCATGCAAAAGAGAAGAGAAAGATTGCAGTTACATGAAGAAGTAATAATAGTTTGCAACCAACAATGTCATGGATTACAGTTTCATGTCCTGGAAAAAAACTGTGAGGTTATAATGATTCAATACCATTTTGATCTGTGATAAGCAAGCCAGTTGGGATAGAGTATATAAATCACAGTTGGAGATGGGGCGAATACATAAATCATTGCACAGGAGAGAGAATTGTTTGTGAATATAGTACAGTAGTCAGTTCCAGTTTTAGAGGCATGGTGAAGACATTCATGAGGGGTTGCTAGCTTCTGTGGAAAGGAAATTGGGATATCATGTAGGGTTACGGGGACAGAGCCAGGAATTTGAAAGATGCGTTTTCAGTAGTGTTTTGATTTGTGGGATTGAGCTGTTGGAAATGAGAGCTTGGGAATTTATTCGATAATTTGGAAATGTGTGAAAATAGTGATTCACCATCTGCGTTTGCTTTGAAGACCTCTAGAGGAGTTGTATAGCTGTAAGAGGTTATTGAAAGCAGGAGTTTTATCGGGGTGGTGGAGGATTTTGTGAGTGAAGGTGAGTTGATTTTAAAGTGCGGTCGTTGTGGAAGTTCAAGCCATTTTAGTTGTCTAAGTGATGTGCAGTGATGGGATCTATATGAGGCACCAGTTGCAAATGTGGCTATCTTATTGTAGCAAGATTCAAGTTTGGCAATTTTGGTTTTACGGAGGTTGGTAAGTAATGGAGAAGCGTATAAGAGAAGTAGATAGGAGGGGAGTTTGGGCAATAGTGGATTTAGTATTCTTGGTTAGGAATTTATTGTTCCTGTATAGGAGATGGTTTCTTGTGGACTTTTTTAATGATTTGGGCAATATTTATATCAAACTTCAAATTGTTGTCTATTTCAATACTTAGCAGTCTTATGTGGCTTGAAGGGGTAGTGATGGTTTTGTTTTTGGATAAGATGCTGAAAGGTGGGGAGAGGGGTTTGCCAAGATGGAAGGGAAGAAGTTTTGTTTTGTTTGGGTTAAGGATGAGGTGGGAGCTAGTGAGCCAATTTTCAGCCAATAGTAAATATTCCTAGGTGTGTTTGTGGAGTTCATCAGAATACAACAGACAAAATCTGTTGACTCAATTTAAATACTCCACCTCACATCCAGATAAAAAACCCACAACCAGTCAGGAAACTAATTCCAGCAGGAACTGCTATTACATCAACATATACACTGAATACAAGTAGGCCACACCACTCTACTGAAGTGGATCAAATGTATGTAGATAAAATGTTATGTAAATATATTTATATAAAAAAAAATCCCTAGTCTCAGGTATGAAAGTGCTTAATACTTCTGTAATTTAATAAAAGTGTTTTTTGTAATGCGTGGATCGGTTTTATTTCATTTTTTATTTGTTTGTGCCTTATTTGGGTTTTTTTGGTTTATTTTGCACTTTTGGTCAGTCTGAGGACTTGCATGGATACCCTCAAGCAGTTTGGTCTGTCTGCCGAAGAAGGGGCTAGTTTGGAGCTTACCCAACTGAAGGAGGAGGTATCCAACTTGAAGGGGGAGCTGACAAGGTTGATAGAACTGTTTCCGCAAAGAGAAAATGGTTTAGGCGGAATGTGTGCAACTCCATTTGCTTGTTTTCCAGACTCACTCCATTGTGGAGTTGTTCTGGTTGGTCATCATGGAGAATCGCATGCTATTGGCTCCTTGAGTCAGCTGACTGATGTCATGCAGTAGCAAGAAGGAAACACAGCTAATGGTGAATAACAATGCCTTAATGGCATCACTACACTTACAAGGCGCGCTGAGGAATTCATTTCTGAACAACGGAATTTGAAGCAAACAGAAAAGAAACCATTGTATCACAAATGAAGGTACTGAGTGATCTAATGTTCTGTCTAACAATTTAAATATTGAACGACCATGTACTAGTATGCAAGCTTCTGTAAATGACACAAATGGTGCTTTAAGTACAGACAATGCAGTCTCCAGACTCGTGGGCTTGCTGGCCAAGGATTTTTGTTTTTCCACCAATGTTGAACGTGGACAAAATGAACATAATGTGGTAACTGTAAATATGAATAATGAGGCATTTAGGTCTTTGAAAGACATTATTTTTTATTTTGAAAAAAGATTGTTTAAACTAAAATCCTTACAGATAGATATTGCATACTTAAATGAATGTCTGGCATTGAAGGTTGTACCACAAGGGCTTTGGATTTTTAAGTTCCCTTTTGGTGTTTTTTATAATGCAGAAGTTATAGATTTTGTGAATTTTTTGATGATGATGTGTTAGGTTTGATCAAGAAACAGTGTATTTTTATGAAAAATAAAAGGACATTATTTCTCAGGAAATAAATGTACTGGATTCCAGAATTAGGCAGGATTTATTTTCTGAATATAAGGAAATGTATTTTAAAGTATTGGATAAGGTGGAAAGAAGGTGTGACTCATTGTTTTTTAAAAAAAGCATAAATTAGAGAGGGATTTAAAACAATATCAAAATAGTCAAGTTTATCCAGTGGGATGTGTGATGAAAGTGACTAAACAAGATGGGAATGAGTGTTGGGGACTTTGAGTTAGAGTGAGGTAGTGAACGAAAGTAATGTTAATGGGAGGCTTAAATACAGCGATGAAGACTACCAGGATTTTCAAATGGAAAGATGTTCAGAGAGATTAGCTCACAGATAGAGAAGGGAGAATACCATATGAAATATTATCCACTGTCACGCAAAGAGAATGCATACAGGGGAACGAACAACCACAGGGTTTGAGTAATTATGGTAACGAAATTGTACGTAGCTTAAATGGGTTTACCATTTACAATTACACATATTGGGTAATTTCTTCTTAATATTTCAGTTTGCTATCCAAGGGTATTAAGTTCATCCCAGAAAGAAAAGATGTGGTTGACAGCATAACGGAATTAAAATTGTATATGAGGAAGTTAAATTTTGATATTTTTTTCAGGACAAGAAGACTATCCCACTGAGGAGCCTAAGGGGGTTTATTTTATACCTAGAAAAAAAGAGCACATTTAATCCCCCTTTGGTACCCCCTTTTGGATGTATTTGAAAGGATTGTGATGGAAGACATTTACAAAGTTTATCAGGAAGAAAGTAAGATGTACTGGAATCTTACTAGGGAAGAGTTTAATGCATTGTCTGAGTTAAGAGGTAATACATTATGACCCCAGATAAGGGAGGGGGGATGGTGATTTTTAGGGCAATAGACTATTCCAGTTCGATGCAAGGACTATTATTTGTGGTAGCCTCAAACATCAGATTAATATTGCTTATTCCCATATTGATTCTTTCAGTTGGAGAATTGGTATAGAGTTGTATAATTTTTTATATAGTAAGGACCCTATCACCCCTGTATTTTTTGGTATTCCAAAAATTCATAAAAATGTAGAGCAGTCCCCATTTAGACCCATAGTGACAGCTAGTGGGTCTAAGACGCATCCATTAGCAGTTCTAGTAGATTCCTTGATCCAGCCTTTGGTGGAGAGTACACCACACTTGTTTAAGAATTCTTGGGACAATTAAGGCAGGATATTTGGGAATCTGATCTTATTTTTCTTACTGTAGATATTAAAGATATGTTCTCTGTAATCCGAAGGAGTAGAGTTTAGAATTATTTGAAGAGACCCTATTTTTGCATTCTAATATAACCCATGACCAGGTTACCCTTACGTGTGAATTGATGAGGCTTACCTTGGAGAGTTTTGTATTCTCGAGGGAGAATACTTTCAACAAATCAAAAGTGTGGCAATGGGAGCGGCCTGCACCCCTGTATATGCTAATATCCTATTGGGGTGAGAGAACAGGTATCTTTTTACATGTCCTTATTGGAATAATGTGAAAATGTATTCCAGATTCCTGGATGATGATTTTATTTTGTGGAAGGAAAAGTTGAAGACCTCCAGAAATGTGTACATTACTTGGGGAACACCACTGAGTTTTTGGAGTTCACCTACAAATATAGTAAATGTGGGATTAATTATTTGGATACCCATATATCACACTTTAATGGTAGGTTTAAATCTAGGATCCACTGTAAGGACACCTTTTGCAACTCTTATTTACATTGTAAAAGTAGCCATCCAAATGCCCAGAAAAGGAGTTTTGTAGAAGGGCAAGCAGTACACGGGTAGCAGGAAGATGTCATTGGATAATTGAACAAACTTGGAAGGATGTTCTGTGAGAGGGGGTTATCCCAAGGAATGGGTGGATGAGATACTGGATGATGTATACAAAAAATGGGGAACACAATATAAACCCCCTATTGAGTGTGAGATTAGAGAAGAATTGTGTAATGTTGATAGGAACTAAAACCAAGTATGAAAGAGTTTGTGTTTTGCAGCATAATCTTCTGACAGAAAAAATAAAAAAGGATTTTAGAAAGAACTGGAATATATTTAGAGTTAACCCTGACATTTATGAGAAAGTAGGTGAGGAACCACGGTTTGGTAATACAACAGGTGCCAATTTTAAAAAGCTATTGGAGAGTAAGACGGGCTTGATAGGAGGTTCTGACAATGGTATCAAACCCTGTGGAGCCTGCAACCAATTTGCTTATACTAATAAACAGATTAACATTGCTCTGGGTACTAGATTAGCGAGTAAGGTAACATTCAGGAAGGGCAATTGTGCAAAAAGTAGGGTGGTGTACCTGGCTGTATGGGTGACATGTGGCAGGCAGGTTTTACATGGGCAAAACAGTGTGTCCCCTTAGAAGTAGGATTTCTGAAAATCTAAATGACATGAAAAGTAAAAAAAAATGGAACAATGCCTTTTTCAAGCACTCCCAGTTTTATGCTGGTTGTAATAAATATATTTTTGGTAGTTTGGAGGGCGTCAAACTGAATTGGTGGGAGGGGGGTGATTGGAAAAATATGCTTAGAAAAAAGGAGACAGAGTGGCAGTTGAGGTTAGCAGCAATGTTTCCCCCGGGATTGAATGATGCATTCTCTGTTACACCTATGTTGTATGAGCGGGCTAATTATTTATAGATTGTATTTTGTATAATCATTTATAATGTTAGGTTTTAAGCTCTCTTGGACTTTAATAAAAGCAAAGTTGGTTCTGAAAATATTGGGACTGATATACACATATATATTTTTAAAGAAAATGTATACATTTTTGTGTGTGTGTGTGTGTGTGTGTGTGTATATATATATATATATATATATATATATATATGTGTGTGTGTGTATGTATGTGTGTGTAGATATATATATATATATATATATATATATATATATATATAAAACATTTTATCTACCTACATTTGATCCACTTCAGTAGAGTTGTGGAGGTATGGAGTTGATTGGTAAAGACAGAAAAAAAGTAGAGGCCCCAGGATGGAGCCTTGGTGGACTCCTATGCTGACTGGAAGAAGGGGGGAATAATTGTTGCCATAAGACGGCTTGTTGATGATGTGCAAGGTAATTTTGGAACCAGGAGATAGATGAGATACAGAGGTTTAGGGAGGAGGGGATTTGATTAATGTTGAGTGGTTAACCATATCGAAGGCCTTGGATAGGTCTAGGAAAATAGCAGATACATATTGCCCATTATTCCTGTAATGGTTGACTGTGTTGGTAAAGGACATCAGGGCTGTGGTGGTGCTATGAGAGTGACAAAAGCCATGCTGTGTATCAGTTAGCAATTTTTCTTTGTGAGGGTAGTCCATGAGTTGGGCATGGATTGACTCTGTCAAGAATTTTAGACAGGGGGATAAGATGGCAATGGGGGCAGTAGTTGGTTAACTCAGTGGAGTTGCCTCCTTTGTGTAGGGGTATAATGTGAGAAATTTTCCAAATAGATTAAGCTTTCAGTGAGTGATCTATTTATGAGAATGGGTACTGGGTTGACTATTCCTTCTGCTGCATTTTGAAGGAATTCAACAGGGAGGTTACCTGCTGCTAGTGTAGTTGTAGTTGGTTTAAGCCTTTTGAATAATTTTTTGATTGTGTTTCCTAAAACTGGAATGAAAACAGGTTGGTGGAGGGTGGGATTTTGGTTTATGACGGGAGTGGAGTCATTGGTAGAGGACTGAGAGTTTGCAAGGGCTTGGATTGACTCTGTTAAGTACGTATTAAACTGGGTTGCTACATTGTCTGTGTTGGGAGTTGATAGAGTGGGTGTAGTATGTTGTTTTAAATACTTGGGATTAACAGTTCAGAGTACTGGTGAGTGTGGAAGAGAGGTGAAGAGAGTACAGGCAGGATGGAGTGGGTGGAGCAGAATGTCAGGAATGATTTGTGACAGACAAGTACTAGTAAGAGTGAAAGGGAAGGTCTACAAGAGGGTAGTGAGACCAGCTATGTTATATAGGTTGGAGACAGTTGCATTGACAAAACGGCAGGAGTTAGAGCTGGATGTGGCAGAGTTAAAGATGTTAAGATTTGCACTTGGTGTGATGAGGGTGGACAGGATTAGGAATAAGTATATTAGTGGGTCAGCCCTGGTTGGAAGGTTTTGAGACAAAGCCAGAGAGGAAAGATTACGTTGGTTTGGACATGTGCAGAGGAGGGATGCAAAGTATATTGGGAAAAAGATGTTAAGGATGAAGCTGCCAGGTAACAAGAAAAGAGGACGGTCTTAAGATAAGGTTCATAGATGTGGTGAGAGAGGACATGCAGGTGGTTGGTGTGACAGAGCAAGATGCAGAGGACAGGAAGAAATGGAAACAGATGATCTGCTGTTGCGACCCCTAACAGGACTTGCCAAAAGAAGGAACAGTATGTTAACTGCTGCCCAGACTTTTTGTGGATTGTTTTGGTGTTTTATTTGAATATTTTGGTAGTAGTTGGTTTTATTCCATTTCACTAGATTTTTTGGCTTTGTTACATAATTCAAGGAGGTATATTTGCTTTAAGTGGGATCTATTTTTATGAAATTGTTCCCAGGCTTAAAGTAGAGATCTACATTGCTGAGGGAACATAGTTTGATTCAACTCTGGTGGTTCTGTGTGGTGCATGGTGGTTGAGGATGTTTAAGGTAGTGGAGTTGAAGGAGTTAACTCCTTCATCTAAAGATAGCTGCCTGAGTGTTTCCCAGTTGCAGCTTTTTAGGGAGGAAATTAAATTGTTGGCGTTGAAACTCCTTTCATCTTTGATTTGACAATAGGTGGCTTGGTGTATTTGATGGGTTGTAGCATGAAGGAGAAAGGTTGGCTGGTAGTCACTTAGGTTGTCAAGGAGACAACCTGAGTATTTGGGTTGGATTGCTGACCAAAGTCCAGTCTAATATGGATTGTCAACCGGAAGTTTTATAGCAGGTGGTTGGTTGTGCACATGTGCAGGTATTGTGTGTGAGAATTTAAATTGTTAGGATATTTGCTTTGGGGGCAGTCTAGTAGACGGTACCAGTGAGTTTGTGATTCAGCCAAGTATTGTAGGATGTTAAGTAATTTAAGATGGTTAGTGAAATAAGGAGAGTAGCATTAGTGTTGATTTCATGTTTGTCTAAATGTAGGAGTAAGGGGTCATTTTGTAAGGGTAAATGGAGTGCGAGTGGAGATCAATGGTTGTAACTAACAGTGGTGGTTTGCATGTAGGTTTTTTATGCTGAGTTTGGATTTAATTGTAAGGAATTAAGGGTAGATGTCTTTTAAGGTATAGAGGGGTGTGGATAGGGAGCTATTTGCATGAGGAGTCTGAGGTTGCTGGGGAATTGGGGGTGGGCGAAATGCAAAGCAAGACAGAAAGGCTCACACACTTGTGTGAGAGGTCTCTCCCCTAATGTATGCCCAGTATGAAACAGCAGTACAGGCAGACAAACTGGCCATCAGTCCCCCAGATTGATTACAGATTATAGAAGTTACTATGATGCTAAAATGTATTAATAGTAAGGGTAATTTTAGAAGGGAAACTCAGTTGTAATAATGTGTCTGTGTGTTGAGCCAAACAAACTAAGAGATGCAGTGATCATGCACAGCGTTATCTGGCAAATAACTACAAAAGTTAATTGCAAATTGGTAATCAGCTCTGTCTTAGAGAACCGTGTTTAATTTCAGAAGCCACTTAAAGATGAAAGCTTAACAGTGAAAATTATGTGCTTGTGTTTTGTTTTTTGCAATCTTTCAGTTAGATTAAAATGTAATTCATGGTAGTAGTTCAGTCTCGATTGACTGCATGACTTGCTGGGTATCCAGTTACTGTGTGCCTGTGTTTTGTATTGCAGTCTTTCAGTCAGGTATGTATAATGCATGAAAATGAAATATTTGTAATGGTTTGTTTTCCTGTGAATTTAAGATGTTAAAACATACTTGGTAACTGCACAGAAGTAACATTTACATATCTCTAATGATGCTAATGTTTAATTTTGCTGCAAAATGACGCATAATGAAATAATATCTTGTAATGTATAGTGTAATAAAATACATCTGCATGTCAAAGGCAAATGTCTGTCTGTACCGTAACCCTCAGCATGCTGTATTAGTTTCTGAACTGAACTTGACTGTCGTGTTGGTAATCATGTTCTTTGTGTGATAGAAATGTATATAACTTGGTTACCGAGCCCATATTATAGGGGTAATCTCAATATTCAAAGCACAGATTCTCCCAAACTGGAACTCCCTAATGAAGCTTTGCACATGGACGTTACAAAACAGAAAACAAGTAAATTGGAGCATATTTATGGAGGCATTGTTTCATGAAAGATTGAAGGATATTCTGAATTTATGTGCTACTGTTACAGTGGCCCTGGTTTTAAAAAATACTGCTTCTCTTTCATATGTTGGAGATGAACACAACCAAGAACAAGTGTGAACACCATTGTTAAGCTCTTTCACCACTTTAAACTTAATTTGCTTCAGTTAATGTAACAACTATGTAGATGGTGGAGCTGGTAAGTTGTTTCTTGGTTGCTTTCGCAATCCTGCAGATGTGAGCCAAGGTTACAGATTAAGGTAAAAAAAAAAATGTCAGCCTATTGGGGCTTGTCTCCTTGGAATAAGCTTAGTTATAAGGAGTAGCGGGATACTGAAGCTCATAAACTGATATCCACTGTATCTAAAACTAGCAAGAAGTACAAAGTTGCACAGTATTGTGTAATTGAAAACAATTCAAAGTAACAAAATGTCAGTTGTGACTGGTGGGAGCTGATAGTATTTACACACAAGAGGTGTAGCAAATGCAAACTATGATTACAGTTTGATTCAACAAACTTGAGTTTTGTTGAGTGCCCTTTTAGACCAGGCCATTAACAAAAATATCACTCAATGAATGCAAAGGAAACTATGAAACCATTTATTTTCTTTGTTGACTTCATTCCCCCACATACTCCCATGTAGTGGTAGAGACCTTTTGTGTCTCCATATTTGGCTTTCTTATTCTGAGATGTAACAACTTAGAGGAAGGAAGAAACCCCCTGATTTGATAGGTATGATTTTGGGCACCCAAGCTTAGAGTTCAGTGTCAGTGCACCTTGCATGGTCATTGTTAATGGATACCAGCAATTTAATTGTTGCTGTAAATTTCTGCAGAGACATAACTGTCTTAACTGGTTTGTAACCCCCAACCCCCTTGCAAAAAAAAAAAAAGATGCTGTTCTGGAGGTGTGAATTGAAATCCTCCTGAGAAATGTTTTCTTCACAAATGAATTCTGTTAACAAAGGTTGTGAGCATTAGTGGTGATGGCAGTGCAAATTATATTCTCACCCTTTAAGTTTTGACCCACAAACATCTGATGTTAAGTTGTCTATCTCACCTTCGTTCTTGCTGTTTGGGTTCGGAGCCAATCCTCGGCTCCCACTCGGCCATCTTCTATAGCTCGAGAGGTGTTTACTGGCTTGAGGCTACCCCTTATCCCAGAATGCCCAGCGTCAGCTACCCAGATCTCGTTTGCCGCTTCAGCTGCGTGGTTGCTTCTTTACTGGCTCAGACTTAGTATATTTTTTTCTATTATAATTGTTGTTTATTCTTAAAAAATTGTCAAGTTTTTGTCTAGACATATTACTTTATCCCTTATCGCTTTCTTGTGTGTTGTAGCTTTGTTGGCTGTCGCTCCATAACTTGCAGGCCTTCTGTTTCCCCTGAACTTGTTTAAATTAGAGAGTCCCCCCCCCCCCAATTAGGACAGCCGTTTAAATTAGAGGCTCTCCTTTCTGTTCCTTAACTGTAAAAAAAAAAAAAAAAAAAAAAAAAAGACTGTTTCTTAGTTTTGTAGTATAACATTTTCTTATTGTTGTTGTGGTAGTTAGGAAAATGTCTAAGGATACCAAGGTATCTGGTTTCAAAAAGTGTGACTCATGCTGTCAGAAAATGTCTTTGACAGATGGGTACACTAGTTGTGTATATTGTTTGGGCACTGTTCACCTGCAAGACTCCTGTTCTATATGTCACGCTTTTAGTCCAAGGGTTCTGCAGGAGCGCAAAAACAAATTAATCCTTCAGGGATTATTGAAGCCTCAGGATTCTCCGGCTAAAAGTACTCAGCCAGCGAAATCCCCGAAGTCTGTCAAGCCATTGGCTCCACCTTCAGAGCCGACTCCTTTACTTGACCAAAACCAAAACAAATGTATCCAGCTAGTGCTTCGAGTGTAAGATATAAGCCCAAACACTGTACGTATATTCTAAAACATACACGTTTATTTTGAAGTGCTTTTCGTTGCTGTTATACAGCAACTTCTTCAGAAAAAAGTTACACCAGTATCAAACTTTACTTTACTTGACCAACCAAGTATGTTGGTGCCGGCTGGCACTGACAAGGCAACTCCTCCGTCGGCTCCATCTGCTATTTCGGAGCCGTCTCGGAGCCATAAGAGACTGCGGTCTCCGTCCTTGGAGTCCATCCACTCGGCACCTCAGTCACCCTTGTTACAGAGTGAACGTAGCCATCATTCTTCCCACTCCTCTCGATCCTCCAGATTATCGGATCATGATGTGGAGAGATTAGTAAGTAGGTTGCTTAAGTCACAGGCACTGGCAAAATTACTGTCTAGCCCACCTCAACAGGTATCGGCTCCAGCCACCTCTATTTCTGTTCCTCTTCCAACTACATTTAGCTTGGAGCTGGAGACCATGGATCCGCAGGTAGTAGAACCATCTGCGCCGATCATCATCTCTCCTTCGGTTCTGACGTCAGCTGCGATTACCTCGATTGCACTTTCTATCGAGGGATCTGGGAACTGGGGCTCTCTCTGCTCTGAGGGGGGGAATGGCATCAGACCCTAGTCCGACCCTGTTCTCCCCCTCGGAGCTTCGGCGCAGGTGAGCTCAGCTCCAACATTGGCCTTGGAGCCATCACCCTCGATGCAGAGAAGGACTCCTGTTTCTTCATAGCCAGAGATTTCTCTGCCTAGAGGTCAGGATGCCTTCGAGGTCATATGGAGTGTGCTGTCCCCTGAAACAGCTCTACTGCCAGCTCCATTGGCTCCTCACCCCATGGTGTCTGTTCCAACCTCTACTCCTCCTCCAGACCCCAAGCGTAGGGATCCTATGCTCCAGGACACCCCATTGGGTGATCCCTCTTCATCCAAAGCCTCCCCTGATCACTCGGAAGAGCCTCCCCGGAAGAAGTGTTTGGTCTCCTTGGAGTAGGTTCCAGGATGTGCTCGGGCGGCACAGTGGTGCAGTGGTTAACATTGTCGCCTCACAGCAAGAGGTTCCCCACATTCCAAAGACATGCATCTGGAGCATTTTCTCCCCGGGCCTCCACTGAAAACAGGCTCTGTGGAACCTAGTCGGACATTCCCGGTCAACAAATGTTAAATAAAATAAATAAAAATAAAGTGCAAGAGGAAGCACATAGACTCCCCTGAGTCTGTCACCTCAGATACAGACATGGATGAATCGGAAGGGTCCCCAAGGTCCCCCTTGAAGATGATTCCTTTTCAGACATCCTTGAAATGCTTAGACAGGGGAGGGACTGGACTTCCCTAGCCCCTACCGAGGACGAGTCTGTATACCTGGACACATTTGGTTCCTGATCTTCCACCTCCTGGGTATCTCCACCTTTCGATCCACTCATGTCTGTAGTGGCTCAAAAGGCTTGGTCAGATTCTGTGGAACCTGCTCCAAGGAGACCAAACAAATTTATTCAGCCCCCCCAGGACAAACAATTCCTCTCCAAAGGTGTGCCCGTTGATGCCATGGTGGTAGCAGCAGCCACCAAGAAAGAGTTAGCAGAAGCCTCTTCATCTGTTCATCCTCCAAACAGAGTCTTGGACGATGGACAGATATGGAAAGCGAAAGTTTGCTTCAGCAAAATGTTCAATGAGGTCCCTGAACTATCTATGCCATTTTACACGTCTTCAAAGGGATCTCCTGAAAGAGCTTGGAGATGCCCTTCAAGATCCTACAGCTGAGGGAGTACCAGCCAAATTAGTTTCTCAGCTTGCGACTCTTAATTCCATAGTCAACTCCTCCATGAGGCTGATTTCCTATGCAGCCGATGGAGCGAACAGAGCCACAGGGAACAGGTGTGGCTCTCAGGAAACATGCTTGGATGTGGCTGTGTCAATTTGCGGAACCCTTTCGAGCATCCTTCATCAGTACTCCCTTTGGCTGTTTTCTCTTTGGGCCTCAGGTGTGAGCAGGAAGACAAGACTCTCTCTGCCGTGGGAGTCCATTTTTCCACCCCTTCAAGACCTTATCCCAAGGGTCAGAAGAGCGGAAAGATGTGGTTCCGAAATTCTCAGGCACCCTTGCCTGACACGTGGTGATTTTTCCTCCAGGGGCAGAGGGGAAAACAACAATAACAGACGCTGCCCACGTAGCAGAGGGGGACTGCAAAACCAGGGTGACAGAGCAACCTTTTCTGCCAAGCCCTTCCAGCATTCCTGAAGAGTTGCCCGACTGCTCACCTCTAGAGGCAGTTGGGGGAAGACTTTCGCTGTACCCAAAAGCCTGGCAAAATATAACAAGAGACAGATGGGTACTATCCATTATATCCGGAGGTTACAAAATTCCCTTCCATCAATCCCCCATAAAATCAAAAAAGCCCATCCCAAATGTCCCACCCAATCTAAGGGATCAAGCAGTCACAGAAGTTTCAAGACTGCTAGAAAAAGGAGCCATTCAAGAAGTCCCTGCAGACCAACTAGGATTCGGAACTTACTCAAGATTCTTTTTAGTACCAAAAAAGACAGGGGACTGGAGACCAATACTGGATCTCAGCAGATTGAACAAATCTGTACAAAAAGAGAAGTTCTGGATGGTGACACTGCAGGCCATTTTCCCTTTTCTGGGTCAGGACAATTGGATGTGCTCAATAGATCTTCAGGATGCGTGCTACCATATCAAGATGGACAGACGCTCCAGGAGATTTCTTCGCTTCCGGGTAGGGGCCAGTCATTACCAGTTCAGAGCTCTCCCCTTTGGTCTCACCTTAGCCCCCAGCGTGTTCACCAAGTGTATGGCAGTAGTCACGGCTCACCTGAGGTGTCAAGGATTCCAGGTGTTTCCCTATCTAGACGACTGGCTCCTGACTGCTACCACCAGGCATCAACTCTTACAGGCACGGGATTATACAATCACATCATGCACTCAGCTAGGCATCACAGTAAATTTCGAAAAAGCTGCCTTGTTGCCCTGTCAGTCTATCACATACATAGGAGCAGAATTAAACACAAAAGAAATGTTTGCAAGATTACCACAGGAAAGAGTTTCCACTATTCGTCAACAAGTGTTAATTCTAATGCAGAGCAAAAGGATTTAAGTCAGATGTGTCCTCCAAGCTCTAGGCTCCATGCCAGCTGCCATTCTTCTTGTCCCATTAGCATGTTTCCACATGAGAATCCTTCAGTGGCTTCTTTTCACACAGTGATCTTTCCAGGAGCTACCCATGTCTCTCATGATCCTGATCACAGAAACATGCAAATGCACCTTTCTTGGTGGATGGTCTCCCCACTAGTAATTCAGGGCGGACCTTTCATACAACCCCCTCAGGTAGCCACAGTGACCACAGACACCTCCCTGATAGGGTTGGGGGGGCATTATCTAGGCAGGACAGTCCAAGGCACTTGGCAACCTCGCGAGTACCATCTGCATATCAATGTCCTAGAAATGAGAGCGGTGCTCTTAGCGTTGCAAGCCCTTCAAGACTCTCTTCCTTCTGGGACCATTGCAATCCAAACGGACAACATGTCAGTGGTGTGGTACATCAACAAACAGGGCGGGACCAGGTCTTATCCCTTGTGTCGAGAAGCGCTCAGACTGTGGCAATTGGCGATTTCCTCCCAACGTTTTCTGATAGCAATGCACATCCCTGGGAAATCCAACGTCATAGCGGACAGGCTCAGCAGAGCTATCCTCATGCCTCAAGAGTGGTCTCTGAATCAGGAAGTTGCGGATCTTATCTTCGGCAAATGGGGGCAGCCTTGTTGCGACCTATTTGCCGCTCCTCTCAATAACAAATGCAGCAGCTACCTCTCCCTACTTCCTCTTCCAGGTCATATACCCAGAGATGCTCTAGTCCATGATTGGCCTCAGGGACTCCGTTACGCTTGTCCCCCTTTTCCCCTAATACCAAGACTCATACAGAAAGCAAAATCGTTGGGTTGCAGAATGATTCTCATTGCCCCATATTGGCCTCGACAGATATGGTTCCCATTCCTGCACCTCCACCTTCTGGATCAACCGTGGATTCTGGACCAGGTTCCAGATCTAATTCATCAATCAGGCGGGTTGCACCAGTCCCTTCAAACTCTCCAGCTCACAGCTTGGTTACTCGACTTCCAGCCTTAGCCAGGCTTTCCAGTATCTCCCCAGCAGTCCGTGATATTATTGTTTCCTCACATAAATCTACCATGAGGAAAATGTATGCTAGTAAATGGAAACTGTTTTCTTACTGGGCAGAATCTAGAAATTTGGATCTTTTCTTAGCCCCAGTCCATGAAATTCTTGAATTTCTAGCACAACTCTTTCAGTCGGGTGCGGCTTCCGCTACCATTAGAGTACAGTTGGCTGCCATTTCTAATTTTCATATTGGTATGTTTAATTCTAGCGTACTCTCATAAGCTGTGCAAGGCCTTTATGAGAGGAACATCTCTTCTTAGACCCCCAGTTAGAGATCCTCCTCCTCCTTGGGATCTCAATTTAGTTTTAGCTTCCTTAATTTTGCCTCCCTTTGAACCAGCAGCATCATGTTCCTTAAAATTTCTTTCTTGGAAGACACTTTTTCTGGTTGCTATCACTTTAGCTAGGTGTGTCTCAGAACTTCAAGCACTATATGTTCGTCCTCCTTACCTGGTGTTTCACAAGGACAGAGTTTCTCTGAGGACCAATCCATCCTTTATTCCTAAAGTCTGTTCGGAGAACAATTTAAATCAATCCATAGTTCTCCCAGTTTTCTTTCCCAATCACAGCAACAAGGCAGAATACAAGCTCCACCAATTGGATGTGCACAGGCAATTGCATTTTTACCTCCATAGAACTAAGGAACTAAGAGAGTCAGACCAGTTATTTATTTCTTATGCTTTCATCAAACAAGTCCTCCCAATTTCTAAGGTGACCTTATCCAGATGGTTATCTGATACTATTGCCTTTATTTATCAGTTACGAAATAAAGAGCTACTAGATAAACCAAAAGGTCATTCTACTAGTGCATTAGCCACCTTTGTAGCTTTTAAGTTTTAGGTTGCCCATAGACTCAATCTGTACAGCTGCCACTTGGGCAAACCCTCATACTTTTATCTCTCATTACAAGGTGGATATGGTCTCCCGGAGCAGAGCTTCCTTTGGTTTTACTGTTCTGAAAAGTCTGTTCCAATGAGCCACCCAGGATTTTAGGTGCTAGGGACGCTGTCCCAAACAGCAAGAATGAAGGCGAGATGGACAACTTAACACAAAGAAGTTATGAACCTACCATAACGTTCCATGTTAGTTGTCTTCATCTCGCCTTCCTTCTTGTGTCCCTCCCTCCTTCCCCCTACCTAGAGGATTGAGAGGAGTTCCTTTTTGTTTTCACTGGCTTGAGTATCTTTTATTACTTCACATGCCAGGTAATTTATGACTCTTTCCTTGTTTAGGTGTATTGGACAACCAGTTTTTTTAGGTAACTGGTTACTCTACTTATGTCTAGTGTGTGCTATCACAAACGAGATCTGGGTAGCTAATGCTGGGCATTCTGGGATAAGGGGTAGCCTCGAGCCAGTAAACAGCTCTTGAGCTGTAGAAGATGGCAGAGTCGGAGCCGAGGATCGACTCCGAACCCAAACAGCAAGAAGGAAGGCGAGATGAAGACAACTAACATGGAACGTTATGGTAGGTTCATAACTTCTTTTTTTCTCCTGTCCTTGCAGATTGTAATAGGAAATATTTCCTTTCCACTCAGAAAGCAAAGTTGACAATTCCTCGGGAGTGAAATGAAATGGCAAGTTAATACACATTCCTAGGAATTTGGATAGTGATGGTTTTTAATATTAATGTTTTTAGTGTGCCTTAAAAGTAATCTGTCTGTCTGCACCAGAAGACTGGCATGCTTCTACAGTTCTGTTTTCATAGGCTGTATGCAGAAAGTTGCTTGGGTATTTACAGTGTGTTTACCTGTTATAACATTAAAGCTGTGTAAAGCATGCTTGGTCCTTATTAAAAATTACATTTTGATGAGGTAGGTGGCTTTTTGTTGGGCAGTTTTTTTATATAAACGCTTTATCATTTAATATTTCCAAAAAGCACAAAATTAAAAAAAAATAACATTTGATGAATAATATTGCTGCGTATAAAAACGCATAAATTCAAACATCAATACTAAATTACATAAAAAAAAAAACTATAAAGAATGTGCAATTTGTTATACTGAGATAGAACCTAAAGCTGCTGTTTAGGAAAAGATATTCTGTATTCTGTTAATCAAAGCTGAAGTAAATATCAACAGGAGAAAAGAAGAGGAAAAGCAGAAGGAATAATATGAATATATACATATGTTACGCAGTTTATACCATACCATCCAAGGAAAAATTAAAGAAAATGTATACAGATATATTTGCTTGTAATATCTTTTTAGATATATGTAGACCCAGTATAGTTGTTATAAAATAATATCCAATGCCTTTGATCATCAGTCAGCCAAGAAAGAAGAGTTTCTATTTCTGAAGAATGAGATTTTAAAAGATTTGATGTTCTTCGTGTTTCACTGTTGCAGTCATTACATTTGGTTTATCTGCTTGCAGTAGCCCTCAGTCGGCCTGATTAACAAAGTCTTTGGTCCTGCGCCAGTTGCTGTCACTTCTTCCATGATGTCAGGTCGTCAGGGGTATAAAACATGCAGCCGATGCCATTACATCAGTCTTTCTTGCCATGCGGTGCCCAAAGCAGAAGCAGTTCGCAAGTGCCGGTCGGCTGACTCCCGAAATTTTTGTTTTCGAGTTTCAGAACCGAAGTCTTCAACTAAAGCTAAATACCCCATTGTGGAAATGTTTTCTTGCTCCTTACTGATGTCACTAAAAGTTAATAATTGCATTACTTGTGGAAAGCACATACCTCACAAAGATTTTCATTCTTACTGTATTCCTTGCCTAGGCCCTGACCACGACGTACCTTGGTGTCGGTTTTATGCTTTATTTAATCAGTGCACTATCCGTCGTCTGTATATTTTCGCTTCTAAATATTTTGGTTCTCGGTTTAATTATCCAGAAATGTCATCTGATAGCCATCTGACAACCGGGATTCCGAAAAACGCAAAGATAAAGACAGAGACAGGCTGCCGAGGTCCACAGCTGCCGACAACGCTTCTACTAAGCCAGTCGCCAGTTCACCGGTACTCAGTGAGGCACTTTCGCAGCCTCTGATATCTGCTACTTCTGACTCGCAGGCCTCCACTGAGACCTATTCGGAGTCTGGGTATGCCGTGAGAGGCTTCAACTGTGGAACCTGTGGATGTCTCTACCTTGGATGGGTCCGGAGTCGCTGTGCAGGCACCGGCTTCTGTGAGAGTATTCAGGCCTACGGACTTGCATATTAAACTGATGCCTCCGTCTTCCTTTAGGCCAAAATCTCGAACCATGCCTAAGAAACCAATGCCCAGGCCGCATGCTCTGGCCTCTATGCCTAAAAAACAAATGATAAGAATGGCTGAAGATCTTATAACTCTAATCAGAGGAAGCCAACCCCCCCCAAGGGACCTAGGACTGAAGTTGTTTATGAATCTTTTGAACAGGATTCTGATTTTTCTGATTCTTCTGATGATCTGAATTTGCCCTTATCTACTTATGAGGATTCTGATGCAGAGGACTGTATTCCCTCTGCTTCCCCTCCAGAGGATTTTTCTTTTGGTGAGACCTTACATACTCTGAGAGCATTTCCACTGGGAAAGCCAGGATTTTTCTGATTTAAAAAAGAGGCTTAGGGATTTCTTACTCCTGCCTCAGCATAGGCCTTTAGCTATACCTCCTGTACTAGACATTGTTGATTATGCCTTTTCAGAATCTAGTTTGGCCCCCGATTCTTTGCCTCCTGCTCCCAGAAAACCTGACTGATATTACAGGGTTCCTGATTCTCACAAGTTCCTTTTTAAAAATCCTATTGCGGATCCAGAGACTATTTCACAGGGACCCAAGGGCATTAAGACTTCTATTGCTAAAAATCCTACCCCCTCTGATAGAGACTCCAGGACGCTGGCTAGATGGGGTAAGAAAGTTTAACTTCTGCAACCTTGGCCTTTAGGGCTTTAAACTGCCAGTTTCATATGTTACAGTATCAACAACATGTTATTGGATTGCTTAAAAAGAAAATTATGTTAATTCCTGACTGTGCTGAAAATAAAGAATTACAGGATTTAATGCATTCTGCTGAACAGGTTGGAAAAAACATACTTTGCAATGTGGATTTGATTCATTAGAGGTCTCTTGCAGGGCTGCTGTTACTGGGTCTGTGCTCAGAAGGCATGCTTGGCTTAAGGAGCAATGTTTGCCTGATCATGTTAAAGCTAAATTGTTGGATGCTCCCTTAAGTCAGGACCGCCTGTTTGGCAACAAGGCTGAGGAAGTTCTTAAAAATATGTAAGATAAAGCTAAATCTATGCAAACTGTTAAAGATTTCTTACAAGTCCAGCCTCCTAGATTAAGTAGGCACTGGCCCTCTAAAAATTGGCCCTTTCCAGCCCCTTCCAGGTTTTCTCAAGCCAAACCCAGACACAGCAGAAACCCCAGGTTTCAGTCCCATGGGGCACACAAGACTAGGCAGTGGGGGGTTTCTGCACCCAAACCTGGGAGTAGTAAGACTCCCCCCTATGGAAAATTGTCTCAATGACTTGCTTTTAAAGCTTCCAAGCACTTCCCAACTGAATGCTCCTTTAGGCAGAAAGATTGGTCTGCAGGCCAAAAACTGGGAACTCATTACCCAGGACAAATGGGTTTTAAATATAGTGTCCCAAGGATACAGATTTCATTTCCACACATTACCAACACCAAGCGGGTGGCCAGATCTACCCCCAAATCAGTGGGCAGAGGCCCAAAATCAAGTACTCTCTCTCTCTTACACATGGGGGCTATTCAGTTGGTACCAGAAGAGGAAAAGGGACAATGTTTCTATTCGAGACTTTTCCTGGTACCCAGAAAAGGCAATACATGGCATCCTATCCTGGACCTTTCTATTCTAAACACCTTTCTGGTGATTCCAAAATTCAAAATGCTGACCCTTCACTAGCTGCTTCCCATGCTAGGCAAGGATGCATGGTTGGCAACACTAGACTTAAAAGAAGCATACCTGTACAAACCTATCAGGGAGTCTTGCAGAAGATACCTACGCTTCAAAGCAGGCTACATGCACTATCCATTCTCTGCACTGCCCTTTGGCTTATTTACTGCACCCAGGGTATTCACAAAGTGCCTAGCTCCACTCATTGCATTTTGTAGACAAAGAAATATTCAAATATACCCATACCTGGACGATTGTCTAATTCAGGCAGAATGCAAGGGCATTCTTTTGAATCATCTGGCCTTTGTTCAGAGGGTACCGACTTGTCTGGGGTTCACAATAAATGAAAAGAAATCCCACCTGGTACCCTGCCAACAAATTATATTCCTGGAAGCAAGCTTGAATACAACTTTCCAGATGGCTTTCCTCACGCCAGAGAAACTAATTTGACAACTTACTTCAAACAAGTGGTCACAAAAACCCAGCTATCTGCAAGGCAAATACTGCAAGCCTTGGGGTTCATGGCCTCCTGCATTCTTCTAATTCTGTATGCAAGGATGCATATGAGGAAACTACAATGGTATCTCAAAAGCCTATGGTGTCAACATTCACAGGATCTAGAAGCAAGGATTCCTATCATACCTTGCCTACACATAGAGTTCCTTTGGTGGGCAGAGGCCTGCCACCAAAACGGGACTACCATTCACATTACCCCCTGCCGGCCAAATCTTTAACAGACGCATCAGACTATGCATGGGGAGGGGCTCACTTGGCAGGGAAGTGCATTCAGGGCAAATGGAACCCAAGTCAAATGCACCTGCACATAAATCAAAAGGAAATGTTAGCTGTACAGAATGCTCTGACAGCCTTCAAGGACCGCATTCTTCCAGGACAACTAATGGTAAAGACAGACAACACCACTGTCATGTGATACATAAACAAGCAGGGGGGTACACATTCTTACCTCCTCTGCAGACTAGCCATGGCATTGTGGAACACAGGCTTGAGCTACGAAATGAATCTACAAGCTCAATTCCTGCCAGGAAAACTAAATACACTGGCAGATGGACTAAGCAGAAACCTCATGGACCCACACGAGTGGAAACTGGAACCAAGGATTTTCACCATGTTGACAAGCAAATGGGGGAGCCAGATATAGATCTGTTTGCCTCCCCCCAGAATAATCAACTGGACAAATTTTGCACAATGATTTGCCACAAGCTAGCTTGGAAAGTGGATGCACTATCCTTCAGCTGGAAAAACCTGTCAGTTTATGCCTTTCCTCCTCTGCCTCTGCTCTCCAAGGTATTACTAAAGATCAAACAGGACAAGCCAAGGACGATTTTAATTGCACCAGACTGGCCTCGCCAACACTGGTACCCACTCTTGCGCATTGTGTCATGCTTGGCTCCAAGGCACCTGCCTCAGATTCCTTCCCTGTTGTCTCAGCAGGAGGACCAGATTTTGCACCCTCAGCTGCAAACCCTGAACCTAGCAGCCTGGCTAATAATCTCTCCTCCACCATCCCTCAGTTATAGCACAGAGCCTCCGCTCTTCTCTCACCCACTGCTCAGGCAGTTCCTCAGAGGATCCAAAAATTTAAGGCCACCCAGGAGAGCTCCAACTCCAGCTTGGGATCTTAACTTTGTCTTCGAGTAAGTAACTCTTCCTCCTTTCGAGCCAGCTGCTACTGCAGATTTAAAATTTCTTTCCTGGAAAACAGCTTTCCTTTCAGCAATCACTTCAGCTAGAAGGGTATCTGAATTACAGGCCGTTATGGCAGTGGAACCTTTCATCATCTTTCATGAGGACAGGGTGTCCCTCAGAACCAGTCCCTCCTTCATGCCCAAGGTGGTATCCAGTGTGGCTCTTAATCAGTCCATTCATTTGCCTACCTTCTTTCCTAACCCACAGAACAAAGGGGAATGGATACTGCACTCTTTAGATGTGCACATACAGCTTAGATTCTACTTGGACAGGACTAAACCTCAAAGGAAATCTGAACAACTGCTGGTGCCATTTGCTGCAGGGACATAGGGGAAAGCTATTTCAAAACAAACCATTTCAAAATGGATATGCCACTGCATTCATTTCTGCTATAAGCACCATGAAAAACCTATCCCACAGGGCATCAGACCCCATTCAACCAGGGCTGCATCTGTTTCTACAGCCTTTCTCAGGGGCGTCCCTATTAGGGACATCCTAGAAGCTACTACCTGGAGTTTGGTACTTACTTTCACTAAGCATTATAATTTGCCAATTTTCTCTAAATCCAGAGCTGGTTTTGCCACTGCAGTCTTGCAGGGCCTTATAGTTCAGCCTAATTCTATTTAAATTCCTCCTTCCAACCTTAGCTTTGGGAATCTACCCAAATGCAATGACTGCAGCAGTGAAACACAAAGAACATAGTACAGTTGTGTACACTTACCATAAATGTAGATGTTCAAGTGTATTCACTGTTGCAGTCCTGGTTACCCTCCCTCCAGCCCCCTTTCTTCTTTTGGCTATACCTCCACTCTCATTTACTATACTCTAAAAGATTTTTGGTGTATTTGCTTTTTTGTTGGAGGTATATCCTTGTATTTATAGATTTATTTGCTTCCCATTAGGGGGCCACCTGACATCTGGGGTAAGAAAAACTGATGTAATGGCATCGGCTGCATGTTTTATACCCCTTTGACCTGACGTCATGGAAGAAGGGACAGCAGCTGATGCAGGATCCAAGACTTTGTTAAGCAGGCCGACTGAGGGCTACTGCAAGCAGATAACCCAAATGTAATGACTACAACATTGAATGCCCTCGAACATCTACATTTATGGTAAGTGTACACAACTGTACTTTTTGTAGCCACCTTTTTAAATCCATCCCATGGTGATAGTTTCTTACTCTAAAGTCTGTTTTGTGTGCTGTATAATGTAATCTGCATAAATATTTGAATCAGCATAGAAGTGTTTTTGCAGGATATAGTGAGTGGTGGAATGTGAAACAAGGCAAAATGTGTAGTGGTAGTTGTCTCGTCATAACCCAGGATGTTAATTTTATTCTCTGGGTATTTTCGTATATGTTTAACATATTTACATTCTCACAAGGTATTAAATCTGCTTGATAGTAGTCACTAGTTTTGCACTGTGGGGGCAGAGCGTAGATGGCAGTCTGAAAGCAGCACTTTTTTAGAGCTCCTCAAAAATACTTCAGATAACAGGAAATAATCGATGTTCTTCGTCTCCCATTGCTGCAGTCCTTACATATGGGTAGTCCGCTGTCCACCATCGGCCCGAATACCAAAGGGCTAGAACCGGCGTCGGTCATCGGCGCCCGAGAATGACGTCAGTACGTGCCAGTACAAATGCGCATGACCGACGCCATATCCTCAGTCTTTCTTGCCGCGTGGTCCTAAGCAGAAGCAGCGTTTGAGTGCCGTTCGGCTCTGGAATTGTCGGTTTTCGAGTTTCAGACCGGAGACCAAGTTGGGCTAAGTACCCCGTTGGGGACACTTTTGTCTTTCTTGCCTCAGTATTGACGGATGTCAGAAAAAGTTAATAACTGTATTTCTTGTGGGAAACAGATTCCTCATAGGGATTACCATTCACTCTGTATTCCTTGTTTAGGGCCTGAGCACGACGTTGTTGGGTGTCGCTTTTGTGCTTCTTTTAACAAGCGTACTATTAAACGTCGGTTGGACTGTGCCAGGCTAGTGTTTGGTAAACGTTGTAATTACAACATGCCGTCGGATTCTCCGACGCCTGGTTCTTCTAAGAAACGCAAAGAGAGGTCTTTGCGGTCCAAACAGGATGAGTCGTCCGCTCCGGACGCCGGATGTTCTTCATTCCACATTGCTGCAGTCCTAACTATTGGGTAGTCCGCTGTCCAGTCGGCCCGAATACCAAAGTATATGGCTGACGTCGGTCAGGGCGCATTAGACTGACGCCAGGGTACTAATGCGCATGACCGACGCCATATCCTCAGTCTTTTGCCGCATGGTCCGATGCAGAAGCAATTTTGCGAGTGCAGGTTGGCGTTCTGAAAGTTTCTGAAGTCAGAGTTTCAGACCGAATCAAAGTTGGCTAAGTACCCGTTAGAATATTTTGGTTTTTCTTGCCTCAGTATTTAACCGGATGTCAGAAAAAGTGAATAACTGTATTTCTTGTGGGAAACAGATACCTCATAGGGATTACCATACTTTGTGTATACCTTGTTTAGGGCCTGAGCACGACGTTGTTGGATGCCGCTCTTGTGCTAGATTTAACAAACGCACTATTAAGAGAAGGTTAGACTGTGCCAGGTTAGTTTTTGGGAAGCGTTGTAATTATAAAATGCCGCCGGAGGCTCCGCCTTCGGCCAAAAAGCGCAAGGACAAAGCAGCAAAGCCTAGAATGGAAGAACCGACAGTCCCAGACGTCAGATCTTTAGAAGGCTCAGTGGAGCCGGAGGTTTTGCCAGGTGTTTCTTTGGAGTCTCAGGGAGAGACTGTACTGTTACAGGATGTATCCTGTCAGGAAGTAGGCCAGGCTGAGGGGCTTCTCAGGTGGCTGTTCTTCCCTCTCTTCCTAAGGTGGTTAGAGCCTCCCCTTCTGTTTCCAAGGCTTCTTTGAGAGGCAGGCCAAGTTTAACTTCAGTGGGGTTTCTCCTAGTGCTTCAGGGTCTTTGCCTAAGAAACATATGCTTAAAATGGCAGAGGATTTGATTACTATGATTAGAGGTTGTATGCCCCCTCCTGATAAGAGGCCTAGGGTGGAACCTGAGTTTGAGAGTTTTGAGCAATGTTCGAGGCTTCTGAGTCTTCGGCTGAAGACTTGCAGGAGTATCCTCCTTATTCTGATTCTGATGTGGATGATTCTACTCCTTCAGCTTCTCCTCCTGAGGATTTTTCATTTTCAGAGACTCTGCATTCCATGAGGGAGCATTTTAAATGGGAAGGTCAAGATTTCTCTGATTCCAGGAAGAGGCTTAGGGAATTCTTGTTTTTACCCCAGCATAGGCCTTTAGCTATACCTCCTGTTCTGAATGTGGTGGAAGATGTTTTGCAGAGGCTTCCCTCAATCCTGATTCTTTGCCTCCTGCCCCAGTTAAACCGGATAGGTACTATAGGGTGCCTGAAGCTCATAAGTATCTTTTTAAGAGTCCTAGGGCAGACCCGAAACTGTCTCTCAGGGGCCTAAAGGTGTGAAGGCCTCTGTTGTTAAAAATCCTGTTCCTCCTGATAAAGAGGCAAGGGCTTTGGATAGATGGGGAAAGAAAGTGTATACTTCTTCCACTTTAGCCATGAGGGCGTTGAATTGTCAGTTTCACATGTTAAAATATCAGAATTATCTCCTTTCACAATTGAAATCTAAGGTGGATGCTCTGGCAGAAGGTATTGAGTGTAAAGAGTTGCAGGATTTAGTTCATGTGTCTGAACAGGTGGGTAAACATTCCTTGCAATGTGGTTTTGATGCTGTGCAGGCCTCCTCAAAGGTGGCTGCCACTGGTTCTGTTCTTCGTAGGCATGCCTGGTTGAGAGATCAGAATTTAGCTGAGCATGTTAAAACAAGGATTTTGGATGCTCCTTTGCAGTCTGATGTGTTGTTTGGTTCGCCTGTGGAAGCAGTCTTAAAGAAAATGGAGGACAAGGCTAAGTCTATGCAAACTGTTGAGGATTTTTTGCAGGTGCAGCCTCCGAAGTTTAGTAGAAATTGGCCTACTAAGGGATGGGACTTATCCTGCTTATGATTCCCAGTCTAGGGGTAGGTCTAGACGTGGTAGGGGCAGAGCTCAAGGTTCTTTTAGGCCTAGGACAGGGAGTTCCCCTGCTCAGACTTCTGGTGAGGGCAGGGGTCAGTCCTTTTGTAAGCAGACCCAATGACCTGCCTTTTCAGCTGCCAGTACTTTCTCGCCTGGCAGCACCTTTGGGAGGAAGGCTGTCTCTTTTCAAAGAAAATTGGGATTTAATTACCCAAGACAGATGGGTTCTGGATATCATTCACCACGGTTACAGGTTTTATTTCCATACCATGCCTCCTTTCAAAGGCATGCCAGACATTCCTCCTCTACAAAGACAAGAGGCTCACAAGCAAATTTCTCTGTTGCTCCACATAGGGGCCATTCAGCCAGTTCCTGTGCCAGAAAGGGGCCTAGGATTTTATTCTCGCCTGTTCCTAGTACCGAAGAAGGGGAACACGTGGAGGCCAATTTTGGATTTATCTATCCTCAACACTTATCTGGACATTCCCAAGTTCAAAATGTTGACGTTACAACAGCTTTTACCTCTGCTGGGCAAGGATCACTGGATGGTAACTTTAGATCTCAAGGAAGCTTACCTTCATGTGCCTATAAGACTAAGTTGCAGGAAGTATCTGCGTTTTCGAGCTGGAAATTCTCATTATCAGTTCTCTGCATTGCCCTTTGGCTTATCCACTGCCCAGAGTATTCACAAAGGTTCTGGCTCCAGTGATAGCTTACTTCAGGCTAAAAGGAATTCAAATCTATCCTTATTTGGACGACTGCCTGATTCTAGCTCAAGAAAAGGAAGACCTTCTACAGCATTTGGATTATGTCATAGCAGTGCTAAGATGCCTAGGGTATTCTGTGAACGAAATAAAGTCCAGTCTAGTACCCTCTCAAGACATGTGCTTTCTGGGTGTGAGACTGAATACAGCAGCCCAGTTGGCCTTTTAACCCCGGACAAACAAAAGAATCTTTCCAGTTACTTCCATCAACTATCTCTTCAGTCCGGGCTGACTGCAAGGACAGTCCTTCAAGCCTTAGGGTTCATGGCATCTTGTATTCTGGTGCTTCCCAATGCCAAACTGCATATGAGGAAGCTGCAATGGTATCTCAAAATGTATGGACACAGCACTGCCAGGATTTGGACACTGTCATTCAAATAATACCTTGCATTCAAAAGGAATTTTTGTGGTGGGCTCAGGAATGTCACCTAAACAAGGGACTCTCTGTGACCCGCCAGAGGCGAGTCAGATTCTAACGACAGATGCCTCAGACATTGCTTGGGAGCTCATCTAAATGGAAAGTGGATACAAGACAAGTGGCCTGCCAGACTACAGCATCTACATATCAACATGAAAGAGATGTTAGCAGTCCAGTTTGCATTAATGGCTTTCAAGGAGTTACTTCTTCCAGGGCAGGTGTTGATTCTAACAGACAACACAACTGTCATGTGGTACATCAACAAACAAGGGGAACACATTCTTACCCATTGTGCAGGCAAGCAATGATTTTATGGGAGACTGCTCAGCTTGCAACTAACTCTTCAGGCAAGGTTTCTGCCGAGCACAGAACTCCTTAGCAGATGTGTTAAGCAGACAAATCATGGATCCCCACGAGTGGAAACTGGATCTTCATGTATTTCAAAAATTGACAGTGTCATGGGGAACTCCAGACATAGATCTGTTCACTTCTCCACTAAACCACCAGCTGCCAAAGTTTTGCACAAAGAGGTTTCATCACACAGCTTGGAAAGTGGATGCTCTTTCTTTCAGTTGGAAAAATCTTCATGTGTATGCTTTTCCACCTCTGCCTCTTCTCCCAAAGGTGCCTCTAAAGGTCAGACAAGACAAGCCAAGGATGATTTTAATAGCTCCAGATTGGCCTCGGCAGCACTGGTACCCATTACTGAGGAGTCTGGTAAGGAAGCCTCCATGGCCTTTACCCTTGATTCCACACCTGTTGTCTCAGAGGGACGGTCACCTGCTCAATGTCAAGCTTCAATCTCTTCATCTAACAGCCTGGCATATTCTGTTTTGAAAGACAGCAGGTCTCAACTTCCTCAACAAGTTTTAAATGTGATTATGGAAGCCAGAAGACCTAGTACAAGGAAAGTGTACGCAGAAAATGGAAGAGATTTTTATTTTGGAGTGCAGCAAACAATTTGGAGATTTCTGAGCCTAATTTGAGTGTGGCTCTTCAATATCTTACTGAGTTATTGGACAAAGGTTTGTCTTTCTCTTCCATTAAGATTCATGCTGCAGCAATTTCAGCTCACTATGATTGTGACCCACCATTGTTTTCGCATCCTTTGTTCAAGCAATTTCTTAGAGGGGCAAAGAATATAAGACCCCCATGAGAGCTCCTACTCCTGCTTGGGATCTCAATTTTGTGTTGGAGAAACTTACTCTACAACCTTTTGAGCCTGCGGCTACTGCTGAATTGAAATATTTGTCATGGAAGACTGCTTTTTTGTTGGCCATTACTTCTGCAAGAAGGGTTTCTGAGTTGCAGGCCCTTATGGCGGTAGAGCTTTTTTTGATTTTTCATAAGGATAGGGTATCTTTACGTACTAATCCTTCCTTTATGCCTAAGGTGGTTTCTACTGTGGCTTTAAACCAAACTATTCATTTGCCTACTTTTTATGCAGATCCCCAAAATAAAGGGGAAAAGATTTTGCACACTTTAGATGTACACAGGCAATTGCGTTATTATTTGAGCAGGACTAAGGATTTTAGGCAGTCTCAGCAGTTGTTTGTTTCTTTTGCTTTGGGTTGGCAGGGCAAGCCTGTGTCAAAACAAACTATTTCTAGGTGGATTGGGTTTTGCATTGCATTTTGTTATTCCCATCATGGCAAGGAGATTCCAGCTGGAATTAGGCCTCATTCCACTAGGGCTACTGCCACTTCTACAGCATTTCTAAGGGGTGGCCACTAAGGATATTTTGGAGGCAGCTACTTGGAGTTCAGTGCATACTTTCTCTAAGCATTATCACCTTCCTCTCTACTCTAAGTCTAGGGCTGGTTTTGCCACAGCTATTTTGCAAGGCATGTTGTCAGTTCCTGCTTCCTTATGATTTGCCAGCCTCCCTTACCTCTGCTTTGGGATTCTACCCAATAGTTAGGACTGCAGCAATGTGGAATGAAGAACATAGTACAGTTTTGTACCTACCATAAATGTAGATGTTCGAGGATCCACATTGCTGCAGTCCAATTACCCTCCCTCCTTCCCTCTGTGTTTAAGGGTGGTTGTGTAGGTGAGGTTATATTCTGGTAATTTTGTATATATTGTACATATTTTTGGTGCAGGTATGTTTGGAATTTTTGGTTTTGGCCTTAGCTTTTCAGGGTCTTCTGACATCTGGGGCAAGAAAAGACTGAGGATATGACGTCGGTCATGCGCATTAGTACCCTGACGTACTGACGTCAGTCTAATGCGCCCTGACCGACGTCAGCCATATACTTTGGTATTCGGGCCGACTGGACAGCGGACTACCCAATAGTTAGGACTGCAGCAATGTGGATCCTCGAACATCTACATTTATGGTAGGTACAAAACTGTACTTTCTGTAGAACCACCGACTACTTCAGCGGCTCCTTCTGAAAATTTACCTGAGTCTATAGGGGAGCCTTTGTTACTACAGGAAGTGGCTTCTCCTGTGTTAGGCCAGGCTGAGGGTGCTTCTCAGGTGTCGGTGGTTCCCCTCCCCTCTTAGGATAGTTCGGCCTCCTCCTTCTCAAAGCAAGGGCCATTCTAAGTCTAGGTCTGCCCCTGCTGGTGCTAGTTCCCAGGGTCCAGCTCCTAGGAAGCACATGTTAAAGATGGCTGAAGATTTGATTACTTTAATTAGGGGTTCTATGCCCCCCCCTGAGAAGAGGCCCAGGGTAGAGACAGAGTTGGAGGGTTTGGTTCAGTCTTCCAATGAATCAGATTCCTCTGTGGAAGAACTTCAGGATTTCCCTCCCTATTCTGATTCGGAGGCTGAGGACACTACTCCTCGTCCCCTCCAGAAGATTTTTCTTTCTCTGAGACTTTGCATTCCATGAGGGAACATTTCAAATGGGAAGGCCAGGATTACTCTGATTCTCGTAAAAGGCTAAGAGACTTCTTGTTTTTGCCTCAGCATAGGCCCTTGGCTATTCCCCCTGTACTGGATGTTGTTCAGGATGTATTTTCTGAGGCTGCCCTTAACCCAGATTCTCTACCTCCTGCCCCGGTTAAACCAGATAGATACTACAGGGTTCCGGAAGCTCACAAGTACTTATACAAGAGTTCTAGGGCTGATCCGGAAACTATTTCTCAAGGCCCCAAAGGTGTTAGGGCTTCTGTGGTTAAGAATCCAGTTCCTCTGGACAAGGATGCTAGGGCCCTGGATAGGTGGGGTAAAAAACTGTATACCTCTTCTACTTTGGCTATGAGAGCTTTAAATTGTCAGTTTCATATGCTCAGGTATCAAAATTATTTGCTGGGTCAATTGAAATGTAAAGTAGATGCTTTAGCTGAAGGTATTGACTGTAAGGAGCTTCAGGATTTAGTGCATGCTTCAGACCAGGTTGGTAAGCATTCTTTGCAGTGTGGTTTTGATGCTTTACAAGCTTCTTCCAGGGTGGCTGCTACTAGTTCTGTTGTTCGCAGGCATGCCTGGCTTAAAGATCAGACCTTGTCAGAGCATGTTAAGGCTCGAATTATGGATGCTCCTTTGCAATCTGATGTTCTTTTTGGCCCTCCAGTAGAATCAGTTTTGAAAAAAAATGGAGGAAAAAGCTAAGTCTATGCAGACAGTTAAGGACTTTTTACAGGTTCAGCCCCCTAAGTTCAGTAGGAATTGGCCTGCTAAGGGATGGTCTTTTCCCTCTTCGGATTTTCATTCTAGGGGCAGGTCGAGGCGAGGTAGAGGTAGGGCTTCCTCTCAGGGCCCTGTTACTTCTAGGACTTTGAGTTCTTCTACCCCTTCTGCTGGGGAGGGCAGGGGTCAGTCCTTTCGGAAGCAGACCCAATGACCTGTGTCTTCAGCTGCCGGACTCTGCTTTGCTGGCAGCTCCTCTAGGAGGAAAACTGGGACTTTTCAAAAGGAATTGGCATTTGGATACCCAAGACAAATGGGTATTGGACATAATAACTCGAGGCTACAAATTTTATTTTCACACATTCCCTCCTTTCAAAGGTATGCCGGATGTGCCTCATCAGCAAAGACTGGAAGCACAGGCACAAATTTCTTCTCTGCTCCAGTTGGGAGCAATACAGGAAGTTCCTTCTGCGGAAAGAGGCACAGGGTTTTATTCCCGTCTTTTCTTAGTGCCAAAGAAAGGAAATACTTGGAGGCCCATTCTGGATTTATCCATTCTAAACACCTTTCTGGAAATTCCAAAATTCAAGATGTTAACACTGCAACAGCTGTTGCCTATGCTGGGCAGAGATCACTGGATGTTGACTTTGGATCTCAAAGAGGCCTATCTTCACGTTCCTATCAGGCCCAGTTGCAGGAAATTCCTGAGATTTCGGAATGGGAATTTGCATTATCAGTTCTCTGCATTGCCCTTTGGCTTATCTACTGCTGGGGTATTCACAAAAGTCCTGGCTCCAGTAATAGCTTTTCTCAGACTAAAAGGAATTCAAATTTATCCTTATCTGGACGATTGTTTGATACTGGCTCAAGGCAAGCACGAACTTCTTCAACATCTGCAGTATGTAATGACAGTTTTAAGATGCCTAGGGTATTCTGTGAATGAAATAAAGTCCAGTCTAGTACCCTCACAAGAGATGTGTTTTCTGGGTGTAAGACTGAATACAGCTACTCAGATGGCATTTCTTACCCCGGACAAACAAAGAAATCTTCACCTATACTTCCAACAGCTATCAGTAATGTCCAGGCTGACTGCAAGGACAGTCCTTCAAGCCTTGGGGTTCATGGCATCTTGCATTCTAGTACTTCCCAATGCCAAACTGCATATGAGGAAGCTACAATGGTATCTCAAAAGCGTTTGGACTCAACACAGCCACGATTTGGACACGGTCATTCGAATTCTACCTTGCATTCAGAAGGAATTTGTGTGGTGGGCTCAGGAATGTCACCTAAACAAGGGACTCTCTGTGACCCAACCAGAGGCAAGTCAGATATTAACAACAGACGCCTCTGAGTTAGCCTGGGGAGCTCATTTCATGACAAGCCACGATGCTTCGCAAGGGACGGCTTGCACCTGTCACCCCTGGGATTCCGGATATTGGCTAAGGCTCTTGCCACCCCCATAGTGCCTTTTTTAGGCAAGGCTCAAATTCTAAACCTACCACCCTAGAAAACAAAAATGGGAAGAAATTGAGGGTAATGCTGCTCAATGCCAGAAGTCTAAATCTCAAAATGCACGTACTCGAGGCCCTTCTCAGTATGGAGAACATCGATGTCTGTGCTGTAACTGAAACCTGGTTCAAGGCTCCTGAGAGCACCCCGCACTATTAGGTTTTACCTCATATCATGTGTTCCGGCCCCAAAACCCGGACCACTCCACAAAAGGAGGGGGTGTATCCATATTCATAAAGGATACTCACACCTCCAGGTTGGTGGCAACGCATGAAGCTTCGAAACCATCCAGGTGCAACTAACAATAGGCAAAACTGCTCTACAAATTGTAGCATGCTACAGGCCACCCTCTCAAACTCAGGAACCCCACACAGCCTTCCTGAAGACACTGGAGGGTATAAATGTATCTCCAAACACCATCATATTGGGTGACTTCAACTACCCGAATATAGACTGGGAACATTACTCAAGCCCTAACTTTCTAGCCCAACGGTTCCTGGAGTTCATAAATTCAAATGCCATGGAACAGCTAGTCACTGTTCCCACGAGAGGAGAAAATATACTAGATCTCATTGTCACAAACATGGGGACAAAATGCTCCACACCGAAGTATATCCCTCATTGGTGAGATCTGATCATAAACTAATCTCACTGGAAATCCACATCCGCCCCACCCCAAACAAAAGACCATAGTGAAGAACTTCTCTAAAGCAAACTTCACACTACTCAAGACTGGTGTGGTATCCTTCAAGGCCCCTGAGTCAGAGGAAACCACAACCCAAGCTGGAAGCCCTTACAAATGCCTTCTATGAACACCTCCAGGACTGCATGGATTAGGCAATCCCAAATAAAACCAAGACTCTTTCCACAAAGGGAAACGTCCAGTCTGGTGGACCCCAGCCATTAACAAACTTTACAATAAGAGGAGAAAGCTATTACATGATAGAACAAAATCCATAAAAGGGAAGTCACCCCTGATCATTATTAGTAAAAAATTACGAGCACTCATAAAATCAACTAAGGCCAATTTTGAGAGAAAAATTGCCATGGATTCAAAGGACATTCATAAGGCCTTTTTCAGCTATGTTAGGAACCTGGGTGGAAACTCACAGATATGCTCAGAATTAGTCCAAAATGATACAAAAATCACTGAACCCACAGACATTGCCAACATACTGGCAGACAGGTTCAGTGCAAACTTCACCCTCTCCCCTAAAGGAGAGATAACTATCCCAGCCGAGTGTAGCCTCCCGGACATCTCAAATGCGCAGGTGAAAGCTGCTCTCTCTAAAGCTAAAAACACAGCATCAATGGGACCGGATGGTGTCCCCGGCTGTGTGCTACGAGCTAAATGAGGAATTAAACCCACACATAAGGCAGCTGTTTAATCTCAGCCTTACCACAGGATACGTGCCCAAGGAGTGGCGACGGCAACTGTGGTCCCACTCCACAAAGGTGGCGCCTCTACGGACCCTGGTAATTACAGCCCATAAGCTTAACAAGTCTAGTCTGCAAAGCTATGGAGAGGATCATAATGGAGCTCATAAACAAAGATATAGGGACTTGCAGACATTGGACCCGACCCAGTTTGGCTTTGTCAAGGGAAGATCATGCCTTTTGAACTTGGTCGACTTCTTGAAATAGTCACCAAGGCCATTGATGAGGAAAGGCAGTCCATACAGCCTACCTTGACCTTGCAAAGGCTTTCGACACAATACCCCACTCGGGTATTGTAGAAAAACTTACCAGCTTAAATGTAAACCCATATGTCACAAGATGGGTTGCAAACTGGCTTAAGGACAGAACCCACAGGGTTAGAGTTGCTGGCGCTGTGTCAGACTCCAAGCCGGTCACAAGTGGTGTCCCACAGGGCTCGGTCCTTGGCCCCTATTGTTTGGCATCTACTTCTCAGAAGTACAGGCCAACATGGGAGGACTTTGGCTGACAAAGTTTGCAGATGACTGCAAACTGGGCCATAGTGGAAAGTGCATCGGACACTGATATCCTTCAGAAGGGACTCACGGAAACAGATAGCTGGTGCCAGAGCCATGGCCTGAAGTTAAACGCCAAAAATGTATAGTCATACCCTTCGGGAAAAACAAGGTAACCCCAAGCTACCATATAGGTGGCAATCCACTAAGCACAGAAGAGGTTATCAGGGACCTGGGGACCCAGGTTGACAGTGGCCTTTCTTTGACACTCACATTGCTAAAGTGGTTAGAAAGACCTTCTACATTGCCCACCTGATCATGAAGGATTCACATCCAGATCTAGTGAGGTCATTGTTCCCCTGTACTCTTCACTTATCAGACCAATGATCGAGTACAATGCCCCATTCGGGATGTATCTCACCCGACATCTGCAGCAATTGGAGAGACCCCAAAAGTTCCTCACCAAAAGGATAAAGGGACTCCAAAATCTGTCATATGCTGCCAGATTGAAGAAACTCCAGCTCTATTCAGTCGCATACCGTCTGCTCAGAGGTGACATGTGCCTGACATACAAGGCCATGTCCAACCCGGAATTCATGGACATGCTCCACCTCAAAAAATCCAAATCCACCAAAACCACTAGAGCAAGCGACTTAAACCTTAGCACGGATATAAATAGGACGTGCTGGAGGGATAGATTTATCACTCAGAGACTCCCTATGCTGTGGAATAAAATCCCGGTCCATGAGGCAGAGCACCTCGCTGACTCTGTTCAAGAGAAATCTAGACCTGTGGATGGGAGATCGTAGGTTTACCCCGGGAATCATCTCTGGGTCACTGCTGGACAGAGGCACAACAAACTAATGGGCACAGTATTTTTTCATATAAGGGGTGGCGTAAGCCACAATAATTTGGGCTAGGCTTATAAATGCCTTAGGGCAGATAGCCTAGTATAAACCTATGAACCTATGAACCTATGAACCTATGAAAATGGATTCAAGACCTTTGGCCCCCAGAGCTACTTCACTTGCATATCAACATGAAAGAGATGCTGGCAGTTCAATTTGCATTGAAAGCATTCAAGGATCTACTTCAACCAGGACTGGTGTTGATTCGAACAGACAACACAACTGTCATGTGGTACATCAACAAGCAGGGGGGAACTCATTCTTACCCTCTTTGCAGACAAGCAATGCTGTTATGGGAAACTGCTTTAAATCTGCACATCACTCTTCGAGCACAGTTTCTGCCAGGAGCACAAAATTCTTTAGCAGATGTTCTGAGCAGACAGATGGTGGATCCTCACGAATGGAAGTTGGACCCTCAGGTATTTCTTCAGTTGACCATGGCTTGGGGAACTCCAGACATAGATCTGTTCGCTTCTCCTCTGAATTTCCAACTACCTCTGTTTTGCACAAGGCTGTTTCATCCAAAAGCCTGGAAAATAGATGCACTATCCTTCAGTTGGAGCAACCTTCACGTGTATGCCTTTCCTCCTCTGCCTCTTCTTCCAAAAGTACTGTTGAAAGTCAGGAGGGACAAACCTTGCATGATCCTTATAGCACCGGATTGGCCTCGTCAGCATTGGTACCCTCTGTTGAGGAGCTTAATTCATGGGACACCTTGGCCATTACCACAGATTCCTCACTTATTGTCTCAGGAAAACAATCATTTTCTCAATGTCAGGGTGCAATCCCTACACCTGACAGCCTGGCGCATTCTATTTTAAAGAAGGAGGGCCTTCAGCTCCCTCAACAAGTTTTGGATGTTATTTTGGAGGCCAGGCGGCCTAGTACTCGAAAGGTTTATGCTGATAAATGGAAGAGATTTTTTCTTTGGGGTTCAGCTAAAGGCTTTGATGTCAAATTGCCTGATTTGAGTTGTACATTGCAATATTTAACTGTTTTATTGGACAAGGGTTTGTCCTTCTCTTCTGTAAAAGTGCATGCTGCAGCTATTTCTGCTCACTATGATTGTGACCCTCCTTTGTTTTCACATCCATTGGTTAAACAGTTTCTTAGAGGGGCAAAGAATATAAGACCCCCACGAAGAGCTCCTACTCCTGCCTGGGATCTTAATTTTGTTTTGGAAAAGCTGACTCTGCCTCCTTTTGAACCTGCAGCTACAGCTGAATTGAAGTTGTTGTCTTTGAAGACTGCTTTTTTGTTGGCTGTTACTTCTGCTAGAAGGGTATCTGAATTACAGGCCCTCATGGCAGTGGAACCTTTTCTGATTTTTCACAAGGACAGAGTTTCCTTACGTACTAATCCTACTTTTATGCCTAAAGTAATTTCTAATGTGGCATTGAACCAATCTATACATTTGCCTACTTTTTATGCTAACCCCCAAAATAAAGGGGAAAAAGTTTTGCATTCTTTGGATGAACATAGGCAGTTAAGGTATTATTTGAGCAGAACCAAAGAGTTCAGAAGGTCTCAACAATTATTTGTTTCTTTTGCTTTGACTTCACAGGGGAAAGCTGTTTCGAAACAAACTATTTCCAAGTGGATTGGCCATTGTATTACTTTTTGTTACTCTCATCATGGAAAGGATGTTCCAGTTGGGATCAGGCCTCATTCTACTAGGGCTACGGCCACCTCTACTGCTTTTCTGAGAGGGGTAGCTACTAAAGATATTCTAGAAGCAGCTACTTGGAGTTCTGTACATACCTTTACAAAGCATTATCATTTACCTCTTTATTCTAAGTCTAGGGCTGGGTTTGCCACTGCAATCTTACAGGGCATGTTAGCAGCTCCTAATGCTATTTAGTTAGCCAGCCTCCCTTTTTCCATTGCTCTGGGATTCTACCCATATGTAAGGACTGCAGCAATGGGAGACGAAGAACATAGTACAGTTTTGTACCTACCATAAATGTAGATGTTCGAGGATCTCCATTGCTGCAGTCCAATTTCCCTCCTTCCCCCTTTTCTTTAGGTTGGGTTTTGGGTGGTGGTTTTTGCATTCTGACGTCTGAGGCAAGAAAGACTGAGGATATGGCGTCGGTCATGCGCATTTGTACTGGCACGTACTGACGTCAGTCTCGGGCGCCGATGACCGACGCCGGTTCTAGCCCTTTGGTATTCGGGCCGATGGTGGACAGCGGACTACCCATATGTAAGGACTGCAGCAATGGAGATCCTCGAACATCTACATTTATGGTAGGTACAAAACTGTACTTTTTTTTTTTTTCACTGAAAAAACAGTTAACTATTGTTCTTTAGCATTTATGCTGTCATTATATTGAGTCTGGAATATATTCTTCAAAAATTTCTGGTCAGAAATATCTGGAGTTTAGAACTGCTCTCTGAAGATGAGTAGCTCAAAGAACTCAGATGCAGAATTTACTTTGAAGAAAGAAATTCAGTTGATGTCTTCTACTTTACTAGAACTATGTATTAAAATAGACAGCTTCAATAACAACTTAGAAAACTTGAGAGAAAGCTGTCATAAAGAAACTGAATCCTTTAAAGAGTTACTTCAGCAGCATCAAACTAAAGTATTAAGCATTGAAGAGTCTTTATCTGATATAGATGGAAGGCTCAAAGAGGAAGAAATCCAGGGAGATGTCCTTTAGCAGCAAAATAAATGGCTTATCACCAAGTTGGATGACATGGAAAATAGAGAAAGGAGGACTAATGTGAGAATTTTTGGTTTACCAGAAAAATCTGTAGGCGATATTTACTTTCTTAATTCATGGTTACCCGAAATCCTAGATCTAAAAGAAGGATTCTCTTATGGCGTAGAAAGAGCTCATAGAGCCATTGGGAAACCTATTCCTTCATCACCATCATCCACTCCTAGGTCAGTAGTGGTTAAATTTCTCTCTTATCTTGATAAAGAACTTGTCCTTAAATGTGCTTGGAGAAGATCCCCACTGAAATACAAGCAAAATATAATTAGATTTGACAATGACTTTTCCTCTAGAGTTTTGGAAATGAGAAAGAAAGCCTGGCCACTTGTAAAATTACTTAAATAGAATAAAATAAAGGCACAACTGGCATACCCTGCAAAAATAAGGATTTTTACTTCAAATGAAATAAAAACTTTTAATGACATTGAAGAAGCAGTAACCTTTGTCAAAAACAATAATATAGTTACAGTCCCGGAGGAAATGGACTGGGCTTTAACTACATCACTGAAAAGATCTCCGGAAAAAAATAATTGGATTGATGTAAAAAAAAAAAAAAAAAAGAAGCAAAGAACTGACTCAGAACGTATCCCTTCCACTACGTCTCTCAAAGTATCAACTAAAACTAAAAATATATGCTAAAGGTAACAATTTAATGTTGTTTGTTCTTTCTTTAAACATGTAAATTCTATGTTATAAACTTTTAATACACCTATTGCATACTTTAGAGTTAGTTTAGTTCATAAGTGACATATTAACATCAATAATTTAATTGACTCTATTAGTCTACTTTTGTTCATGACAGTATTTTATAGGGGAAAAGAAATGATTTTCTGAGTAGGAAATGCTAAATATACTTTATACTTTTTAGTACAATAAGAGCTATGCTTTAGTTAATTTAATTTTCTTAATTTTAGTCGCTAGTTAATGGGTGGCGTTTAGTTGTATTTTATGACTAATTTCAGTCATTGATATGGTTTTATGATTAATTTATACAAAGTATTTGCATATTCACTGGAGGTTATTATAGCCAACAAGTTCATGATTTCAGTTGAACGTTTTTTTTTTTTTAAACAAAGAAGTGAAGCTATTTAAATGCACAAGACTTGCAGGGAAATCTTCAGTTCCCTTTACGCGAGTCTGTCAGTGCATTTGCGAACTGTCATGAATGTAGAGAGCCCTTTTGACATTTAACTTCTAACTGTAAACCCTACACATTAAATAAATATCACTTTGCCCTTCTAGTTAGTTTAATCACATAGAATTTATTTCCGATACATTTAAATGTTTATTTGGATGTTTCTCCTCCTTTTTTTTTTTTAATTTTTTGTTTGAGGAGTTAAAATGTCTTGAATTGCTAAGCGTTACACTAATTGGAATCTCATTTTGTTTTCTTATCAAACACCATAGTATAAAGTGGAGGAATATTAAAAGTAACCTGCTTTGTCTTTGCTTGGGTTGGATTTGGCACGGAACGTTGTTGTTGCCGCTTATATGAAGCGTATGTGTCTTGTGGCCAATGATGACTTGCATAGGTTTTTGACTTGCATGTAAGTCACTCTAGCTGACTTTTTGTAAAGATTATCCAGTGTTTCTCTCAAAATAATAATAATAAAAAAAAAAAAAATATTTATGTATTCACTAGAAAAAATCACATATGTTCACATACTAAAGTATAACAGACACGAAAAACCCAAAGCTGGGCTTAATTTGGTTCATAGGGAGTTTACTGGAATCATAAGAGAGAAATGCGGGAGTAATCTAGCATAACACTGCAGTTTTTAAAAGATATTCCTATTCCCCACAGGCGAAGACCATAAAATTCTCTAGTTATGAGCAAAAACTATTCCCAAAACACCCAGTAATGTCTGTACAGACCAGTTCTTTTCTTTATTGTTGACATTAAGAAGCATTCCAAGAATGCTGTGGAGTAACCATCTGTCATACGTTAGAACATATTTGGTTTCCTGCCAGCTCTCCCATATTCGACAACTGTGTCTCGGTGCTGATGTGTGGTGGTTGCTCAGTGCGGGGCTCTCTTCATTGTCCCCCAGCCATTTACGGTCTAGAGGGTGGGTTTTCCCATTCTAGTCTAGTTGTGCAGTTGAGTGGATTTTTTGATTACACTTGGGAATGGTGCATGTGAGCTACTGTGTGTGTTGTGGCTGGCTAGTCAACAGATGTTCTGTAAAAGGAATTTGATTTTACAAATTTCAAACAATATACATGACACCAGGTATTCAATTTCAAAGATGACCCAAAGCACCATACCTACACAGCCTATGACAACACACACTGCTAACAAGAAAGGCTGTAAATATAGAATAAACATCTATCTCTGTAAGTTCTTTTCACTTTATAGATGACTGCAGTATAAAGTATATTAAATACTGGTATGAAACTGTGGGGATAGTTTTATTACGGATTAGAACAGCGGCCATATTCTTTGTAACATCATCATATGTAATGGTTTCTGTGCTCATGCAGTTTGTCTACAGAAGGAGAGGTTATCACACACAATCAGGCCAAAGGCAGATCCTCCTAATCTGAGGAAATTGTCATTGTGGGTTCGAAGAGCTTATTATGATATAACTATTGCCAGTCATTGTGTTGGGGGGGTATAAGTCGCAATGCTCAAGATACATAAGCTTAAAAGTTTTTGAGACGTGTTTGACTACCTTACCTCTTCCCAAAAGATATACAAGCCTCGTAAGTTCAGCAAAGCAAACTTACACACTTCAGCTTCCAGGTCAAATCCTCTCCAGAAAGCCAACATTACATCTTAAGAAACCACAAAAGAAAAATGTGTTAGCAGGGGACATTACACCAGATTATTATTGTAAAAAACGCATTCTTTAAGATATGCATCTGGGTAGAAAGAAAATATTCTTGAATTTAATTATCCCTGACTAACAAACTCAAGGCTGGGTGTTTCTCACCGATGGCAGGTATAGAGGGGACTTTGGGCAGTGTATCAGCGGAGGATCATGGGCACAAGTGCGGACATCAAACGATGTTTGGTCATGGTTGTGGTTGTTTTCCTACATGGGAGGCACTTTGGGGAGCATGTAACACAGTAAAAAACAGCAGCAAATACAGTTTCTTAAATGGATACAGCAGTGAGACACCCAGGTTTGCAGAACATATTAACTCGCAAGTGACCCTAGAACATGGAAATTGAATTACGCATGCCCCATTGACTGCACAAGTTCCTATTACAAATACTCTAGGGACAATTAACTCAAAAACAATATTAATGTATAGCAGTTGTATAGTGTGATGTGGGCTTGTGCTTTCTTTTCAAAAAACAATAGCTGGCAAACAAACGTGGCATTCACAAACAACAAGAATGAGAGATCAATTTTTAAATGGAGGAATAGTGTGATATTGACTTCACAATTAGAAGAGGAAGAGAAAGTATAAGGTCTTATCTGATAATATATAGCTTTACAAAGATCAAGTATCGGAAACTCCATACCTGTAACACTGCTTCTCATTTGATATAGTAGTGACAGAATACAAACAGCAATTTGTGCATGCTCATTTATCTATGCAAAGGTTGTCCCTGATTTATTTATTTCTATACTGCACTGATGTCATAAGAATAATTTTAGGTGCACCCATAATGTTTACACCTATAATGGTATATTTGTGGACAGGGCCCATCCAAATAAAGAAGGCTAAGAACAATGATGGTTGAAATTAGTACTAATATCAGTTTACACTGATTCTGAACCACATTTACAATTATTTAAAGATGGACAAAATGTGGAGTGTTTGTCTAGTGAAAATAGCAGGTAAACTACTTACGGGTGAGCTGCAGGAATATGTAAGTTGCATAATGTTTATATTCAATAGATGCAAATTGGATGGTTCATTATTTAAAGTTTCATATTAGCATTATAGTATGGGACACAAGGAAGTGAGTTCTGTCTTGCAACTGTAATAATGGGAAAAGTACACTAATAGAACATATTCTGCAAGTTCTCTGAATATATGCTGACGAGGCCTGAAATTTCTGGATTAGTAGAACTTTAAACAGGTGACAATACATGCAATGTATTAGTTGACATGCACTTACAGTAATACATTGAGACTTGTACAAATTCATTCCAATTCTACTCTTGAAATCTGTTAACATGAAGGATTGTGTACAGGTCTGTACTGACACACATGAAAAAAGAAGGGAAAAGTGATTGTTAAACATTGCTCAAAATTTGAAAAAAGGGAGGTAAATTAAATATAAAGACAAGATATCTACATATGGAAACATTAAAACATAGAGAGGGTAGTTGATGCATTCTTCAGTTGACTCATTTTACTTCCTTTGGTTTTTCAAATTATTCATGAACTTGCATTCTTTATTGAATGAATAAATAATAAGACTCTAAGGCACCTGTATATTGCATATTTTGTGGTAGTTTTGAGAGAAGATGGTTTAAAATTTGGAATTGACTTCACAATTAGAAGAGGAAAAGAAAGTGTGAGGTCTTATCTGATACCTGATTTTTACGAAGGTATATATTATTGGAAACTCCGTATCTGTAACACTACTTCTCACTTGATAATAGTAGTGACAGAATACAAAGAGCAATTTGTGGATTCTCATTCATCTAGGTAATCATTCCAATCATTAAATGCATTCAGAAGGAATTTACTGCTAAAAAGGCTCGGGGTTATGAAGTTATTATTTCAAAAACCTGACTGATTATCTTACCTATGTTTTTAAGATTTGGCATCATTTATTTAGCATTTATGGTAGCTGTTCAATTAAATTTATAATGCCTAGAATGGTATTGTGTGTTTAATATTGAAGTATAACTGTGAACAATCACTTATGATCTACTGTATTTTAATGCTCTACATCAAGAGTAGCAAAGGAGCTCTTTACTGAAGTTTGGAGTAGTGTACAAATATGATATTGAGCTCTATTACATTAAATTTCTATGTATAGTACTGTTTGGAGCAGTATTTATATATGTATTGAAATACTACATGTCTAGAACAATACAATTTGAATTCTTCAACCAGTGCATCAGAAAAAAAGTGGTTTGTGGATTTACAATGGCTCACTAGATTGATTGTTGATACAATTGTAGTTAAGTCTTACAATGTTGGTCATAGTATATTGTATAAGATAATTACTAAATGAATGAGTCAATTTACAGAAAGTCATGAAAGTTGAAAGGTAACTGGTGTAGTAAATATCTCTTGGACTTTTTACTTACATTTTATGAATATTTGATTTTGATTGATATACATTTTTGATTTAGTATGCATAAAGTAAATTTGTTTCACTTATCACCTAAATTTTGTATTAAGTTAATTTTATAATAAATGCATACTTATGTGCATGGATCAAACTAGAAGTATATGATGGAGTCGATTATTATCTCCAGAATAACATATAATGGAGCCTCTAACTTCTCATTATTTGATTTATTGTTAGTAATGAGGGTTAATATGACTGAACATTTTAGTTCTTTCAGATTAGGAATGATATTCATTCCATGTTTAAGATAATTTTAAATATCTGTCTGTACATGTGTATAAAATTAACTATTGTACTCTTGTTAGTCTTACCTTTTGACCTCTTCTAGTATATATATTATACAACTCTAAAGGAAATAAGGTTTACTACATTATTAATATATGTATGGAAGATATGCAACAAATAAGTAACCAAATAACTTGCTATTGTTTCCTATCAGAACTCTTCAATAAATAAATGAACTGGATGAGTATAGAACTTCTGTCACTAAATGTGAATGGTTTAAATATTCCAAGGAAAAGATCTAACCTACTTAAATATCGAAAAGTAAACAAAGCACAATTAATATTTCTACAAGAAACTCACTTTAAAGCTAATGATAATTTCATTTGGAATTCAAATGATTTCTTAAAGCTCTATAGCTCTTCATACAGTAAAAAAAAGAGAAGTATTAACATTGTGGAGGAAAAGTGGTACTAATCCTCAAGTAATATATAATTATGAAGACAAAGATGGCCTTTTATCAGTACTAATAATAAGATATAGTAATAGAATTTGGACATTGGTGAATCTTTATTGGTTTCCAGGTATAGGAGTAGGAACAATTAAGTAGCACATAGAACTTATTAATAAGACTTCAAAAGGTAGTCTAATTGTAGAAGGGGATTTTAATTGTATCTTAGATAGTCAGGAGACTACAGGTAGACAGCCATTTTGTTTAACATCTACAGGAAGAACTCTTAAGAAATGGTTAGACAACATGCAGTTATTAGATTCCTTTAGTCTTAAAAATGAAAGTTCATTACAATTTTCTCATAGTGATTATAGATTCAATAACCAAACAAGAATTGATAAATTATATGTATCCCAAGATTTAAAAATGAAAATATCACATTCTTCCATAATTCCCATAATGCCCCATATCTGATCACAGTTCACTTATTCTTAGAATTCAAATGAACTTTAAGAAACTAACACTTACCAAAAGAATTCCTGCATATTTTACTAAATTAAATGAGTTTAAGACTTGGTTAGATTTGGAAATAAAATAGTATTTCAATGCAAATAAAACTGGTGACGTAAATGTGGTTATTTTATGGGATTCACTAAAAGCATATCTTTACGGTAAAATCATTTCCTGGTGTAACAATAAAGTAAAAGAATGGGAGTCTGAATTAGTTAATATTCAAACACGCATTATAGAAATTAACCTCAAGGATGTGGGAGAACCTGGTTGAAAAAATAAATAAATTGGAGAATTAAATAAAAAATACAATGACATTATAATGCATAAAACCAATCTGGCATTGGGAAAATTAAAATTAAATTCACATGCTGTTTCACCAAAATATATGCATAGCCTAGCAATGAGATTAAAAAGGCATTACAATACAAACAATATTACAAATATAATTCAGGAATGGGAAAACAAGAAACATGCATCAGATATAGGTGATGTATTAGATGCCTACAAATTCCATTTCACAAAGCATTATAATATTAATGATTCTCCTCATAAAATAGATATAGGACTAGATTATACAAATTTAAATAAAATACCAGAGAGTTTAAACATAAATATTCAGAAACAGATAACATTTAAAGAAATTAAAGAGAAAATTAAGGTAGGCAAAACTAATAAAGCTCCAGGCATAGACGGAATCATTATAGAAATTTATAAATTATTTCCATCATCAGTCATAACAGTACTTCAGAGGGCATTAAATGAAATTTATCTGCAAGGCATTATTCCACCTTCATAGAGATGCACATTGATTACACCTATTTTAAAAGAAATAAAAATCCCAACTTGTGTAGCTCATACAGGCCTGTTTCACTTCTAAATAATGATTATAAATTTTTTATGTCTGTTCTGGTTAACAGGATTAAAAAATCCCTAACTCAAGTTATTAATGAGGATCAAACCAAAGTTTATTCACAATAGACACACAAGACAACATACAAAGAATTTTAACCATTATAGATCTCTTAGAGACAAAGCTGAAGCTTTAATAGTAACATTAGACATTGAAAAGGCATTTGACTCACTAAATTGGGATTATCTTTTCAAAATACTACAAATTTATAATTTCCCGTCAATATTCATTAATTTAATAAAAAACATTTATAAGGATAATCTAGCTTATGTAAAATTAGGCCCTTTCACATTAGATGTGATTAAAATTACTAAGGGTACCAAACAAAAATGCCCTATGTCACCACTGTTGTTTGGATTAGCAATTGAACTTTTTTATTTTTCTATCCGTCTTAACCCTAAAATTAAAGTTATTGAAATTAATAATCAAATTCTTTCCAAAATTATGCTCTTTGCTGATGATATTCTACTCACTTTATTAATTTCAGAAGAGTCACTATGTGAACTAAATTTATTAGCTGAAAATTTTTATCACATCTCAGGTTTAAAGATTAATGCTTCCAAATCGAAACACGTTATTAAATAATAAAAGTAATTAAGTTTCTAACATAAATCCAATTGTTGGGAAACAGGTTTCTTGTCTAGATTACTTAGGACTTGTTTTATGTGAAACATTAGAATTAACTCTATCTACAAATCATAATAACATTCTGGGTACACTTAAATCATTAATAGTGAAATGGAATAAATTGTTCCTAACATTTGAAGACAGATTGCAGTTAATAAAGATGGTACTTCTCCCAAAGGTAAACTACATCACTTTAGCAATACGTATTATGCCTAGTAAAAAAGTTTTAAAAGAATTAAATATAATCTTGTTAAGATTCCTTTGGTATCCCAAAAAAATAGGATTCCTTTCTTAAACCATATTAGTCCCTGGGAAATGGGAGGCATAAACTTTCCTGATTTAGAATCTTACATTAAAGCATCTATTCTTAAAACAGTTATAAATTGGATAGATCCAAAAAGATCTTCCGCTTGGAAAACACTACATACTGCTATTTTTCAGGAAGAAAATAAATTGGCAAAAAATATACAACTGCTTGGATAGAACAATGTACTCTGGAATATCATCTGTATCAACTTACAATACAATTTCACCAAGCCTACTAACCTAAATTATATAAATTACATTTATAACACTTTCTGGAACTTCATAAACAATAATATTGAAATTAAATTATGGTTTCAGTTATTAACTCCTTTTAATATTACAAAAAACTTTGTTAATAACATTTCCATAAGTACTTAACTCATGGAAAGGAAATAATTTCTCATGTTGGCATCAATGTATAGAAAATCTAACAGTCATGAATGTCAATCAGATAATTAATACATTCAATCTATCAAGTAGTGACTGGTTAGTTCTTAATAGTTTGGTACCATATGTGCAAGATATGTGTAGAATAGAAAATTCTTCATTTAACTCCATACCTAAATTTATATTTTATCTGCATGAAGTATTATACAGAGCCTTTAATTGGACAAATTTAACTTCAAAGTTACATAAAATTATTATTAGTTACAAAACAAATTCTAACCAGAAATTTTGGAATTTTATCAGTAAATATTGTTCATTGTTATCTAAGGAATCAAAAATAAACATACTATATTCTATTAAGTTAACTTCAAATATGCAAAGCTGGATAATCTTTGCATGGAAATTCTTGCATAGAGCCTTTTACACCCCTAATAAAATAGCTAGGTTTAAAATTACTAATGAGGCAATATGCTGGAGATGTAATCTAAAACGTAATGCTGATTGGTTGATTGGCTGATTGGCTGATTATATATGACTGTATTCATATTAAAAAAATTTGGGAGGATATTGGTGAATTTCTGCAAGCCATTTTACTGACTCTCATTTTGTCAAAGTCATTAATTCTTCTGAAAAAAATTGAAACCACTACTATGAAAAAGAAGGAACTTTATCTTTTTTGGACTATAATGGCTGTCTCAAAAAATGCATCACTAGGAAATGGAACTCCTCTATTATCCCAACAGTTGATGATTTTCTCACTTGAAAGAAGTAACACTGTTGGAAATTAAAGTCAAGGAAATGAGGATCTTTCTGAAGAAATGGACTAACAATCCTTGGGAGAAAGTTCTCTCCCTAATAGAGACGCTCAAAATGGACACAATTTTATCTTCATAAGAAAAGAGGAAGCAAGAATGCAAGTTATAATTTGTTAATGCTTGTACAATGATCTTTGTTATTTGTCTGTGTATCTATGATTGTATTCCTTTTGACTTTGTCTGACATGAGGCCATTGTATATTCTGTAAATAGTTCATTCAATTCACTTTTATTTGATCTGTTATATTTACTATGTATTGTTTTTTAAAAAAAAGTTTTTTCTGAGTAAAATTATTTGAAAAAAACAAGTTTTGCATTGTGGTGAGTGTGCAGGAAAGATGGAGGCCAGCTTCTTTGAGGTTAGATAGGTATTGTTAATGATCATAAACTGAGTGTGTAATATGATTTTTGGAGAAATATATTTGACATTAACTTCTATAGAGTTATGTATTTCTCTCCTACTAAGAGGTCAGTCAGTATTCTCCCACTATGATGACTACATATGTATATTAGAGTATCTCATACTCTATGTAAATTTATAAGAGTTTGAGGTATATTTATTAGTTGTCAGGGTTTGCCATAAGTTTTTAAATCTCTGTTTTTCATTAATCTCTGGACATCTTATCTTCAGCTTTGGGTTTACTAAATAAAAGATTTAATTTAAAATGAGGAGGTATCCTTAGGGTAAATCATGTGTCTGTCTTGTATGTTTTGGTGAAAAGGGTGTGTTCTCAAGGAATTTTCTGACTACCATATTTCTGATTAAGGGGAAGTTTCTGAGATCTAAAGTTTTGTTATTTAGTTTGCAATTATAATTGCAATTAATTAATTGATACCCTATCCAGTTTAACATCTTCATAGGGTTGAGAAGAGGATATGGCACTGTTCAGCTTGATTTGTAACCGTTGTATTATCTTCTATTTACTGGTAGACAAAAATATTAAAACTTTCTCTCTCCTTTAGGCTGAAGAATGTGTCATCAACTCCTCTCAACTGATGAAGTGCTGGACACCTTTTGTGCCATCAGAGTCAAGTGTATTGGATCTAGTCTTTATCTTGGATAACCTCCATGTCAGCTTTTATAATATTGTGGGCAGTAGATTCCAGTATGTGTCTAACCCCCAGCTTTCCAGACTTGACAAGGACGTCAGTCCTTACAGACTCAAGTCAGGAGCATTGGTGGTGGTTGAGGTAAGAACTGTGAATTTTAAGTTTGTACTGCATGTGGCTTTAGTTTAAACAGTTAACATTCATAACTGCATTCTCTCACTGAGCATCCCCTTTGGTGGCACAGTCTTTATAAATGCTTCATTCAGTTATGTACCATAAAAGTAGGAAAGGATTGCCTGAACCTTTGTATACTCATTTTAATGTACCTATTACCACTGTTGTAGACAATTCACTCTGTCTATAGTTTCCAGTTACAAAATTGTTAGTAATGTTTCTTCAATTTTTCTGTCTGACTTTACCTTAGTCATCTTAAATATTTTTATTAAATCACATTTTAAACAGACAAGGGTACAAATACATTAATTAAAAAGAAAACAAAGCATAATAATAATTTTCATTATTTTCATGCATTATACAAGTGTTATTAACAGTTAACATCCACTCCAACATTACATAAACTTCTTTCATGCTTTCCTTTAAACTTCACTCCTCTTCCTATACATTATCATGCATGCATTGTTCCCACAAATACCGTTTTAAATCTGTGCAGTTCCCCCTTCCCCTTTTCTAAAGATACCATCTTTGGTGTTTTTATCTGATGTTATGTAATCCTATCTCGCCTACATTCTTACCCGTGGGTTCGGAGCCGAATATCGTCTCCGACTCGGCCAATTTTACTAGCTCAAAGTCTCTCATTGGCTGGGCTAAGTGGGTATCCCATGTTGCACTGCTCCATATCCCCAGATCTCGTTTGCCGCTCGTGTAGCTAGGACGTGGTCTCGCTTGGCTGTGGCCAAGTACCTTTTCTTCTTGATTTAAGAGAAGTTTGATTCAATCAAAAGCTTTTTTCATAGCTATTGTTTAAAGCTGTCTATTTTTGTCTGGTGTGTTAGGCTTGGTTGTTGAGTTTTTGTGTGGTATCCCTCTTACTGTTCCCCGGGCTAGGCCCGTTTCAGTTAGAGGGCCTAGTTCTCCTCTGTTTCCTTCTGTGTTTACCAAACCATTTAAATTAGAGGTTTTGGCTTCTGTCCCTTTGTTGATATTGTGCTAGAGTTGTGTGCAGTTTGATTGCGGCTTTGGTGTTGTTTACCTCAGTGTCGTTCCCGCCTTTATAGAGTGAACGTCTGTTCTGGTTTTGACTTGGGTTTTGTGTTGTAGGTGCAGCAGTTAAAATGTCTAAGGATACGAAGGAGCATAAACCTTTGGGATTTAAAAAGTGTTCAAAATGTGGGTACAAAATGTCCATAACCGATGGACATTCTATTTGTGTCTACTGCTTAGGAACCATCCATCTGCAGGAATCCTGCAGCTTTTGTCATGCCTTCAGCCCTAGAGTTCTCCAAGAGATAAAAAATAAACATATCTTAAAGGGACATTTGAAACCCTCTTTTGAAGAGGCTATGGATTTGGCTTCCAGTTACAAGTCTAAATCTGGCAAGCCAAAAAAAGAGATCTCCGGCTCCGTCATCTTCATCGGTGCCTCCGGAGAAGATGACTAAAACTGCATCGACTTCCTTGGCTCCACTGTCCTCTGGGCCGCAGGAAGGATCGATGTCTATGGAACCGGCGTCGGCTCCAATTGTATTGGAACCTCCTAGGAGCCAATCGCCTAGTATCAAACCTACTTTCCCGAGAGGAGATAGCATTCTCCATCCCTGTCCTCCAAATCCACCAGGACTCTTTCGGATGTGGATGTGGATAGGGTGATTCAGAAGCTCCTCCAGTCACCGGTTTTGGCAGAATTGTTTTCGGCTCTGACCCAGTCAGTTTCGGAGCCTGTCCCGACACCTTCTTTGATCATTCCTCCCCCAAGTGCATCCCTGTCTTCGGAGCCGGAGTGTTCCGCGCAGCGTGATGTTTCTAGGCCAGTTCCGATGCCCCATTCAGCTCCATCTGTACCGACATCAGCTCCAACCCCGTCGGCTCCGTCTTCGAGGTTCGGGACTCGAGACTCTTAGGTCGGGCCCGAGGGGGACATCTTGGCACTTATTTCGGTTCCGAGTCACCCTCTCGGTGCTTCGGCTCGGGGAACTCTGATTCCTGTTATGGCCTCGGAGACTGGTTGCTCCCCGCACTCGGGAGGGGGGGGGCAGCCTTCGAGGCTATGCAGACTGCGCTGGCCAGGTTGTCATCTACATCAGGCGGGTCGGTCACTCTGTCCTCCACCCCTCCGGTGAGAGCTTCTGTTCACCACCCATCCTTGGACAGCAGAGCACCAGAGCCTAGGGATACCCCCACTAGTGGTCCCCAAATTTCTGAGGGTCCCTCAGAGTTGGTGCCTCAGGAGCCCCCCAGAAAGAAAACGTGCAAGAGGAAGTACATAGACTCCCAAGATGAGTCCCTCACCTCTGATACTGACCTCGAGGAATCGGAGGTCAGTATCAGACCTTTACCTTGCGGTCGCTGAATTACTTATCTCATTTCACTCGACTCCAGAGAGATCTCTTAAAAGAGTTAGGAGATACTCTTGCGGGTAATGTTCCTGAGGCGGTGGCTCAGTCGGTTAATGCCCAGGTCTCTACCCTTAACTCCATTGTCAACTTATCCATGTGGCTCATTTCGTATGCAGCCAATGGAGCGAGTAGAGCAGCAAGCTCACGGGTCGCCCTTAGGAGGCAAGCCTGGCTGCGCCTGTGTCACTTTGCGAAGGCCTTCAAGTCTTCCTTCACCGACGCCCCCTTTGATGGTTACTCCTTGTTTGGGACCAAAGTGAAAGACTCCCTCACCAGGTGCGAGCAAGAGGGAAAGACCCTGTCTGCCATAGGGGTCCATTTTTCCCTTCTTTCTAGGCCTTATCACAAGGCCCAGTGGGGGGGAAGATGTGGTTCAAGAAATCACAGAGGTTTTTTCCTGACGCACAAGTTGAACCCCCTTCCAGAGGTGGGGGGGGTTATTCAGGGAGACGTCACCCCAGAGGCAGAGGGGGCCCCCGCAATTCAGGAGACTGCGATTCCTTCCATGGTTCTCCATACTCTCATTCCTGAGGGTGTGCCCGACTGCGCTTATCTGGAGCCAGCCGGGGGTCGAATTTCCTTATACTCGGAAGCCTGGGCAAGAATTACCCAGGAGCGATGGGTATTACTGATAATTTCCGGAGGTTACCTCATTCCATTCTCTTCAGTACCCCCGCCAATCAGAAAAATCCCAGATGTACCACCCAGTCAAAGGGATCAAGCAGCCTCAGAGGTCTCGCAGCTGCTAGAAAAAGGAGCTATCCAACGTGTCTCCTCAGACCAAATCAGATCTGGGACTTACTCAAGATTCTTTTTGGTGCCGAAAAGAACAGGGGACCTGAGACCCATACTAGATCTCAGCCAACTCAAAAATCACGTACTCAAGTCCAAGTTCCATATGGTCACACTACAATTGATTCTCCCATTGTTGGGAGAGGAGGTATGGATGTGCTCCATTGACCTCAAGGATGCTTACTACCATGTCAAAATGGACAGAGCATCCAGGAGTCACCTACACTTCCGGCTGGGAGCCAGTCACTTCCAGTTTCGAGCCCTGCCCTTTGGTCTCACCACAGCCCCTAGGGTGTTCACCAAATGTATTGTGGTGGTGACGGCTCACTTGAGATGTCAGAGATTCCAGGTGTTTCCGTACCTGGACGACTGGCTCCTTACCGCCCTTACCAGGCATCAACTAGTTCAAACCAGGGACGCTACCATCAATCTATGTCACCAATTGGGCATAACAATAAATTGGGAAAAATCTGCCTTATTGCCCTCACAGCATGTCACCTTTATAGGAGCAGATTTAGACACCATTCAAATGCGAGCATTTTTACCACAAGAAAGGATCACAGTATTACAACAACAAATACACATGCTGATGCCCCTGAGACAAGCAAAGGCAAGACTGATTCTCCAACTCCTAGGGACCAGGGCAGCAACTATCATGTTGGTTCCTCTAGCGAGATTACACATGAGACTTCTTCAATGGCTCCTCTTTGTTCAATGGTCTCTCCAAAGACTCCCACTGTCTCATCCCATCTTACTCACGGACAGGTGCAAGCAAGGACCTCCGTTGGTTGTGCACGAACAATCTGAATGGGGGAAAGCCCTTCATTCCACTCATCCCTATTGCCACGGTGACCACGGATGCCTCCCAGATGGGGTGGGAGGGTATTATCTTGGCAGGACAGTCCAAGGCACGTGGCTAGAACATGAGATGCATTTGCATATAAACGTCCTGGAGATGAGAGCAGTGCTTCTTGCATTGCAGGCACTTCCAAAGGTTCTTCCTCTAGGGACAATTGCGATACTCTCAGACATGTCAGTAGTGTGGTATCTCAACAACCAAGGGGGAACCCGGTCTTACCCTCTGTGCAGAGAGGCTATGCGAGTGTGGCATTGGGCAATAGCTTCCCAATGGTTTCTGGTGGCAACGCACATTCCGGGGAAGTCCAACGTAATAGCGGACAGGCTAAGCAGAGCTATCCTGATGCCTTACAAGTGGTCCCTGAATGGCCTGGTTGCAGAGCGAATCTTCAGCAGATGGGGTCAGTATTGCTGCGACCTTTTTGCCAGCTCTCTCAATGCGAAATGCAGCAACTACTTCACGCTGATCCCCCCACAGGGAGAATCAACCAGGGACGCTCTGGTTCACAATTGGCCCTCTGGTCTGCTTTATGCTTTCCCTCCGTTTCCCCTGCTGTCAAAGGTGATTCAGAAAGCGCAATCCTTGGGAAGCAGAATGATTCTGATTGCTCCACACTGGCCTCGTCAAGTCTGGTTCCCCTTTTTTCAACCATACATTGTGGACACTCCTTGGATTCTGGACCCTCAACCAGATTTACTGACACACATGTCGGGACAGTTCCACCCCTCTCCGATGACCCTCCAGTTGACAGCCTGGCTACTCCAGGTCCGTTAGTCAGACATCATAATTTTTCACCGGAAGTGGTCCATATATTATCGTCCTCTCATAAACCATCCACTAGAAAGATTTTATTCTAGTAAATGGAAAAGGTTCTGTATTTGGGCACACACCAGAGGCATTGATCCTTACACAGCTCCAATAGATTAATTTCTGGAGTTCTTGTCTATGCTTTTCTTTCAGGGGTCCGCATCAGCCACCATCAAAGTTCAGCTGGCTGCGATATCTAATTTCCACGTAGCGAATGAACCTAGTCTCATGGCACGCAGACAATGCAAAGCATTCCTTAAAGGTACTCTGTTGCTTTGTCCCCCAGTGTCTGAACCCATCATGCCCTGGGATCTCAATTTTGTTCTACAAGCCCTTACTTTACCACCATTTGAGGCTGCAGCTACCTGTGAATTAAAATTCTTGTCATGGGAAACAGCATTCTTAACAGCAATCACTTCAGCAAGGCGGGTTTCGGAAATTCAACCCTCTCCATCAAACCCCCATATTCTATCTTCCATAAAGATAGGGTCTCTCTTAGACCAAACTCCTCATTCCTCCATAAAGTGGCTTCCGTGTCTAACATGAATCAGTCCATTGAGTTGCCTCTCTTCTTCCCCCACTTTTCTAACAAGGCAGAATTTAGACTTCACCAATTGGATGTACATAGACAGTTAAGCTTCTATCTACACCAGACAAAAGATATCTGGAAATCTGACCAACTGTTTGTCTCCTTTTTGGAAAACCGAATGGGTTCTCCGGTATCCAAGGTCACGCTGTCTAGATGGATAACCAGTTGTATCTCTTTCATCTGTCAAGCAGGAGGTAAAAATCTGCCATTTCCAGTCAAGGCACATTCTACCCGGGCTGTTTCTACAACATCCACAGCCTATCAAGCTAGATTGTCAATGGATGATATATGTGCTGCAGCTACTTGGGTTTCTCCTCACACTTTTGTTTCTCATTACAAATTGGACTTGGTATCCAGGGGCAGGTCTTCCTTTGGCTCCACAGTTCTCAGGAGTATTTTCCTATGAGCCACCCAGGATGTAGGTGCTAGGGACGCTGTCCCACGGGTAAGAATGTAGCCGAGATAGGACTACATAACATCAAGAAGTTGTGTACTCACCGTAACGTTCGATGTATGTAGTCCATCTCGCCTCACATTCTTACTTACCCCCCCACCTTCCCCCTTCCTGGGGGATTTGGAGGTTAGGTTGTCATCTAAGGAGTCCCCTTGATTAGCTTATTTTTTATATGGATGTGATGTGATGTGTGTGTAAGGAGTACAAATGATTTTCGCAGCAAACTAGATCTGGGGATATGGAGCAGTGCACCATGGGATACCCACTTAGCCCAGCCAATGAGAGACTTCGAGCTAATAAAATCGGCCGAGTTGGAGCCGATATTCGGCTCCGAACCCACGGGTAAGAATGTGAGGCGAGATGGACTACATACATCGAACTTTATGGTGAGTACATAACTTCTTGTTTTATAATATTCAGTATTTCAAATGCAGTTTGTTTATATTTTGATTTCCATTTTCTAGTTCTTGCCTTCTAGCAGCCAGTAGCATTAAACTTGGTAAGGCCTCACTGTGGGCAATTCAGATCCTGTATCCCGGCTCAAAAGAATCATTTCCTTTTTTCCAACCATTTGCTTCCTCAGCATTTCTGGCAAAGTATTCTTTAGGAATGTTTTAAATATCACAACTAATTTTATTTCCAAAAAATATGTTCCCAATTAGCTTTGTGTTTACCGTCACACCACCAGCACTTGCTGTCTATCCCAGGAAAAATTCTGTGAAGTATGCTTGTGATGTAAAAATACCTCTGCAAACAGGTAACCCTTTAGAAATGTTGGGACTCTCGTGTGTGGTGATCCCCTAGTGTGGAGACGTAATGGCTAAAACTCTGGACTTAAATGTACTAAATCTGAGATTGCCATTTCTCAGAATATTCCCCTTTCTCATAGTTGGGACTATCTCAGAATTGGTATACAAGTTTGGAAGTGTGGGGGTGTATGGGAGGCAAACAAGTTTAAGGGAAAATAGCAGTATTTGCTATTTGCTTTTCTCCTGCTTTGAGAGCCATTACAGATTTCCTCCCATTCCATCTTAACAAATTACCTTTCCATTGTCTCTTCCCATTTTTTTCTAATCTCCTGTGAAGGATTCTTTTTATTTGAGCTATCATGCAGTATTTACTTGCCGTACTAATTATCCATTTTTTTAACAGCACCTTCTGTTGTAGACTCCACTGAAAACTCCAGAGCTGGTCTTTCACTTTGTACTGTCCTGTCCCTGTCTGTTTGCCTGTACTGTTATCACTCTGTAGTAGGGAAGGTAGTCTCTACTCTATGGTCCGAATTTCTGCTTGGCCTCATCTCACTGTAAAATTTCCATCTCTGGTTATTTACTCCCAGTGCTTATGTTACTTTGCTGATTTTTTCTAGTAAATTACTGCCCCTCTTGCTTGTTTTTAATACCTGTAATAGCAGCCAGTCTCCTTTTTCCATGCCATTGCTGGTTTAGTTTTTAAAATACTTTGTGATGCTTTATGAGTATAATATTCTGTATGGTTCTTATTTTTTTATTTTTATTTATTTGCTATTTGTTAATCAGGTAAACAAACTGTATAAAACTGTCCCTTTTCAGGTGAAGCCGTTGGGACACTGGTTAAGTGACTTGATCAGAGTAACACAACACACCAGGCAAGTGAAGGAGGAAGGAATCAAACCAGGTATCCTGGACACAAGAAGCAGCTAATTTACAGCTCAGAACTTTAGTTCTCTGTGCTAACAGCAGGTATTCTCCTTAAGGCCCTTGATCAAAAATATATTACTATCCCCTTATTTATTGACCCCCCCCCATTTAATTGTCATCCCTTTCCCGTTTGGTTTATAACCACCTGCTTGTGCTATGTATAAGAGTCTTAACTATATAGCTCTTGGCTAGCCCTTCAAATCAGGTAATTCAAAACCATCTTAATCCCCAAAAATTCTGGTCCTCCATCAGCCAATTATTACACCCAGGCTCTTAAAGCAATCCATTCCCTGACCCACAAAATAACCCCATTGAACTTGCTACTCTCTTCAATTCCTACTTAATTGACACCATCGCTAATCTAACTGCCACCTTTCCTACAATTAACAGCACCACCACCAAGACAGCTGATGACCAAATCATCTCGGAAAACAAGTCTACCCTTAACCCTAACCTAAAACTCTCCCCCATACCCACCAGCACAATAAAAAATGTTTTACTTAAGCTAAAACCCTGTACTCTGGCCCCTGGCAATCTACCCCCACATTTCCTGCAGTTAGCAGCAAACTCTGTAGCTTATCCCATCAGCATACTCGTTAACAGATCAATTAAATAATCCCTTGTCCCAGACATCTGGAAAAAAGCATTCATTCCCCCCTTGCACAAGGTGGCACCAACACAGACACCACAAACTTTCGACCCATAGCAATTCTCTCACCCCTCTCTAAAATACTGGAAAAATGCATCCATGCCGAACTCCTCAACCACCTGCATGAAAATCAAATTTTATCACCCACTCAGCATGCTTTCAGACCAGCACACCGCACCACTACCACCCTCCTATCCTTCTGTGATACAGTTAACTGGGCACGGGATTCTGGTAAAATAATTTTCACTTTTCCCTGACCTCTCCAAAGCTTTTGATACCATTTCCCACACTATCCTCCTCTCTACACTATCCACCCTCCACATTTCTCCTCCTACCCTACAATGATTCAACAGCTATCTCTCCAATAGGCAACAGTCCACCAAATGGCAACAGTCTTACTCTCCCTTCCTCAATACTTCTACAGGGGTACCCCAAGGCTCCATACTTGGTCCTATCTTATTTGTTATCTTTAATAACAACTTTCACACCACTCTCCCATAATGCTCAGTAAACCAGTATGCTGATGACTCTACAATAATATGCACTGCAAATTCCAGCTCTGAACTCCAGCAAATTACCCAGAATGCCCTCACATCTACTGAGTCTTGGATGTTTAATAATCGTCTTGCCCTAAATCCAAAAAAAAACTAAACTAGTAATTTTTATATCTAGGAAAACCACTCCATTTGATAAAAAAACTCTTCACTATACAAGCCCAAGACAATCCCACTATAGAAGTTATCCCTCACACTAAATTGCTAGGCATTATTATAGATGAAAACCTTAACTTTGACCTGCACATAAGAAATAACATCAAAAAAACACACCAAAAGCTTGATGTTCTTCATTCCACATTGCTGCAGTCCTAACTATTGGGTAGTCCGCTGTCCCAGTCGGCCCGAATACCAAAGTATATGGCTGACGTCGGTCCGCATTAGATTAGACGTGGCGTCAGCGTCAGGGTACACTAATGGCGCGCCATATCCTCAGTCTTTTTTGCCGCATGGTCCGATGCAGAAGCAGATGTTCTTCATTCCACATTGCTGCAGTCCTAACTATTGGGTAGTCCGCTGTCCCAGTCGGCCCGAATACCCGGTCAAGGCGCATTGGACTGGGCGTCGATGCGTCAGGTACTGCGCATGACCGGCGTCATATCCTCAGTCTTTTGCCGCATGGTCCGATGCAGAAGCAGTTTTGCGAGCACGGGTTGGCGTTCTGAAAGTTTCTGAAGTCAGAGTTTCAGACCGAATCAAAGTTGGCTAAGTACCCGTTGAATATTTTGTTTTTCTTGCCTCAGTATTTAACGGATGTCAGAAAAGTGAATAACTGTATTTCTTTGGGAAACAGATACCTCATAGGGATTACCATACTTTGTGTATACCTTGTTTAAAAGCAGCAAAGCCTAGAGTGGAAGAACCGGAGGTTCTGCCAGGAGTTTCTTTGGAGTCTCAGAGAGACTTTACTGTTACAGGATGTGTCCTCTCAGGAAGTAGGCCAGGCTGAAGGGGCTTCTCAGGTGGCTGTTCTTCCCTCTCTTCCTAAGGTGGTTAGAGCCTCCCTTCTGTTTCCAAGGCTTCTTTGAGAGGCAGGCCAAGTTTAACTTCAGTGGGGTTTCTCCTAGTGCTTCAGGGTCTTTGCCTAAGAAACATATGCTTAAAATGGCAGAGGATTTGATTACTATGATTAGAGGTTCTATGCCCTCCTGATAAGAGGCCTAGGGTGGAACCTGAGTTTGAGAGTTTTGAGCAGTGTTGTCTTCTGAAGACTTGCAGGAGTATCCTCCTTATTCTGATTCTGATGTGGATGATTCTACTCCTTCAGCTTCTCCTCCTGAGGATTTTTCATTTTCAGAGACTCTGCATTCCATGAGGGAGCATTTTAAATGGGAAGGTCAAGATTTCTCTGATTCCAGGAAGAGGCTTAGGGAATTCTTGTTTTTGCCCCAGCATAGGCCTTTAGCTATACCTCCTGTTCTGAATGTGGTGGAAGATGTTTTTGCAGAGGCTTCCCTGAATCCTGATTCTTTGCCTCCTGCCCCAGTTAAACCGGATAGGTACTATAGGGTGCCTGAAGCTCATAAGTATCTTTTAAGAGTCCTAGGGCAGACCCGAAACTGTCTCTCAGGGCCTAAAGGTGTGAAGGCTTCTGTTGTTAAAAATCCTGTTCCTCCTGATAAAGAGGCAAGGGCTTTGGATAGATGGGGAAAGAAAGTGTATACTTCCACTTTAGCCATGATCAGTTTCACATGTTAAAATATCAGAATTATCTCCTTTCACAATTGAAGTCTAAGGTGGATGCTCTGGCAGAAGGTATTGAGTGTAAAGAGTTGCAGGATTTAGTTCATGTGTCTGAACAGGTGGGTAAGCATTCCTTGCAGTGTGGTTTTGATGCTGTGCAGGCCTCCTGTGGCTGCCACTGGTTCTGGTCTTCGGAGGCACGCCTGGTTGAGGGATCAGAATTTAGCTGAGCATGTTAAGACAAGGATTTTGGATGCTCCTTTACAGTCTGATGTGTTGTTTGGTTCGCCTGTGGAAGCAGTTTTAAAGAAAATGGAGGACAAGGCTAAGTCTATGCAAACTGTTAAGGATTTTTGCAGGTGCAGCCTCCAAGTTTAGTAGAAATTGGCCTTCTAAGGGATGGACATATCCTGCTTATGATTCCCAGTCTAGAGGTAGGTCTAGGCAGAGCTCAAGGTTCTTTTAGGCCTAGAACAGGAGTTCACCTGCCCAGACTTCTGGTGAGGGCAGGGGTCAGTCCTTTCGTAAACAGACCCAATGACCTACCTTTTCAGCTGCCAGTACATTCTCGCCTGGCAGCACCTTTGGGAGGAAGGCTGGCTCTTTTCAAAGAAAATTGGGATTTAATTACCCAAGACAGATGGGTTTTGGATATCATTCACCACGGTTACAGGTTTTATTTCCATACCTTGCCTCCTTTCAAAGGCATGCCAGACATTCCTCCTCTACAAAGAAAAGAGGCTCACAAGCAAATTTCTCTGTTGCTCCAAATAGGGGCCATTCAGCCAGTTCCTGTGACAGAAATTTTACTCTCGCCTGTTCCTAGTGAAGGGGAACACGTGGAGACCAATTTTGGATTTATCTATCCTCAACACTTATCTGGACATTCCCAAGTTCAAAATGTTGACGTTACAACAGCTTTTACCTCTGCTGGGCAAAGATCACTGGATGGTAGCTTTAGATCTCAAGGAAGCTTACCTTCATGTGCCTATCAGACTAAGTTGCAGGAAGTATCTGCGTTTGAGCTGGAGATTCTCATTATCAGTTCTCTGCATTGCCCTTTGGCTTATCCACTGCAGAGTATTCACAAAGGTTCTGGCTCCAGTGATAGCTTACTTCAGACTAAAAGGAATACAAATCTATCCTTACTTGGACGACTGCCTGATTCTGGCTCAAGAAAAGGAAGACCTTTACAGCATTTGGAATATGTGATAGCAGTGCTAAGATGCCTAGGGTATTCTGTGAACGAAATAAAGTCCAGTCTAGTACCCTCTCAAGACATGTGCTTTCTGGGTGTGAGACTGAATACAGCAGCCCAGATGGCCTTTTTAACCCCGGACAAACAAAAGAATCTTTCCAGTTACTTCCATCAACTATCTCTTCAGTCCGGGCTGACTGCAAGGACAGTCCTTCAAGCCTTAGGGTTCATGGCATCTTGTATTCTGGTGCTTCCCAATGCCAAACTGCATATGAGGAAGCTGCAATGGTATCTCAAAATGTATGGACACAGCACTGCCAGGATTTGGACACTGTCATTCAAATAATACCTTGCATTCAAAAGGAATTTTTGTGGTGGGCTCAGGAATGTCACCTAAACAAGGGACTCTCTGTGACCCGGCCAGAGGCGAGTCAGATTCTAACGACAGATGCCTCAGACATTGCTTGGGAGCTCATCTAAATGGAAAGTGGATACAAGACAAGTGGCCTGCCAGACTACAGCATCTACATATCAACATGAAAGAGATGTTAGCAGTCCAGTTTGCATTAATGGCTTTCAAGGAGTTACTTCTTCCAGGGCAGGTGTTGATTCTAACAGACAACACAACTGTCATGTGGTACATCAACAAACAAGGGGAACACATTCTTACCCTGTGCAGGCAAGCAATGATTTTATGGGAGACTGCGCTCAGCTTGCAACTAACTCTTCAGGCAAGGTTTCTGCCGGGAGCACAGAACTCCTTAGCAGATGTGTTAAGCAGACAAATCATGGATCCCCACAGTGGAAACTGGATCTTCATGTATTTGAAAATTGACAGTGTCATGGGGAACTCCAGACATAGATCTGTTCGCTTCTCCACTAAACCACCAGCTGCCAAAGTTTTGCACAAAGAGGTTTCATCACACAGCTTGGAAAGTGGATGCTCTTTCTTTCAGTTGGAAAAATCTTCATGTGTATGCCTTTCCACCTCTGCCTCTTCTCCCAAAGGTGCTCTTAAAGGTCAGACAAGACAAGCCAAGGATGATTTTAATAGCTCCAGATTGGCCTCGGCAACACTGGTACCCATTACTGAGGAATCTGGTAAGGAAGCCTCCATGGCCTTTACCTTTGATTCCACACCTGTTGTCTCAGAGGACGGTCACCTGCTCAATGTCAAGCTTCACTCTCTTCATCTAACAGCCTGGCATATTCTGTTTTGAAACACAGCAGGTCTCAACTTCCTCAACAAGTTTTAAATGTGATTTTGGAAGCCAGAAGACCTAGTACAAGGAAAGTAAAATGGAAGAGATTTTTATTTTGGAGTGCAGCAAACAATTTGGAGATTTCTGAGCCTAATTTGAGTGTGGCTCTTCAATATCTTACTGAGTTATTGGACAAAGGTTTGTCTTTCTCTTCCATTAAGATTCATGCTGCAGCAATTTCAGCTCACTATGATTGTGACCCACCATTGTTTTCGCATCCTTTGTTCAAGCAATTTCTTAGAGGGCAAAGAATATAAGACGAGCTCCTACTCCTGCTTGGGATCTCAATTTTGTGTTGGAGAAACTTACTCTACAGCCTTTTGAGCCTCGGCTACTGCTGAATTGAAATACTTGTCATGGAAGACTGCTTTTTGTTGGCCATTACTTTTGCAAGAAGGGTTTCTGAATTGCAGGCCCTTATGGTAGAGCCTTTTGATTTTCATAAGGATAGGGTATCATTTAATCCTTCCTTTATGCCTAAGGTGGTTTCTAGTGTGGCTTTAAACCAAACTATTCATTTGCCTACTTTTTATGCAGATCCCCAAAATAAAGGGGAAAAGATTTTGCACACTTTAGATGTACACAGGCAATTCCGTTATTATTTAAGCAGGACTAAGGATTTTAGGCAGTCTCAGCAGTTGTTTGTTTCTTTTGCTTTGAGTTCTCAGGGCAAGCCTGTGTCAAAACAAACTATTTCTAAGTGGATTGGGTTTTGCATTGCATTTTGTTATTCCCATCATGGCAAGGAGATTCCAGCTGGGATTAGTCCTCATTCCACTAGGGCTACTGCCACTTCAACAGCATTTCTAAGGGGGGGGGCAACTAAGGATATTTTGGAGGCAGCTACTTGGAGTTCAGTGCATACTTTCTCTAAGCATTATCACCTTCCTCTCTACTCTAAATCTAGGGCTGGTTTTGCCACAGCTATTTTGCAAGGCATGTTGTCAGCTCCTGCTCTTATGATTTGCCAGCCTCCCTTACCTCTGCTTTGGGATTCTACCCAATAGCTAGGACTGCTGCAATGTGGCATGAAGAACATAGTACAGTTTTGTACCTACCATAAATGTAGATGTTAGGATCCACATTGCTGCAGTCCAATTTACCTCCTTCCCTCTGTGTTTAGGGGTGGTTGTGTAGGTGAGGTTATACTCTGGTAATTTTGTATATATTGTACATATTTTTGGTGCAGGAATGTTTGGAGTTTTTGGTTTTGGCCTTGTCTTTTTAGGGTCTTCTGACATCTGGGGCAAGAAAAGACTGAGGGTATGGCGTCGGTCACGCGCATTAGTACCCTGTGACTGACGTCAGCCATATACTTTGGTATTCGGGCCGACTGGGACAGCGGACTACCCAATAGTTAGGACTGCAGCAATGTGGATCCTCGAACATCTACATTTATGGTAGGTACAAAACTGTACTTTATGCTCTACAGGCACCAACACTTTCTTAGCCTCTCTACTAGACAAACCCTTGCAACTACCTTTTTATTACCCTCTCTCCTTTATGGTGTCCCTCTCCTCACTAATGTCCAAAATTCTACAAAATCCAAACTTGCTATGTGTTACAACAGAATAGCAAAATTTGCCACCAAGGCCAAATTCTCATCCTACCACTGTAAGTCACTGAAACAATTAGGGTGGCTGGAACGCCCCCACCATCTCTCATTCACCCAGCTAAATACTGTGTGCAAAATAATCTACAGACTCACAGACTGTCCTGCTCTGTCAACTCTACTTGCCAAATACCATCCCAGCAGGCATCTAAGATCTAAAAATCATCTACTTCTAAAAGTAGATAAGCCCATCGTACCTGCTGGTCAATTCCTCTATTCCTTCACCATCGCCAAACTATGGAACTCACTTCCACCTTCTATAAGAAACACCGGCAGCACCACCACCTTCAAACAAATACTGAAAAATCATCTCAACTCTTTCTGGCTATGTTCCTGCTCTATAACCTAACCTCTTCACTCTCCTTATATGATTACTAAACTCCTATGTCTTTTGCTAGTAGTGACTGATACTTTCTCAATATTTATTTTTGTCTTCACTTGTTGATACTGGTACAATAATACTGATTAATATATATCTCTGTTTATACCACTCTGAATCCATTGAATTCTGCTTTAATGTATATTGTCTGTATATATTACTGTAATCAAACAAACTAGATGTCTACGTTTATGTATATATTCTGTATATGTTACTATATTTACTATCTGTAACACTGTTTCTACTTGTGTACTAATTAATGTTTGTATTTTTTCTGTATCTCGTTGGAGCTTTTCTCCCCGGGCCTCCACTGAAAATGGGCTATTTTAGGCCCAGTGGACTTTCCGGTAAACAAATGTAATAAAATAAATAAATAAATAATGATGTTCATCGTGTTTCACTGTTGCAGTCATTACAGTTGGGTTATCCTGCTGGCAGGCTACCCATAGTCGGCCCGAGTTCCAAAGTCTTGGTCCGGCGTCGGTTGCTGTCGCCTCTTCCCTGATGTCAATGCGCAGGGGTATAAAAGTTGCAACCGATGCCATTTTCTTAAGTCTTTTTTGCCGCGCGGTGCCCGAAGCATAAGCAGTTCGCAAGTGCCAGTCGGCCGACTCCTGAGATTTTCAAAATCGAATTTCAGAACCGAAGTCTTCAATAAAGCTAAGTACCCCATTGGGGAAACTTTTTCTTGCTCCAGACCGATGTCAGTAAAAGTTAATAATTGTATTTCTTGTGGGAAGCAAATACCTCATAAGGACTGCATTCCTTGCCTAGGCCCTGACCATGACATCACTAGTTGTCGGTTTTGTGCTAGATTTAATAAACGCACTATTAAATGTCTGTTTGATTTTGCTTTACATTATTTTGGACGAAGATTTAATTACATAATGCCGTCGGAACAACCGACAACCGGAATGTATAAAAAAACGCAAAGACAAAGAAAAAGGCATCCGAGGTCCAAAACCGACGACGAAGCCTCTTCTAGGCCAGTTGCTGGTTCTCAGTGAGGCACTTTCACAGCCCCTGACACCCACTACCTCAAAGCCACAGGCCGCAACCGACAGCCACGTGGAGACACCGAGGCCTGTGGAAACTCAAGGTATTGGGACTACGGAAAATATACCCTCAGATTGGTCCGGAGCCACTGAGCAGGCACTGGCTACTGAGGGTGTTTTCAGACCTTCACAGCTTACAATTAAAGCTACTACAGGAGCAAAGGCAAAGTCAAAAACACCATTCAAGACAAGGAAACAAGTGCAGCATTCTCCAGAACAGTCATCCATGCCTAAGAAACAGATGCTTAAAATGGCTGAAGACCTTATAACTTTAATCAGGGGCACCCATCCCCCTCCTGGTAAAAGGTCTAGGCAAGACACTGATTGTGATTCCTGTGATCAGGTTTCCATTTCTTCTGATTCTTCCTCTGAACAGGGCTATTCTCTCCCTCCCTATGAGGACTCTGATGCTGAAGAGTCCATTCCTTCAGCCTCACCGCCTGAGGATTACTCTTTTGGGGAAACCCTGCACACCATGAGGGAACACTTCCATTGGGAGAGCCAGGATTACTCAGAATCCAAGAAAAGGCTCAGATATTTCCTTCTATTGCCTCAGCACAGGCCCTTGGCTGTCCCCCCTGTGCTTGATATAGTTGATGTTTTTTCTGAATCCAGTCTGTCTCCAGATTCTTTAACCCCTGCACCAGTAAAGCCAGACAGGTACTACAGGGTCCCTGACTCTCATAAATTTCTTTACAAAACCCCCACTGCGGACCCAGGAACTATTTTTCAGGGTCCAAAAGGGGTTAAAGCTTCCACTGCCAAAAATCCTGTCCCCTCAGATAGGGATTCCAGAGCTCTGGACAGATGGGGGGGGGGAGTTTACACTTCTGCTACTTTAGCTGTAAGAGCTTTAAACTGTCAGTTTCACATGCTTAAATATCAGCAGTATCTCATGTCATTGTTAAAGCAGAAAATTGTTACAAATACAGAAGGTCCTGACTGTAAAGAAATGCAGGATTTATTGCATGCAATTGAACAAGTGGGAAAGCATACTCAATGTGCTTTTGATTCATTAGAGGCTTCTTGTAGAGCCGCAGTTACAGGCTCAGTTATTCGAAGACATGCTTGGTTGAAAGAACAAAGTTTACCTGACCATGTTAAAATGAAATTATTGGATGCTCCACTACAGCATGATAATTTGGTGTGAAGGCAGAAGAGGTTTTAAAGAAAATGGAGCGTAAAGCAAAGTCAATGCAAACTGTGAAAGATTTCTTACAGGTTCAGCCACCTAGATTTAGCAGGAACTGGCCTTCAAAAAGTTGGTCATTTCCACTGTCAGACAGGCCACAGAGGCAGATACAGACACCCAAGAGGCAGATCTCAGCCCCAAGGCTCCTGCAGACCTAAACAATGGGGTTCTTCAACCCCCAAAGGAGGAGAAGCCAAATCACAACCTTATAGAAAACAGTTACAATGACTTCCCTCTGCAAATGCCAAGCACTTACCAGTTGACAGCACCCCTAGGGGGAAAGCTAGCACTTTTCTCAAAAAATTGGCACATGATCACCCAAGACCAATGGGTGTTGAATATAGTTTCTCAAGGGTACAGGTTCCACTTCCACACGCTTCCAAAACCAAAAGGTATGCCAGACCTGCCTCAAAACCAATGGGCAGAGGCACAAAAACAGATTGCACAAGAAGAACAGGGCCAAGGATTTTACTCACAACTTTTCCTAGTACCCAGAAAGGACAAAGCATGGAGACCAATACTGGACCTGTCAATCCTAAATACTTTCCTGGATGTTCCAAAATTCAAAATGTTAACACTACAGCAACTCTTGCCCATGCTGGGCAAAGAGGCTTGGCTAGTTACTTTGGATCTCAAGGAGACATACCTGCACGTCCCAATCAGACAATCGTGCAGAAGATACCTAAGACTTATAGCAGGCTCAATGCATTATCAATTCTCTGCACTGCCCTTTGGCTTATCTACTGCACCCAGGGTCTTCACAAGATGCCTGGCACCAGTAATTGCATTTTGCAGGCAAAAAGGAATTCAAATATATCCCTATTTGGACGACTTCCTTATTCAAGCAAAGAGCAAGGACATTCTTCTAAAGCACCTGGAGTTTGTAAAAAGATTACTAATTTGCCTAGGGTACACAGTAAATGAAAAGAAATCAAACTAGTGCCCTCTCAAGAGATAATATTCCTGGGTGCAAGCTTGAATACAACTACCCAGATGGCTATCTCACACCAGACAAACAAAGGCAACTGACTCATTACTTTCAAATGATGGCAACAAAGACCCAGCTCCCTGCAAGAAAAATTCTGCAGGCCCTGCGTTTCATGGCATCTTGCATTCTACTAATTCCATATGCAAAATTGCATATGAGGAAACTACAATGGTATATAAAAGTGTTTGGACTCAGCATTGTCGCAGCCTAGAGACCATCATAAACTTGATTCCCTGCCTACAACAGGAGTTTCGATGGTGGTCACAGGCCTGTCACCACAACAAGGGACAGCTTTTCACCTTGCCTACAGCCAAGCAGACAACAACGGATGCATCAGATTACGCCTGGGGAGCACATATGGCAGGAAAATGTATTCAGGGCACATGGCCCAAGGAACAACTGCATCATCACATCAATCAAAAAGAGATGCTAGCTGTACATAATGCCCTGACAGCCTTCAAGGACCTAATACATCCAGGACAGTTATTAATAAAGACGGACAATACCACAGTTATGTGGTACATAAACAAGCAAGGGGGCACACATTCCTACCCCCTATGCAGACAAGCCATGACTTTGTGGAACACAGCACTGACTTACCAGGTACATCTGCAAGCACAATTCCTGCAAGGAACAAAAAATACACTGGTAGACGAACTAAGCAGAAATCTCATGAATCCTCAAGAATGGAAGCTAAATCCACAAGTGTTCAACATGATAACAATGGAATGGGGATGCCCAGACATAGATATATTTGCCTCCCCTCACAATTGCCAATTACCGAAATTTTGCACAAGGACTTATCACTCTCAAGCATGGAAAGTGGATGCTCTATCTTTCAACTGGAAAAATCTGACAGTCTATGCTTTCCCTCTGATGACTCTTCTCACCAAGGTGCTTCTAAAAGTCAGACAACAGAGACCAAAAATGATCCTGATTGCACCATACTGGCCACACCAGCACTGGTACCCAATCCTAAAGATTTTGTCCCAAAGCCCGCCTTGGCCTCTACCTCAAATCACTCATCTTCTGATGCAGCAAAACAATCAGATTCTTCACAGTCAACTCAGAACCTTAAACCTGGCAGCGTGGCAGATAATGTAGCCACTCAGACTGCACCTCTCTCTTTAAACTGTTATGGATGTAATTTTGGAAGCCAGGAGACCCAGCACTAGGAAATCTTATGCAGAAAAATGGAAGAGATTCTGTGTTTGGAACTAGCCGCAAGGCCTCGACCCACTGGTCCCTAATATGCCGCAGATTTTACAATACCTGACTGAGATGTTGGACAAAGGCCTATCTTTTTCTTCTATTAAAATCTATGCCTCTGCCATTTCAGCTCATTACAATACGGATCCTCCCATTTTTTCACATCTTCTACTACGACAGTACCTCAGAGGGGCAAAGAGTATAAGACCCCCTAGGAGAGCACCAGTACCTACTTGGGACCTCAATTTTGTTTTAGAAAAACTAACACTGCCTCCTTTTGAACCAGCCAGCACAGCTGATCTAAAATTCTTGACATGGAAAACTGCTGTGCTCCTAGCAATAACTTCAGCAAGAAGAGTTTCAGAGTTACAGGAATTGATGGCTGTGGAACCTTTCCTCAGTTTTCACCAGGACAGGGTTTCTCCAAGGACGAACCCAACATTCATGCCAAAAGTGGTCTCCAATGTGGCCTTAAACCAAACTATTCATTTGCCTACTTTCTACCCAAATCCCCAGAATAAAGGGGAAAGACCTCTGCACTCTTTGGATATTCACAGGCAGCTACGATTTTACTTGGACAAAACAAAAGCTTTCAGAAAAACTGAGCAACTGTTTGTAGCATATGCTGCAGGATCACAAGGACGACCTATTACAAAGCAGACAATCTCCAAATGGATAGGACACTGCATCCGCTTCTACTATGCACATCATGGCAAATCTGTGCCTAAGGGCATTCGGCCTCATTCTACCAGAGAAACAGCCACTTCAGCAACTTTCAACAGAGGGGTACCAACCAAATACATATTAGAGGCTGCAACTTGGAGCTCAGTGCATACTTTTACCTAGCACTACCACGTACCTCTCTTCTCCAAATCCAGAGCAGGCTTTGCCACTGCAGTTCTGCAGGGCTTGTTAGCCTCACCAAATCCAATCTAGACCTAGCCACCCTGCCTAAGCTTTGGGATTCTACCCAAGTGTAATGACTTCAACAGTGAAACACGATGAACATAGTACAGTTGTGTACCTACCATAAATGTAGATGTTCGAGTGTATTCACTGTTGCAGTCCTGGTTACCCACCCACCATCCCCCTCTTTGCTGGGACTATTCTGTACTTCTCAACTCTATACAACCTATGTGGTGTATTTGCTTTTAGAAGAAGAAAATGTTTTTATGATATATGCATGGTTGTTTGGCATATTTTTATCTTTACAGCCCTCATATCTGGGGGCACCTGACATCTGGGGCAAGAAAAACTGAAGAAAATGGCATTGGTTGCAACTTTTATACCCCTGGTGCACTGACGTCAGGGAAGAGGCGACAGCAACCAACGCCGGACCAAGACTTTGGAACTCGGGCCGACTATGGGTCGCCTGCCAGCAGGATAACCCAAGTGTAATGACTGCAACAGTGGATACACTCGAACATCTAAATTTATGGTAGGTACACAACTGTACTTTCTGTGGGATATATCAGCTTATCCCATTTAACGTTTTCCCTCTTCACCTATCAAATTATTTCAACTCTTATCCCCATCCACAGCTTCTCCTTTGGTTGATTCCTGACCGATGTATAAAAGTAAAGGGACTAAAGTAATTTTCATTGTTTCTATCGTAATATCTTTATACAGAGCCAAGAGCTTCCAGCTTCTCAGTGTCTGTATTATCTTTTGTTTAGTTTCTTCCCATATATCCATGTCACCAAAATACTTAATACTTTCATCTTTTCATGTCTACTGTAAACATATTACAGTAAATATAATCTTCCTCATGATCATATTTAATTCTGCTTAAATGAGAAATGAACTGATTGATATTACTTATTCCATGTGCTTGAATAATGTTGACTTTTACCATTACAATACATGCACCTTACTTCTCTACTATATTAACTTTTTTCTGTGTTATACAAATTTATTTGTCTTAAACTGTGTACATGTAGTTATTCATTTTTATAGTAAGTGGAGCTTTTCTCCCCAGGCTTCCACTGAAAACGGAAATTTTGTCGAGTTGGAATTTCCTAGTGAACAACTGTAAAATAAAATAAATTAATTAAAATCTTATTTCCCACAAATATGGGCTTTGGTGTGCCAATTCATGTGTAGGTATGTAGTTTACCATCACAGTCTTTGTTTTATCCTCCTCTGTTTTATATCTTGAAAAGACATGAAACCATCTCAAAATGTTCATTTCTTGATTTTTCAAATACAAAATAATTTCTGCAAATGAAGTTAACTTTTCTTAATTAATATACTAATTATAACTTTGAATTTGTGAATCCCTTGTTTCTTTTGCTAGTGTCTCTAAATATAAAGCAAATAATAAAAGAGGAAAGAGGACACCCCTGTTTAAACACAACTTGTTCGAGAGGAACCCTCCTATTGGGTCTATATTAGTTCAACAAAACTCCAATTCCGTGAATACCTATTCATCGACCCCATTTCAGTGAACGTACTTTTATCGTGCGTTCATCTCAGAGAACTTTTTTCCCAAGACACTGAGTAAATTGTCCAGCATGTGGAAATTAGCTGTTTTCCCCACTGTATTGCAATCTCTGATTTGCTATATATATATATATATATATATATATATATATATATATATATAGGGGCAGTGTATCCCCCCACTTCGGTGGATTTGTTATACTTCAGTATGTATCGCTGTGTATGTTGGCCTACTGAATTAGAGAAAATGTTTGCTGATTTGTGTGTTTGATAAAAGGGTAGTTTGCGAAGTTAGGGGTGAATGAATTGTTATTTGCGGAGTTGCAGTTTCAATGAAGTAATATAGACCCCTTCCATCTTAACTCTTCCTTCTGACCCTTAATGTAACCACCTAATAAACAGTGTTTATTTTTATTAGGGAGTACGATGTTACCATTTCCCTGAATTCCCAGCTGACTTTATCAAATGCTTTCTCTGCATTAAGGTGCAACAACAATGCAGACGTTGTTACATTCTTGCTTCCTTCTGTATCATTATTGTTCTATTAATGTTGTCAAATGTTTGCTTCCCTCTACAAAACCACATTAATGTATATACATCAGCTTTGGCAACACCTTTTTAATTTTCTAAGCTAATATAGACATAAACACATTATACTAATTTAAAGTTGAAATGAGTTTATATGAAAATAGGTGATACAATCACAGCAGTTGTTTTCCAAGATCAGTCCCTCCCCCACATTTTAACATATTGTTAAACAGAGCCTTCCAGATATTTATCACTTCATTCCCTTCCAACTTCCAAACTTCCACAGGAAAACCTTCTTTTCAAGAAGACATCCCTGTTGATCAATGGTACAGCAGCATTTTTGGCTCATCTCATTGAATCTTTAACTATCAGTTGTTGAGCCATATCTTACTATAACTTTGGCATGATTAAGTCTTTGAGTATTTCCATCTGTGTTTTTTTCTTCATTTCGGCATTCCTCTGCTGCATTTAACATTTCCAAAATATCTCTAATATTGTTATAGGCTATCTGGATATTTTGCTATAGGCCCCTGTTTGGCAACAACCCTCTCTACTTCCTGTTGCCTGAATCATTGTTAAAAGTTCTTGTGCTTCAGAGTTGTTTAAAAAAAAAAAGGCAATTTCTTAACATTAGCCTTTCTCAACTCATGCATATTATCGGAATGTTCCGTTATTTTCCCTTTATCACTCTATAGGTGCTCCTGTTCTTTTTCTGCAAGATTTCTGTGATTCTGCAATACTTTAACCTTTTTCAGACTCTCTAATAATTGATATTACTTTTTGTCCATATCTCTTTCTGTCTTATTATCCCACTACCCCTTCCGAAGAAAGTTCTAGCTTTCCTAATTCATAGATCTTGAATCATTTCCACTGCCCATTTCTTTAAGTCCTCTCTTAGCAAAAACTTAGGAAAGTACCTGTATCTCATTTTTACTTTATTACTCTGCATCTTTATCTTTTTATTGATGCATGGCCCCAAATAGATATTGGATGCGTTTCAGAGCTTTAAATTAAATACACATTCTCCTGTGAAATATAATTTTGATCTAGTTTATCCCAGTTATTGTACATTGGGGAATAATAAAAGTTCAGTTTGAGTCTCTAGCACTGAATTCACATCTTCCATACAAGGTAATATATTACTTCAGAAATCTACCATCTTTTGTTATATGTTTCTTTCCACATATCCCCCCTCAATCCTCACTATTGTAAATTAGGTTCTGGTCCTCACCCGTAAATATTCTGTGCTGTGTCTAGTGCGTTATTTCTCCCAATATTCTATTAAGCTCCACAATTAGCAGTTTTAGAAGGAATATACTGTACGTACGTACCATTACTTCCTTATTACCGCAAACCATCTGTTGTCTAGTTTTTTCCTCATTTTTAACTGTTGGAGCTTATGTAGAATTCAGTATTATTAATCCCCTTTTCCTTGATCATGATATTCCATTGAATGTCCACCCTCAAATCCTTTTTCAAATTTATATGCTCATTTCCATCCAAATATGTGTTTTGCAACACCGCTGTTTATACCCCACTGTTCTTAATGTAGTTCAGTACTCTGTGTTTTGTCTGTACCTGCAAGGCCATTTATGTTCCATGATAATGTGTACAGAATATCATTACTGTTTTCAAGTTGTAGCTTGTATGCACACACACTGTTTGGCAGGCGGATCGATTAAGTATTTGAATCTTCTCCTCACCATTTGAACCTTTGTCACATTTTTCAAGACTTGAAAAGACTCTACGGCATGGAAGGGCTAAATATGTTTTCAGAACTCCCATCCTTTTTTAACTTGCATCAGGTACACAAAATTGTGTACATTTTCAAAAAAAAAAAAACAATGTTTACTCCGTCCAGTTGGATTAGTTGCCCCAAATTAATGGCTGTACATCCAGGCATGAGCTATTTTAAAGTTAAGTTTATCCGTGATAAGGTGCATGTTGTAGTCGATTTTCCCATGTACACTAATTGCCATCTGTTCTCTCTTCCAGATGAGAAAACAGCTTGCATGCTTTCAGAAAACATTAACTTTTATCCATAAGAAAAAGTGCAGTAGCTACCTATGAGTAAATTAACTAAATGTGTACATCATTATATTAAATGCATTAAAGTACTAAGGCTTCTGTGGGAGACAAATATCTGTGTAACTTATTCACTTCCCAGTTTCATACTTCATTTTTTTCACTGAACAGCTTACCAGTGTACCTTTAAATATTATACTGCCCCTTGTGCAATTTGCTCTGCAGGGTTCAGACTTTTCATGATTAATTGCTTGTCTCCAAGTAAAGGCAGTTGTTAGAGAAAAAACAGCTAGTAACTTTGCAGATACACAAAGGCATCTTTGTAAATTTCACTCACTATACACTGTTAAGACCTCTTATCAGTCATCATCTCAATCACTTGGCATCTGTTGACTTAGACTCCAAATGAGAGCATTTGCTAATGAAAAAATAGCTAATGACTTTGCAGATGCAGAAAGCATCTACCATTTTCCTTGTTTTTCATCATTAAACTTTATTTTCAAATGTATGTGCTTAGTGTCTGTAGCTTAAACCAAGGACTTTTTTCCAGACATACACCCCATATGAAAATTATTTGCAATCATTGAACTTTTACATTCCCCACACCAATAGTCTAAGATTGCAACAGTATATTAACTTGCTTCTTTACACGTTTTCTTACCTTAACCCAGTATAAAGTCTGGGTACATTACAACTAAAAAGTACTTTATTGCTTTAATGTCTTATATTGCAGTCACTAATAAGACCCCCAACTTCACATTTAAAATACTTCTGACTGCACATGTAAAACATTACTTTGCAGTATAACATGCAGTTTATATCAGTACATTTTTATACAAATGTTAAGAATAAAAACTGTTTTATTTAGTTAATTCTTCATTCCTTTTAGTGTACTTCTAAACATAAATTGGGATGTCTGCTTTATACTTCACCCATCAATTTAACATAGTTAATAAATTCCAGTCTTTCTCATCTACTACTTAAAAAGCCCCATTTCACATGTCTAATCATTAATGTAATCAGACTGATGCTGTGCAGTCTCCCATGTATTCACTAGTTTCACAAAATTGCTGGCCTCCTTCCTCATCCTCTCCATCTCCCAATACCAGTCTCTGGTACAAGTCCAAGGTACTCTTGATTCTTCCAGTCAGCTCATGTGCTTTTTTTTGTCACTCAGGCAATTTCCTTTGAAGCAGTGGGAAATATTTCACTGGCAAAGTCTCTCTCTAAGCTTTATTGCTTAGAAGAATGAACATCACACAGTCCTCTTCTGTCTGCTGGCTCACTGTTTGTTGGCAGATTATTTCCACTGCATCCATGAATGTCTTTGATCTTTCTGTAAAAATATTATGAAAAGTATACAGCAGCTTGAAGCTTGTATCAGTCTCTGACCATTCCCTGTTTGTTGGGATAAAATTGCTTCTATTTTACTTGGTGTATAGTAAATCGTTTTCCATAAACGTTCTGCTGCCCCCCCCCCCATTTTAATACTTTCTCCCTTTTCTCTCAGTTTTGTGATGAGCTTCTATTTATGTTGCTTTTGATGTTCTTCGTGTTTCACTGTTGCAGTCATTACATTTGAGTTATCTGCTTGCAGGTAGCCCTCATTTGGCCTGATTAACAAAGTCGTGGGTCCTGCATCATTTGCTGTCCCTTCTTACATGACGTCAGGTCGTCAGGGATATAAAACATGCAGCCGACGCCATTACATCAGTCTTTCTTGCCGTGGCAGTGCCAAAAGCAGTTTGTAAGTGCCAGTCAGCCGACTCCTGAAGTTTTCGTTTTAGAGTTTCAGAACCGAAGTCTTCAACTAAAAGCTAAGTACCCCATTGGGGAAACTTCTTCTTGCTCTTAACCGAAGTCAGCAATTAGGGTCTTAAACTGCCAGTTTCATATGTTGAAGTATCAGCAGCATATTATTGGATTGCTTAAACAGAAGATGATGATGTTTCCTGATTGTGCTGAAAGTAAGGATTTGCAGGATTTATTGCATTCAGCTGAACAGGTTGGAAAACATACTTTGCAGTGTACCAACTGACACAGAACACAAACACTCCTTCGCTCCTCTTCTGCTACTGAAATAATAACCTCCAAGTGAAAAAAGGCACTTTAATACAGTAATGTATAAAATTTAAGCTTCCTCACAGCTTTTCGTCGGTACAATAATCAACCAACTTCTTCAGAACAATGGAAACAACGTCACCAGACTTCCACCTGTTTAAATACGGTATTTAAACAGGTGGAAGTCTGGTGACGTTGTTTCCGTTGTTCTGAAGAAGTTGGTTGATTATTGTACTGACGAAAAGCTCTGAGGAAGCTTAAATTTTATACATTACTGGATTAAAGTGCCTTTTTTCACTTGGAGGTTGTTTATTATTTCAGTAGCAGAAGAGGAGCGAAGGAGTGCTTGTGTTCTGTGTCAGTACTTGGTTTGTGGGTATACTTTGCAATGTGGTTTTGACTCTCTAAAGGCATCTTGCAGGGCTGCTGTAACTGGGTCTGTACTTAGAAGGCATGCTTGGCTTAAGGAGTAAATCCCTACTAGATCATGTTAAAGCAAAATTACTGGATGCTCCCCTAAACCAGGACCACCTGTTTGGCAACAAGGCAGAAGAAGTTCTTAAAAAGATGGAAGAAAAAGCTAAATCTATGCAAACTGTAAAAGATTTTTTACAAGTACAACCTCCAAGATTTAGTAGGCATTGGCCTTCCAGGAACTGGTCCTTTCCTGTCTCTTCCTGACCTTCTCAGTCCAAACCCAGATCCAGCAGAGCACCCAGGCTTCAGTCCCAGGTATGCACAGGGCTAAGCAGTGGGGGGCCTCCACTTCCAAATCTGGGAGTAATAAGACTCCCCCTATGGTAAGCTGTCTCAATGACTTCCTTTTAAAATTTCCAAGCACTTATAAACTGACTGCCCCTTTGGGGGGAAAGATTGCTGTTCATCCAAAGAACTGGGAACTCCTTATCCAGGACAAATATTTTTTAAATATAGTGTCCCAGGTATACAGCTTTCACTTCCACACGTTGCCAACACCAAGTGGGTGGCCAGACCTACCCCCAAATCAGTGGACAGAGACCAAAAAGCAAGTACTTTCTCTCTTAAGCCTGGGGGCTATTCAAGTTGGTACCAGAGGAGGAAAAGGGACAAGGTTTCTGCTCGAGACTTTTCCTGGTACCCAGAAAAGACAATTCATGGTGTCCTCTTCTGGACCTGTCTACCCTAAACACCTTTTTGGAGATTCCAAAATTCAAGATTCTGACTCTTCACCAGTTGCTTCCTATGCTAGCAAAGATGCCTGGTTGGGAACACTAGATTTTAAAGAAGCATACCTGCACATCCCAATCAGGGAATCCTGCAGAAGATACCTACGCTTCAAAGCATGCGACGCGCACTACCAGTTCTCTGCACTGCCCTTTGGCTTATCTACTGCGCCCAGGGTATTCACAAAGTGCCTAGCTCCAGTTATTGCATTTTGCAGACAAAGAAATATTCAAATATACCCATACGTGGACGATTGTCTAATTCCGGCAAAAAGCCAGGACATACGTTTGAATCATCTGGCCTTTGTACAAAGGGTTCTAACTTGTCTGGGGTACACCATAAACTAAAAAAATCACACCTGGTACCTTGTCAACAAATTATATTCCTGGGAGCAAGCATGAATACAACTTCCCAGATGGCTTTCCTCACACCAGAGAAACAAATTCATTTGACAGCCTACTTCAAACAAGTGGCTACAAAAATCCTGCTATCTGCAAGACAAATACTGCAAGCCTTGGGGTTCATGGCCTCATGCATTCTTCTAATTCCATATGCAAGACTGCATATGAGGAAACTACAGTGGTATCTAAAAAGCCTATGGTGTCAACATTCTCAGGATCTAGAAGCAACGATTCCTATCATACCTTGCCTATGCCTAGAGTTTCTTTGCTGGGCAGAGGCTTGCCACCAAAGCAAGGGACTACCTTTCACACCACCCCCTGCCACCCAAACCCTAACAACAGATGCATCAGACAATGCATGGAGGGCTCACCTCGCAGGGAAGTGCATTCAGGGCAAGTGGAGCCCAAGTCAAATGCACCTGCATATCTGTCAAAAAGAAATGTTAGCTGTACAGAATGCTCTAACAGCCTTCAAGGACCACATTCTTTCAGGACAACTAATGGTAAAGACAGACAACACCACTGTTATGTGGTACATAAACAAGCAGGGGGTACACATTCTTACCCTCTCTGCAGACTAGCCATGGCATTGTGGAACACAGCCTTGGCCTACCAAGTGCACCTACAAGCTCAATTCCTGCCAGGAAAATTGAATACACTGGCAGATGGACTAAGCAGAAACCTCACTGACCCACATGAGTGGAAACTGGAACCAAGAATTTTCAACATGTTGACAAGCAAATGGAGGAGCCCAAATATAGACCTGTTTGCCTCTCCCCAGAACTACTAGTTGGACAAATTTTGCACAAGGACTCCCCACAAACAAGCCTGGAAAGTGGATGTTCTGTCCTTCAGCTGGAAAAATCAGTCTATGCCTTCCCCCTCTGCTCTCCAAGGTACTACAAAAAAATCAAACAGGACAAACCAAGGATGATTTTGATTGCTCCAGACTGGCCATGCCAACACTGGTACTCCCTCCTGTGCAGGTTGTCATGATTATCCCCATGGCACCTGCCTCAGACTCCTTCCCTGTTGTCTCAGCAGGAGAACCATATTCTGCATCCTCAACTTCTAACACTGAACCTAGCAGCCTGGCTAATTATCTGATCTCTCCTATACTATTCCTCAGTAAACATGTGATGGATATCATTTTAGAGGCAAGGAGACCTAGTACTAAAAAATCTTATGCTGAAAAATGGAAAAGATTCTGTGCCTGGAACCAATCTCAAGGGATGAGCACAGCAGTGCCCAATTTACCTCAGATTTTACAATACTTAACTGAGATGCTTCACAAGGGCCTGTCTTTTCCCTCCTCCAGAATTCATGCCTCAGCCATTTCAGCTCATTATAACACAGAACCTCCCCTCTTCTCTCATCCACTGCTCAAGCAGTTCCTCAGAAGGGCAAAAATTTGAGACCAACCAGGAGAGCTTCAACTCCAGCCTGGGACCTTAACTTTGTTTTGGAGAAACTCACTCTACATCCTTTCGAGCCAGCTGCTACTGCAGACTTAAAATTTCTTACTTGGAGAACAGCTTTCCTTTTAGCAATCACTTCAGCAAGAAGGGTATCTGAATTACAGGCCCTTATGGCAGTGGAGCCTTTCATCATATTTCAAGCGGACAGGGTGTCCCTCAGAACCAATCCATCCTTCATGCCCAGGGTGGTATCCAGTGTGGCTCTTAATCAGTCCATTCATTTGCCAACCTTCTTTCCCAATCCACAGAATAAAGGGGAACGGATACTGCATTCCTTAGATGTGCACAGACAACTTAGATTCTACTTGGACAGGACTAAATCTCAAAGGAAATCTGAACAACTGCTGGTGGCATTTGCTGCAGGGGCAGAGGGGAAGGCTATTTCAAAGCAAATCATTTCTAAATGGATAGGCCGTTGCATTCATTTCTGTTATAAGCACCATGGAAAACCTGTGCCACAGGGGATCAGACCTCACTCCACCATGGCTGCATCTACCTCTACAGCCTTTCTCAGAGGAGTCCCTACCAGGGACATCCTAGAAGCTGCTACCTGGAGTTCTGTACATACCTTCACTAAGCATCATCATTTGCCAATTTTCTCTAAATCTAGAGCTGGCTTCGCCACTGCAGTCTTGAAGGGCCTTATAGCTGGTCCTAATGCTATCTAAATTCCTCCTCCTAACCATAGCTTTGGGAATCTCCCCAAATGTAATGACTGCAGCAGTGAAACATGAAGAACATAGTACAGATGTGTACACTTACCATAAATGTAGATGTTCGAGTGTATTAACTGTTGCAGTCCTGGTTACCCACCCTCCAGCCCCCTAACTTCTTTTGGCTATACCTCTACTTTCCTTTACTATGCTTAAAAGCTTTTTGGTGTATTCGCTTTTTTGTTGGAGGTATATCATTGTATTTTTATATTTAATTGCTTCCCATTAGGAGGGTACTTGACATCTGGGGCAAGAAAAACTGATGTAATGGCGTTGGCTGCATGTTTTATACCCCTGATGACCTGACGTCATGGAAGAAGGGACAGCAACCGACGCAGGACCCAAGACTTTGTTAATCAGGCCAACTGAGGGCTACCTGCAAGCAAGATAACCCAAATGTAATGACTGCAACAGTGAATGCACTGGAACATCAACATTTATGGTAAGTGTACACAACTGTACTTTTGCATCTTTACTATATATAGGTCTTGGCTGCTTTCTCGTGACCAGATCTGGAGCACGTACACAGTGTGGCCTCTCATTTAACAAATCCTGCAGTGGAACACCAGTCCAGTTGCTCATTTGTACTTTAAAACAATATGTAGTCTGTTTCTTCCAGTTTCTCTGGTACAGTAGAAAATTTTAGGTTTTCCTTGTGTGCTCTATTTAACTCTCTCCTATTTTTTGCAGCAGCTCTTCTTGAGAAGAACCATGCTCAACCAGTCTTTACCTCATTCCAGCCTCTGATTTCTGCAGTTGTATGAATTCATCATTTTTGCTATTTATAGCTTTTTCTAATTTACTGCCTTTTATTAGTCATCACTGTTTTAATCACTTGTGAGTGTATTTGATTTTATATTTTCCACTTAATTACTGGAAGCCATCTCCTGTACCAAAGCTAAAACTTGAACTGCTTATTCCTGAATAACTACAAGATTTTTCCCAGAGAGAGTTTTTTTTCTTTCTTTGATTTGCTCTTACTTTGTTGGAATGTATTCTTTCCTGATGTCTAAGCAGTGTAATAACTAATCTGTAACTGAATTTTACCGAAAATGATCGCCTTTATTGTAATGTTCGTCACAGCTTTTAAGTTTTCATATTGGGAGTGCTTTAGTCAAGCTTTTGATCAGAGCACAGCCATATCAGAAGTCTCTCTAGTTGTTGAATATCAGAGTAGCAATTGTAAGACTAAGAAGACCAATTTGATGCTTATTGTTTCCCTACCAAGCAGTGCACCAAATGGCATTTGCAGTAAAATTATTATTTCTCTTTCTTATGATATATGCAAGAATTGTTGAATTCACACATGAAGCTGGGAACTTTTACTGACAGATGCCAATGTTTCAGTAAGGCAATAAGAATAAATCTCTTAGAATCACCCTGAGAGTTGTTGATGAGGAAAACTTTCTGGGTCTCAAGATTGTCAACATATTTTTCTTATTGTTATGCACCTGTCTGGTCTACAGATGATTTTTTTTCGAGTTCATCCCCCCACTAGAGCCACCACCAGTATCTTAAATGGCACCTTTGCATGTTTGTTAGCTGGTCCACACTCATCATGATTATTGTTATACAGTAGTGGTCTCCCACGAAGGCCAGATGAGAGATTGCCTACCGACCCAAGGTTAGACTGATAGCAATCAAAGAAGACAACCATACATACTGGGAAAAGTCATCCCTCCCAACATAACAGTATAACAGTCATGAATGTGTCACATCAGACATTGCAGTTGCATTCATGTATTCTCACACATGCGATCACATACACACATACATGCACAGCAGTACTGGGGATATCATACTCCTGTGTGTATTTCATATGCCATCTAATTCAGATCTCTAGAGAGAGATGCATATTGATAGGTGAAAAAAAAGCATCCATATGAGGATAGCTTCCTATCTTCTGTCTGCATAATATGGAACATTACCTCTCATAATATGGAACACTTACTAACAGCTTTAACTAGGAAGTTAACAGCATTGTTAAAAAAGTTAATTCAGACATGCAAAAGGTCTGTTGAGGAATTAACATGATTTAGTATTTAACATGGATAGTAGTTTAAAAAAAATTCTTATATGTTCATTGTTGTATACTATGCCATTAACGACAGCCATGTCTTTATAAGCCTAGATGTGCAATCCATTCAAATTGTGTCCCTATGTATTATGGGCATTTATTAGGAAGGGTATGTTAGGATGTTTCTACAGTTTATAGATGCAGTGTGCTAGTTTGGGCATTACTGTCTGTCTCTGTATCAAAGACATGGGGACCAGACCTGAGGTGAATTTCTGATTTTCCATCCATTGATCGGTGTTATGCTTATAGTTAGGCAAGGACTCTGATTCACATGGATGGTGAGCATGTTCTAAAGCATGAAGATCCTCCAAGACATGCATCTGTCTCACCAACATTTCTTATTTATACTATAAGCAAAATTTAAATCCTTTGAACTAGTGTTTCCAATGCTGTTCATTTTATTGATGGGCAAAAGAACCATCAAAGCTGGATCTGAGGACAACTTGTATACCAGGCATAGATTGCCTGTCAGTAACCTGTAGAAGATAGATAAACAATAGGGCTTTAAGGCAGTCCGTGTAGGACAATGTGTTTACATTCTGAATTCTCCTGATAAGGAACGTTTGTGGGCATTCCACCTATTGCATATGTCTGGTCAGGTACATGTCAAAGGGGTCATTTTGCTAGACATAGATCACCTCTCAGTAACCTGTAAGAGACAAAAGTATAGAGATAAGTCTTTAAGGCAGTTAGTATAGGGCAATGTGTTTATACCCTGGATTCTCCTGGTAAGGAACCTTTGTGGGCATTCAACTGTTCCATATGTCTGGTCAGGTACACATTGACGGGGTCATTGTACTTGATGATTAGTCTGGTAAGGGCCAAATGAAATGGCACTATGATTCCCTTGGTCCTGGTTCCCATGCCCTTCTTTGATGCCATGCCCTCTTAGTAAATATGTGAAAGAAGTTTTCAGTGAGGAATATTGAATTTGTAAACCTCAAAATGAGGAACACTGCTCATAATGAGGCACAATTGAGGGATATGCATGCAAGATGGCTCTTTTAGGCAGCTGATGTTATAGTGCAACATCCTGAATTTCAGTGCCGAATAGTAATAGATGCATTTAATACCCAAGCAGTTTGCTGTTGCTCTATTTTGTGCTTCAGGAAAGTGTCTCTGTCACACTGACTCCACAGTCAAGCAAGTTTGTGAGAGAAGATTGGCTAGCAGCAGTCTGAGCCACAAGACAAGTATTTGTCAACATGGCTCAGTTGGCAAACTTAACAGGAATGGGTAGGATTGAAATGCCAGTAGGCTGTATCTGGCCTATGGGTCAGGAGTTTGCGACTACTGCTGTATAACATAATTCATGATAACATTTTTATTTGTTAATTTTTTTTACTTTAATGCATGGAAAGATGTGCTGGTAAATTTGTAGAAATTATCAGTTCCATTTTTCTTGTCTGAGCAGTACAGATGGAATATGTTGCCTGCTCTGTCATCTGTCAGAACTATGTTTATTTGTGTGTGTTATTGGCATTCAGAATCTAAGAATACCCTCCTATCCAGCTGGTCGTTATTTCAGAGTTGGGAGAGTGGATGAAAACACATGGGATTTCACATAATGCTGTTATATTTGAAAAATTAATATCACTTTTTATATCCTTGCCATTACCACATTGTTAGGCTTAAATGGTGCATCGCCACCATAGTAATATAACCTTTTTCTAGGATACCTACAGCTGAGACTTAATGATGCTTGTAAGATGAAACCTTGAATTTGCAGCAAGGCAGACAAAGATAACAAGGAACAAATTCCAAATTGAAAAAACTCCCTCCTTAGCCTCAACAAGCAAATTAGATTACTAGTGAAAACATCCAAAGCCAATTATGAATCGAAACTAGCCTCCAAAACAAAGGGAAACCACAAAGCCTTCTTCAGTTACATCAGGAGCCTCCATGGCAAAGCCCAGGTTTGTTCTGAATTAGTACTTAATGGTATCACTTCCAATGGCTGCAGTGGTGCAGCATTTAGCGTTGCTGCCTCACAGTAAGAGGTTCTCCTGTTTGATCCTCAGCTGGGGTGCCTTCTTTGTGGAGTCTGCATGTTCTCCCTGTGGTCACATGGGTTTCCTCTGGGTGCTCCGGTTTCCTCCCACATCTCCAAGACATGCTGTAGGTGGATTGGACACTCTAAATTGGCCCTAGGCGTGTGTGTGTGCCTTCTGTGGATGGTTGGGCGCCGGGCTGGCAACTCGACACTGTAAAACTCCACTGCCAATCATGAGCAGACAGGTGATCCGCTGTGGCAACACCTAACCGGGAAAAGCCGAAAGAAGAAGGTATCACTTACACTGATCCTGTTGACTTAGCCAGCCTGGTTGCAGATAGGTTCAGTGCAAACTTCTCCCCTCTGTCCCCCCCAAAGTCCTCTTGACATCCCCAGTACTTGTCCTGCACTTCACATTTCTGTAGATAGTGTTAAAGGCTTTATCCAGGGCAAAGAACACAGCTTCCATGGGACCTGACAGTATCCCAGGCTGTATTCTGCACCATCTCCAGCAAGAACTAGCTCCACCATTGAGCACCATATTCAACCACAGCCTAAGTACAGGCTTCATTCCAGCAGAGTGGAGAACTGCCATTGTCATCCCCTTGCACAAAGGTGGCGCCACTACTGACCCAGGAAACTATATCCCCCATTAGCTTGACAAGTCTGATATGTAAAGCCATAGAGTGTATTATTGAGGCTCTGTCAAACAAGGACACAGACAATCTCCAAGCACTTGACCCCACCCACTTCAGATTCATCAAGGACAGATCTTGCCTGTTGAACCTGGTTGACTTTTTTGAGACTGCCTGGATTACTGTTTCCTTGTCCCTGACACAGAGTATCATTAATAGATGCAAGAGCTACCTACTTCAGCTTTGTCTTTGTAGTATTCACTGATGGCTCCAACTGGAACTTTGGGAGTTATCACAAACTGTTACATTGATGGGCTGCCACCTGGACATTACTCAAAAGCTGGTTATTCTCACTTAGGACAGAATAACTTCAGTACAGTTGGCAAGTAACTTGTATTCTTCAGCAACCTTACCTGGCAGCATTTTTTTTACTAGAGCTTTGGCAGCCACAATACACTTGCAATCATGGGCCATTCTGCATGCCTCTGGATGACTAAATACAACTTGAGCAAAATTCACCAAAGGTAAAAAAAAAAATAATAAATAAGGTGGTGTGAGTAAAATATAGCTAGCTGAAGTAATGCCCAGCTCAACTAGCAATCAACTAAGTGATAAACCAGGCCTGAATAGCTTGGAATGGCTCCAAAAATATAATGTATACTGAAGTGGTCAAAATCAAGGCTCTTTATTGAACTTTGTCAAAAAACAGAAAACCTGAGGAGATTGAAGACATGTTAGTCACCTTGATTAACTTTCAAAGCTAATGAAAACTGGAGAGGAGACCAAAGAAAGGTTACTTGAATTAGAAGCAGCCAAGAAAATACTGAAAACAAATTAACTGAGCTGGGAGATGCGAGAACTTAAGACTGATGAATGTACCCGAAGGCCAGGAAGGGAAAGACTGTCACTAATTTACTGTAGACAGGTTGGCAGAATGGACTGGTATTCACAAAGACCAAATACATGTAGAAAGGACGCACAGACTTTTTGCTGATCCACAGCAAGGCCAATGATGCCCATGATGGATTGTAATACAACTGCAAACATAGTCCCTGAAGGAGGGAATACTCTCTCTCCTTTGAAAACCAGGTAAACAGCTTAACGTTGGGGGTACAAGAGTATACATGGCTCATGACTACTCAGTGGTCACCTGCAGTGGCGGCTGGTGACTTCAAATCAAAGGGGGGGCTGCAGGAGACAGCTGAATGGATGGGGTCAATGGGAAGTGGTGTGGCCAAATAGAAAGGGGAGGGGCTATGCTCAAAACCACAAAAACTAACTAAATACACTGCCCTGGGTGCCAAACCGTCATTATGAGAGTCCAATTAAGACAAAGTGAAGTGTAGAAGAATAAAAATATTTCAATTCATTGGCTGCATGACAGCTTACTTAATATCTAGATGGAAACAAAAAGGTTGAGGCATGAAAAAATAAATTACTTTTTAAATAAATTAATGGAATGCCAGTCAAAATCAAGTATAAGAAAAACAAGCAGCACTGAACTCAAACCACTTCTTGCACTGCAGTTCTAATTATAATTTATATTCAGCTTTATTAAAGTACCAAGTAACATGCTGAAAGTAGAAATTTCTGATGCCCCCACTTGTAAAAATGTTTCTTATCCAAAAAAAGACCTGCTGCCTGACAACTGTCTACTTGTTTCATGGGGAAAACATGATCAAAGTAAAAAATGAAAAGCAAACAAGAAATAAGCTCAAGATACATTGCTTAAAAGGATTACTGTACAGGTTATGGACCATACGATTGGCATTCTGTTTAGTTTATGGGTAAAGCCTGCAGAGATGACTGGAAGTCTCCAAGTGTGATGAGCTTCTTAAAATAATGTAATCCTGTCCTTTATTACAAATACTGCCATATGCATTTCAATAACCCAAGGCTTATACATTATCTAGTTAAGTATTCTCTACATGGCAACAACAGAAAGGCTTTCAATGTTGGCAGTTCTTTAACAGTATGCTTATTAAAGCTTACTTGCATCTTGCAATCTCAGCCAAGCTTACCTGATGGTCATTAAAGTATTGCTACTTAAACACAGAGCAACAGGCACTTTGAGTAATAAGCATAAATCAACAGTACAAAAATATGACAGAAACCAGACCATCCTGCAAAAATCAAGGACAGATGAAAAGCCACTCTAGTACTTGTGTCTACCTTGGATGGGGGGGGGGGGATACTCTGCACATTTACACTGCATAACTACTCCTTGCCTTGCTTCGACACATCCAGAGTCACTACATGGGGGAGTGGGGTGCAACAAGTATGTCACAATTTGAAATGTCTCTGGCTGTGATGGCCCTGACACGTGTCATACCTCTTAACCTCAGAGCAAGAAATCTGGACAAAGCCATACAAAGAAGTGGGACAAAGGCCCAAAAATAAGGACAATTTTTAAATATTGCTCTTATAAACTTAGAAAGATAATAGAATAGGTCTTGCGTTAGTATGCATTTTCTGAATGGTATGAAATCTGAAACTCAAATGTCTGTCATTATTTTCTAACTTCAGTCTTTAATGATTTGTCACTAATTTGCCAAAAAAACACAATTTTATGAAAAATGAACCAAAAATGTGATGTAAAAATATAAAATAGCCACACAATACAGCTGTGTGAGCCTGTCAAGGAAGGGACACTTTAATATTAGTACTGCTAACTTGAGCAGCTGACAAAATAAAAGAATCTACATGCATTTCTGAAATAAAAGTAATCTATAACTCTGATTATTACAGTTATTTCTTAATTGTAAATCCTCCATGTTTTCTTCCAAAATTGCTATTTTGCGGAGGGATTATTAGGGGGAAGAGCAACTATTTGAGCCAAAATCAGGGACAGTTGAGAGGTTTGGCTATGCCTAATTCTGTAAAGCAATTTATTTGCATGTACCTCTGAACTTGTTAATGCAATAAATCTGGACAAGGCCAAATATATTGGGGGAACATGTAAACAGTACTAAAAATTGCTCTTGTATAAACTGAGACCTGTTGATAGAACAACAGGTCATACTTTAGCATGCATTTTTCTGAAGGTTATGAAGTCTGAAACTCAGTGTGTCATTATTTAGTGACTTAATTCCTAAATGATTTGCCAGAAAACCACAAATTTTATGAGGAACAAACCAAAAATAAGAAGCAAAAATCTATTCATTCTTTGAAAATCTGGGCAGTTGGGAGGTGTAGTTCAGCTGGGTCTGTCTTTAAGTTTGCCGCCCTTCCCCCTCACAAAATCAAGGTCGAATGGAGCCTCCCCCTGCAGCAATTCCAATGATCCATTACTTGGCTATTTCACTCCATTTACCATAAACACTAATGTGCATATTGAGTTACTTCTATGATGATTTGGACTTCATTTGAAAGTTTTATTTTGCATTTTACAGCACAAACACTAAGACATCTGCTAAACAAACTTAGCATTAAAACTTATCTGCCCTTGAAACTCACATTCATTGAAACAGCATTGAAACCCGCATTCAAAGAAAATACATTTTACCAGTGGCAGATCAAGATTAATTCTGGGCTGTTTTCAAATCATAGGCCCCTTGCATATGAAACATACATGTGCTCGTTGATGCACCTTCCTATTGTTTTGAACATTTTTTCCAGTAAACTATGAAACAAAACGCATGCACCAATAATGACAAAACTGCCCAATTCAGAACATCTTTCCAGTAAACAATGAAACAAAATGCATGCACCCATAATGACAAAACTGCCCAGTTCAGAACATTTCCATCATAAAAGTCTAGTCAAACTTCTACAGACCATCATTATCAGTAAATATGCACAATTCTACAGTCCACCATTATCAGTAAATATGCACAATCTCTGAGTAAAAAGTCATCTAAATAACTCCACATTAAATAAATCTGTAACTAATGAAGAGGTTGCTGCTAGCAAACACCTTTATATTTCATGGTTTCATCGAAAAATAGTGTCTGATGCCCCTGAGGAATAAATTGCCTATATTACATTAAAAATGATAACCTAGTAATATTGCAATAGGAAATGGATGGCAAACTGATAACAGGCTCATAGTTAGTATCTTAACTTTTTCAGTACGGCAGCATTCACCCCTTGTGGGAGTAGAACCAACAGCCTTCTGCATCAAAAGCAAGTACACAACCTGTTGTGCTATTAACAATGCAAGCTGACTAAGCATAAGCCGCACTAAACTTCTCTTCCCCTGCAGCTCTCAGCTCCTTGTAAAATCTACTCAGTACTCAACTGCATCTCAACTTCGCAGCACAAGAAATCTGGAAAAAGCCAAATTTATTGGGGGGGGGGGTCAAAAGTTTAAAAACCAGGGACACATTAAACATTGCTTGCATAATCTTGGAAAGTTGCTAGAATAAAATGCTGTGTCACCACCATAAATTTTACTGCCAAGGTCCCTGTGCAAAACAGTCAAAGCAACATACCACTACGCCAAATCAGCTGCTTTGTGAGAGTGGTAGACTGAAACTTAAATGGTTATCATTTAATAAATTCAGTTCTCACCATAGCTGTCAACGTCTTAGCACAAAACACCTGGACAAACCCAGTAATGAGGGAATACAGCCCTCAAACATATTCAGTGAATTCAGTTCTTGCCATAGCTGTCAACCTTAGCACAAGAAACCTGGACAAAGCCAATAATGGGGTAATACAGTCCCAAAAATAAGGACAAATTTCAAATATTCATCTTATAAACTTAGAAAATTGCTAGAATAAAAGGTTGTGTTAGAATAAAAGGTTGTGTTACTATGTATTTTCTGAAGAATATGAAGTCTGAAATTCAAATGCCTGTCAAATTTACTTCTGACGGAACAAAAACAATTTTCAGCAGAGGCCCAGGGAGAAGTACTGCAGACACATGTCTTTGTAAAATGGCAGGACACCAGAGCAAATCCACACAAACACAGGGATGAGATGCAGACTACACACAGAAGGCACCCCAGCCAAGAATCAAACCAGAAAACCTATAGCTGTGAGGCAACAATGCTACCACTGCACCATCAAATATGTAAAGAATTAAACATTCAGAAACCTGAAGTCTGAAATTCAAATGCCTGTCAAGTTTATTTAACATTTGTTAATCAGGACAGTCTGACTTGGAACAAAAAACAATTTTCAGCAGAGGCCCAGGAAGAAATAATGCAGACATGTCTTTGTAACATGGGAGGACACAAAAGCAAACCCACACAAACACAGGGAGAAGATGCAGACCCCACACAGAAGGCACCCCAGCCAAGAATCAAACCTGAGAACCTGCAGCTGTGAGGCAACAATGCTACCACTGCACCATCAAATATCAAGCATTGCAACATTTAGAAGCCACAGATATTATGAGGAACAGATCAGATCAAATATGAGGCAAAAATCTGCAATTTTTTTTACAAATGGTGGTGGGTAGGGAATTCAGGTCCTTAACACTTGCATACAAGGTACACAGGGTTCAAGCCTGAGGTATTACCTACCACACCATCATGAGTTTGTTCTAGCCGCCAGTATACAGCAACTGGGGCATTTACACACACACACACACACACACACACCCTACCTGGAGCGACTCCATAGCCACACCCCCCCTACCTGAAGCGACTCCTTAGCCACACACCCCATACCTGGAGCGACTCCTTAGCCACATACCCCCTACCTGGAGCGACTCTATAGCCACATACCCCCTACCTGGAGTGACTCCATAGCCACACACCCCCTACCTGGAGTGACTCCATAGCCACACACCCCCTACCTGAGCGACACCATCCCTTCAGACTCCATAGCGACACACTCCAAATCCCTTCCCTTCATTACATGTAGATCCCTTGATTAAATCCAAATCCCTTCAGACTCGTAGATCCCTTCAGACCCCATAGCTCTGCTGCCCGCATTACATCCACGACGCCACATGAGATCCTCCGACGAGACTCCTGGAGCACATCCACCACGCGAGATCCGAGACTCCAGCCCTGCCTGCCGACGTTGCAGTACAGCTCCGATCTGTTTCCAGCGACAGTCTTTGCAGTTAAAACTGCATAGACTTCTGGGATCTCTGCTGTGACTGCTGCTGAGACAGACGGAACAGGGAATCCAAAATAAAGCGCTGGTCCACAGGTTCGGTAATGTTGTCTTAACGCAACTTTATTAAAAACAGAAAACGTTTTCGCTACCACCACTGTAGTAGCTTCCTCAGAGTTAATACATAAAACGTTGCAAAATTTTAATTTAAATGTAAAAAAGGCGCCAAGTTCAAATTAAATGAGTCAACTCCTAAAAAGTATAACATCATTAATTGTTATTCAATAGGTGGCGCTAGTAATTACACTAAACTGTGTACGAGCAAACAACTAGTCAATTGACAAATCAAAACATCCAAGAGAGAATCATATAAAATGCACCAACGAAATAAAATCAAGTTGTCAGTGAGACTCATGGCATAAACTATCTAATAGTAAAAACCACCATGATACTGTCCAAGCAGTACCTCTAAAGGTTACCCTATCTAAAATGTTCCAGGACAGTTTATGTCACTATTCTCTCCAAGAATTAGTAGTAGTCTTTTCTACGGTATGTTAGTAGAAGTAATATTTCTATGAAAATAAAAAAACATCCTTATAATATGAATGGTTTTCTAAAACAATTTAACTTTCCTTAAATCATATTGGCAGCTAGTTTCTTCTATGAAGTCAGTAAGTCAAGTATACAAATTGTTGACTTCTATTGTTACTTCCTTCCAAGAAACTAATAAAGTACTAGATCTTTTATATATGTACCAAATTGTAACTTAGTAATGAAATAAGACAAGTGTGCTACGTGCACAAACTGCAACAAGTAGAGCAGTATAAATACTAAAACTAAACTCGCTAGCAGGGCGACCCTAGAGAAACGGGCTGGTGTGAAATAAATAAACGTACTAAAAAGTGCGGAAACAACACTGCTGCTGTATACGACAAGTACCTAAAGAATACCCCTGAAATAACCCCTATAAAACAATGTGTGTGGAATATACACAATGGGCAAATGTCATATGGATATGTAGTGGACAAGTGGCAAATATAGAGGATATCAAAAGCAATACCATGCGATATGCACTGAACCAATGGCAGATAACAAACCAAGTCCGAAGGCCAAGGTTAATGGTAAAATAAACCTGAGGTGTAAAAACTCCAGACCATGACCTAATATGAAAAGGTCAACAAATACTAATGTGTTAAAACCGCTAAGGGGATGCGGTGTGTACAAATGTCTCAATGTGTTAGTACAAAAAATGAACCAAGAGACATTAGTCATAAAGTCAAACCCCTTACCAATGGTAATGTTATTAAACAAAAGTCACAAGCCAGGGCAAAGAAGGGACATCTATCTTAAATAGCTCTTAAGTTTTAAAAGGCAAGAAATATTGCAGTTTTCATTCAAACCTGGTGGATGGAATGCATTAAGTTTTAACTGCCATTCCAGTTCTTTAGTTTCCAAAAGGATAGATGCAGGACCACCTCTGATATTGTGAGGGACATGGTCAATGGCAGTGAATAAAAAGCTATGACCCTTGTTATGCATTATATGTTTTGAAAGTGCGTTATCTTCCTTGCCTTTCTTAATAGCATACATATGCTGATAGATTCTTTCTTTAAATTTACGCTCAGTTTTGCCAATATAATATACTGAGCAGCAGACACAAGTAGCCAGGTAGACTATAAACTTCGTATTACAGTTAACTTTGTGATGAATGCTAAGCTTTCTACCATTCAGTTGAGAAGAGTTGCCAGTTTTAAGGCACCTACACCAATTACAGTTGCCACAAGTGTATGTTCCTTTCTGACGGGTCAAAAAGTCAAATTGCTTGTTACTCTCTAGTAAAGCTTTTAGGTTCTTACCTCTCCTATAGGCAATAAGAGGTTTTTCTCCCAGTTTTTCAAGTAGCAAACTATTGCCCGTAATAAAATGCCAGTTTTTAAACATTATGGAACTAATGTATTTAGAATCTATACTAAAAGTTGTTATAAAACTGGAAGAATACTCATTTTTTGTTTTTTCTCCTACTTGTTGTGGGAAAACAGTCAAATCAGTTGTTAACATTGATTCTGTCACTGGGGATTCACTGCTGAATAGTGTGTAGGTGTTGTAAAGTAAGGGTTTGTAAAAACCACCTCCTAAATCAGAAAGCATAGTGCCAATCCATTCTGTTGCCTCTTGGTGTGGAATGGAAGTATATAGGTCCACCACGTCTATGGTAAGAAAATTGAAATCAGAAGTCAAATTTAGATGGTTAATATCTGAATGGAAGGACCATGAATCCTTACAGATACCAGGGATCAATTTGAGATATTTTGCCAAGATACTGTCCACCAAACGAGCACAAGGGTGCGTCATAGAAGACCTACCATCTATGAGGGCTCTGATTGGTGGATCATGTAGGTTCTTGTGAATTTTCGGAATGCTTTCTGATTTAGGAGCACCTAAAACTGATATCGACAGTCACAGAACTATTAGAAATTATTCTAACATCTAATTTTTTCATTTTTGAAAAACAATATTTTCTACAAACTCAAGGCATAGCAATGGGTTCACCTTGCGGTACAACCGTGGCTAACATGGTAGTCGCCTATTGGGAGAAAAAATTTATTTTCCAAAGCCCTCACGTAGTACATCATTTAATTTATTACACCAGATATTTGGATGACATTTTCATCCTTTTTAGTGGCTCTGAACAGGATGCTGTGTCACTTATTGAATACATGAACAGCACCACGACTTTTTTCAAATTCACATATCACTTTTCAACACAATCTATTGATTATTTAGATGTTAGACTTGTAAAAAACAATATTACTGGATTACTTTCCTCTACCATCCATAGAAAACCAACTTATTGCAATTCACTTCTTCATTTCTCAAGCCAACACCCGTATAAGCAAAAAAGATCGATAGTCAAAGGCCAGCTCATTCGAGCAGCTAGAATGTGCAGTACTGAAACTTATTTTAACAGTGAGTGCTCATTTCTTTTTGAAATGTTTTCTAGTCGTGATTACCCAGAGCCTTTAATCCAAGAGCTAACATTAGAAGTCAAGAATAAGAGATTAAGTGGTTTTTACAAACCCTTACTTTACAACACCTACACACTATTCAGCAGTGAATCCCCAGTGACAGAATCAATGTTAACATTGTCACCCCTGGGATTCCGGATATTGGCTAAGGCTCTTGCCACCCCCATAGTGCCTTTTTTAGGCAAGGCTCAAATTCTAAACCTACCACCCTAGAAAACAAAAATGGGAAGAAATTGAGGGTAATGCTGCTCAATGCCAGAAGTCTAAATCTCAAAATGCACGCACTCGAGGCCCTTCTCAGTATGGAGAACATCGATGTCTGTGCTGTAACTGAAACCTGGTTCAAGGCTCCTGAGAGCACCCCGGCACTATTAGGTTTTACCTCATATCATGCCTCGCCCCAAAACCCGGACCACTCCACAAAAGGAGGGGTGTATCCATATTCATAAAGGATACTCACACCTCCAGGTTGGTGGCAACGCATGAAGCTTCGGAAACCATCCAGGTGCAACTAACAATAGGCAAAACTGCTCTACAAATTGTAGCATGCTACAGGCCACCCTCTCAAACTCAGGAACCCCACACAGCCTTCCTGAAGACACTGGAGGGTATAAATGTATCTCCAAACACCATCATATTGGGTGACTTCAACTACCCGAATATAGACTGGGAACATTACTCAAGCCCTAACTTTCTAGCCCAACGGTTCCTGGAGTTCATAAATTCAAATGCCATGGAACAGCTAGTCACTGTTCCCGAGGAGAAAATATACTAGATCTCATTGTCACAAACATGGGGACAAAATGCTCCACACCGAAGTATATCCCTCATTGGTGAGATCTGATCATAAACTAATCTCACTGGAAATCCACATCCCCCACCCCAAACAAAAGACCATAGTGAAGAACTTCTCTAAAGCAAACTTCACACTACTCAAGACTGGTGTGGTATCCTTCAAGGCCCCTGAGTCAGAGGAAACCACAACCCAAGCTGCGGAAGCCCTTACAAATGCCTTCTATGAACACCTCCAGGACTGCATGGATCAGGCAATCCCAAATAAAACCAAGACTCTTTCCACAAAGGGCAAACGCCCAGTCTGGTGGACCCCAGCCATTAACAAACTTTACAATAAGAGGAGAAAGCTATTACATGATAGACCAAAACTCATAAAAGGGAAGTCACCCTGATCATTATTAGTAAAAAATACGAGCACTCATAAAATCAACTAAGGCCAATTTTGAGAGAAAATTGCCATGGATTCAAAGGACAATCATAAGGCCTTTTTCAGCTATGTTAGGAACCTGGGTGGAAACTCACAGATATGCTCAGAATTAGTCCAAAATGATACAAAAATCACTGAACCCACAGACATTGCCAACATACTGGCAGACAGGTTCAGTGCAAACTTCACCCCTCCTCCTAAAGGAGAAATAACTATCCCAGCCGAGTGTAGCCTCCCGGACATCTCAAATGCGCAGGTGAAAGCTGCTCTCTAAAGCTAAAAACACAGCATCAATGGGACCGGATGGTGTCCCCGGCTGTGTGCTACACGAGCTAAATGAGGAATTAAACCCGCACATAAGGCAGCTGTTTAATCTCAGCCTTACCACCGGATACGTGCCCAACGAGTCGCGTCCGCCAACTGTGGTCCCACTCCACAAAGGTGGCCTCTACGGACCCTGGTAATTACCCATAAGCTTAACAAGTCTAGTCTGCAAACCTATGGAGAGGATCATAATGGAGCTCATAAACAAAGATATAGGGACTTGCAGACATTGGACCCGACCCAGTTTGGCTTTGTCAAGGGAAGATCATGCCTTTTGAACTTGGTCGACTTCTTTGAAATAGTCACCAAGGCCATTGATGAGGAAAGGCAGTCCATACAGCCTACCTTGACCTTGCAAGGCTTTCGACACAATACCCCACTCGGGTATTGTAGAAAAACTTACCAGCTTAAATGTAAACCCATATGTCACAAGATGGGTTGCAAACTGGCTTAAGGACAGAACCCACAGGGTTAGAGTTGCTGGCGCTGTGTCAGACTCCAAGCCGGTCACAAGTGGTGTCCCACAGGGCTCGGTCCTTGGCCCCCTATTGTTTGGCATCTACTTCTTAGAAGTACAGGCCAACATGGGAGGACTTTGGCTGACAAAGTTTGCAGATGACTGCAAACTGGGCGCCATAGTGGAAAGTGCATCGGACACTGATATCCTTCAGAAGGGACTCACGGAAACAGATAGCTGGTGCCAGAGCCATGGCCTGAAGTTAAATGCCAAAAATGTATAGTCATACCCTTCGGGAAAAACAAGGTAACCCCAAGCTACCATATAGGTGGCAATCCACTAAGCACAGAAGAGGTTATCAGGGACCTGGGGACCCAGGTTGACAGTGGCCTTTCTTTTGACACTCACATTGCTAAAGTGGTTAGAAAGACCTTCTACATTGCCCACCTGATCATGAAGGGATTCACATCCAGATCTAGTGAGGTCATTGTTCCCCTGTACTCTTCACTTATCAGACCAATGATCGAGTACAATGCCCCATTCGGGATGTATCTCACCCGACATCTGCAGCAATTGGAGAGACCCCAAAAGTTCCTCACCAAAAGGATAAAGGGACTCCAAAATCTGTCATATGCTGCCAGATTGAAGAAACTCCAGCTCTATTCAGTCGCATACCGCCTGCTCAGAGGTGACATGTGCCTGACATACAAGGCCATGTCCAAACCGGAATTAATGGACATGCTCCACCTCAAAAATCCAAATCCACCAAAACCACTAGAGCAAGCGACTTAAACCTTAGCACGGATATAAATAGGACGTGCTGGAGGGATAGATTTATCACTCAGAGACTCCCTATGCTGTGGAATAAAATCCCGGTCCATGTGAGGCAGAGCACCTCGCTGACTCTGTTCAAGAGAAATCTAGACCTGTGGATGGGAGATCGTAGGTTTACCCCGGGAATCATCTCTGGGTCACTGCTGGACAGAGGCACAACAAACTAATGGGCACAGTACTTTTTCATATAAGGGGTGGCGTAAGCCACAATAATTTGGGCTAGGCTTATAAATGCCTTAGGGCAGATAGCCTAGTATAAACCTATGAACCTATGAACAACTGATTTGACTGTTTTCCCACAACAAGTAGGAGAAAAAACAAAAAATGAGTATTCTTCCAGTTTTATAACAACTTTTAGTATGGATTCTAAATACATTAGTTCCATAATGTTTAAAAACTGGCATTTTATTACGGGCAATAGTTTGCTACTTGAAAAATTGGGAGAAAAACCTCTTATTGTCTATAGGAGAGGTAAGAACCTAAAAGCTTTACTAGAGAGTAACAAGCAATTTGACTTTTTGACCCGTCAGAAAGGAACATACACTTGTGGCAACTGTAATTGGTGTAGGTGCCTTAAAACTGGCAACTCTTCTCAACTGAATGGTAGAAAGCTTAGCATTCATCACAAAGTTAACTGTAATACGAAGTTTATAGTCTACCTGGCTACTTGTGTCTGCTGCTCAGCATATTATATTGGCAAAACTGAGCGTAAATTTAAAGAAAGAATCTATCAGCATATGTATGCTATTAAGAAAGGCAAGGAAGATAACGCACTTTCAAAACATATAATGCATAACAAGGGTCATAGCTTTTTATTCACTGCCATTGACCATGTCCCTCACAATATTAGAGGTGGTCCTGCATCTATCCTTTTGGAAACTAAAGAACTGGAATGGCAGTTGAAACTTAATGCATCCCATCCACCAGGTTTGAATGAAAACTGCAATATTTCTTGCCTTTTAAAACTTAAGAGCTATTTAAGATAGATGTTCCTTCTTTGCCCTGGCTTGTGACTTTTGTTTAATAACATTACCATTGGTAAGGGGTTTGACTTCATGACTAATGTCTCTTGGTTCATCATTTTGTTCATTTTTTTCACTAACACATTGAGACATTTGTACACACCGCACCCCCCCCCCTATGCGGGTTTAACACATTAGTATTTGTTGACCTTTTTATATTAGGTCATGGTCTGGAGTTTTTACACCTCAAGTTTACTTTACCATTAACCTTAGTCTTCGGACTTGGTTTTTTATCTGCCATTGGTTTAGTGCACATCGCATGGTATTGCTTCTGATACCCTCTATATTTGCTACTTGTCCACCACATATCCATATGACATTTGCCTACTGTGTATATTCCACACACATTGTTTTAAAGGGGTTATTTCAGGGGTATTCTTTAGGTACTTGTCGTATACAGCAGCAGTGTTGTTTCCGCACTTTTTAGTACGTTTATTTATTTCACACCAGCCCGTTTCTCTAGGGTCGCCCTGCTAGCGAGTTTAGTTTTAGTATTTATACTGCTCTACTTGTTGCAGTTTGTGCCACTTGTCTTATTTCATTACTAAGTTACAATTTGGTACATATATAAAAGATCTAGTACTTTATTAGTTTCTTGGAAGGAAGTAACAATAGAAGTCAACAATTTGTATACTTGACTTACTGACTTCATAGAAGAAACTAGCTGCCAATATGATTTAAGGAAAGTTAAATTGTTTTAGAAAACCATTCATATTATAAGGATGTTTTTTTATTTTCATAGAAATATTACTTCTACTAACATACCGTAGAAAAGACTACTACTAATTCTTGGAGAGAATAGTGACATAAACTGTCCTGGAACATTTTAGATAGGGTAACCTTTAGAGGTACTGCTTGGACAGTATCATGGTGGTTTTTACTATTAGATAGTTTATGCCATGAGTCTCACTGACAACTTGATTTTATTTCGTTGGTGCATTTTATATGATTCTCTCTTGGATGTTTTGATTTGTCAATTGACTAGTTGTTTGCTCGTACACAGTTTAGTGTAATTACTAGCGCCACCTATTGAATAACAATTAATGATGTTATACTTTTTAGGAGCTGACTCATTTAATTTGAACTTGGCGCCTTTTTTACATTTAAATTAAAATTTTGCAACGTTATATGTATTAACTCTGAGGAAGCTACTACAGTGGTGGTAGCGAAAACGTTTTCTGTTTTTAATAAATTTGCGTTAAGACAACATTACCGAACCTGTGGACCAGTGCTTTATTTTGGATTCCCTGTTCCGTCTGTTATACCGTTTTTTTTCTTTTTCATAAGTTTGTTACTGCTGCTGAGACAGTCTGTGTATGCTCCGGACTAGTGCGCATGCGCGAAAGTCCGTTTTTTGTAATTTTTTTATCCGCGAATTTTAAATTGTTTTATTTCTTTACTTTTTATTTCTTTGCTTTTCTTTACAGCTGGGGGCTGCAGTCAAGTAGCATGGGCTGCCCCTGGTCACCTGCTAAAGAAGAAACAGATTTGTTTGTTTAAAAAAAAAAAAAAAAAACAAAGAAGCAGTGCCTGTTTTCTTATTGCTGTATTCAGCTATACTGTAGATTTATTTTCATCATTTTTTTTTAAAGGAAGAAAGATCTTCATTACAGGATCATAGGAGGTAGCTAGCCTATTGACCCAGAGGTCATTTCAAGCCTGGCCATTTCATCCCTGTGTAATACCAGTGATACTGTAGTCAGTACCCATGACTGTACTTAGTAATGACTGCCCATGTCCAGAAGGGTTGTGGGTGCTCTCCCAAGTAAGAATGTACAGTGCCCCATCTACTCATCCGGGTTCCTTTTGAACAGTATTATAGAGGTGCTCTGTTTCACATGAATTGGCAGTCTAAAGACTCTCTGGGAGATAAATCTGTCCCTCCAGCATGTCCTGTTCAAGTCGCAGGCTATATTTAAGTTCCCTGGAATGGGAGGCTCTAGTCCTGTTTGATTTACAGATATGCAGCAAATTCATTAGATTTGGGTCGGAGATTGCTCTGTAAGCCAAGCATAAGTCTCCTCCAATAAGTCCATTAGATACTGAGTATAGTGAAAGGGACTTTAGTCAGTCTAAGACACGTGCTGGAGTCCCTTAATCTTCTTTATTACAAACCTGTGAGGTCTCTCCAATTACTGCAGGTGCTTTGTATGGTACATGCCAAAAGGGGCCCTGATTAGTGATGAGTATAGAGGGGTTATAACCTCCTTTGCTGTAGGGGTGATGCATTTGGTAATCAGATGTGCTACGTAGGAAGCCTTCCTTCTACAGTAGACACATGGTGGTCAAAGTTAAGGTCGCAGTATGTTTGTGAGCCCAGATCCTTTACCACTTTATAGATACGTAGGGTATTATTGTTAATTTGATAGTGTGAAGGGATGCTGTTTTTACTGAAGGGAGTGATGATGCAGTTCTTTGCATTTAGTTTGATACCGTGAGTAAGACGCCAGTGATTGGTCTGAGTAAGACCCTCCTAAAGTATACTGATATCATCTGAGGATTCGATAATTGCACCCAGTTTGCAGTCTTCTGCAAACTTGATCAGACACAGCCCCTTAGTTTTGGTCTGAACTTCTAAAGTACATACCAAACAGTAGGGGGCCCAACACTTACCCTTTTGGTACCCTGCTGGTGATAGGTTTGCTGGTTGGTGTGGAGTCACCCACTTTGGTAGTGTGTGATCGGTTTGTGAGCAAGTTGGCAACCCATCCTACAACAAAGGGGTATACATTCAGTTTGCCAAGTTTATCAGCAATGCCTAAATGTGGGATTGTGTTGAAGGCCTTGGCCAAGTCGAGGTATGCTGTGTGCACTGATTTGCCCTCGTCAGTGGTCCTGGTTACATTTTTGAAGAAATCGACCAGGTTTAGCAGGCAGGATCTGCCCTTGAAGCCGAATTGCTTCAGGTCATGGGTTTGCAGGTCACCTATATCTTTATTTATGATGTCCATGATGGTAAGTTCCATGGCCTTACAGATGATGCTGGTCAGACGTATGGGTCTGTAATTCCATGGGTCTGTTGCTAAGCCACCTTTATGGAGAGGAATAACTGTTGCTGTTCTCCATTCTGCAGGAACATAGCCTGTGGTTAGGCTGTGATGGAATAGGGTACTTAATGGTGATGGTAATTCATGTTTCTGTTTGTTTAGAAGACAGCCTGGGATGTCGTCTGGCCCCATAGAGGCTGTGTTTTTTGCCTTAGACAAGGCTTTACTGACCTGTTCTTTGGATATGTGGGGTGGGAGGAAGTTGAGGGCAAGGTTTGGGATACGTTTGGAGGGAATAAGGAAGTGAATTGTTTGCTAAATCTGTGTACCAGTAGGTTTGCTATCTCTGCAGATCACTGTGTGTGTGATACTGTTAGTCACTAGTTCGGCACATGCTTGGGTTTTGCATTTTAGGCTGCATATGTAGCTGTAAAAGGCCTTATGGTTATCCTTAGCTGTGATTGCTGAGTATTTTTCTGAAAGTTACCCTTGGGAGAATTTGACATGTCTTATTTACCTATTGAGGCTGAGGAGGGTGATTTTGCATTGTTGGGGCCTCACCTTAGTTTTCTTAGCAACTTTTTGCATTTGTTGTAAAGATTGTTGATGCCAGATGTCCACCAGGGTGGCTTGTTTTTGCTTGGGGCTCTGGCTTTGATTATCTCTGGAACAGCCACGTCTGTACGCTTATACAAGTGATTGTACAGGGCTTTAGTGTAAGCTTTGGTTTGGTTATCATTTCTAGCTGGGGGCGGGGCTTGGAATGCTTTTATACCTTCCCCTAGGAGGGTACATTTTCCCTTGGTGAAGTTTAGTCTGACTTCACCCTTTGTGAGTTCTGATGTTAGTACAAGTTCATAAGCGACTGATTTGTAGTCAGATTTAAACAATGAGGGTCCAGCAGTTGTGGTGGTGCATCTGTTTGTCATGCTAGTGAGCACCAGATCTAGTATGTTTGTTTCTGTTGGGGTGTGAACATTTTGTTCCAGGGCATTTGAATTAATCAAGTCAAGAAACTTTTGTGCTAGTGAGTTAGGGCTAGAGTAGGTTTCCCAGTTGATGGCAGGGTAATTGAAATCCCCCATGACCAAAGTGTCAGACATTATTTGGATTGACTCCATTTTGCCAAGTAGGCCTTGTGCGCATCATGATTCATGGAGGTGGATCTATAACTAGCAATGACTTGAATAGGGGTCTTACCCACAGTAATCAGAACTTGGAGTAACTCCATGGAGTTGTCCTGTCTAACTAGTTGGGAGGTGAATTTATCTCTAATATAGATAGAAACGTCGCCTCCTTTGGTCCTCTCGTATTCATTTTGCAGTCTGAAGGTATGGAATGCATTGTAGCCTTGCAAGGTCAGGGTACTCTCTGAGGCCTTGAACCAGGTTTCTGTGACTGCACAGACGTCTACATCCTCCAGTGATGAGACTGCATCCTGGGTGTGCAGTTTTTGGTTTAAGCTCCTAGTGTTTAGCAGCATATAACCCTTATTTTGTTTGGCAAGTTTCTCATCTGCAATTTTGTTTTTGAGACCTTGCCTGAAAAGGGGCACTATTGGGGTGGCAAGAGCCTTTGCCAGCAACTGAAAGCGTAGTGGTGCTAGGTGCAAAACCATCTGTGGCAAAGCAGCAAGGTTTGTCGACCATGTCATCCCAGGCTGACAGAAACTGGATCCCCTTTTAATGGCACCAAAAACTAAGCCAGTTATTGAAATCAATCATTTTTTATTTGTATTGTGGTATCATTCTAGGCAAGGGTGATATTCTGCTCAAGGCTAGGGACATACTTGCTTGGGACACATACTCAGACGGCAGCTCAATCATGTCTCTCTTCATATAGTCCAGTGAGGTATGTCTCAGGCATTCATTCCAACATGAGCTGTGACAGTGTCATAATGGTAGTTGTTGCCTAGAGACCCAAGTGCATGCATGATCTGACAAATCCTGGCACGAGACAGGCAGCTGATCGTGACTTTCTGCTCATCTAACCTGGTGAGTGGGACATTGTGTGTCTCACTGTGGAGTTTCCAGTGACAAGAAAATTTGGTTTGAGCTTTACACCTTGAGAGTTTGGTAGGTGAGACATTGGTGTTGCTGTGTTTTGGGTGCTGTGGGAACTGTTACTTGTAGCAGTCTTGTATTTTGGAGGTCTCTGGTGTTTCAGTAAATTTTTGAGAGAACCACCTCATATGTTGATTTATGTGTTGGATGCATACTGTGTGTATGAGTAGTGGTACTATGTGCATGAGTAGTGGTTGGTGAGTTGACAACTTCTGTATTACTGTTTCAAGTGCTAGAGAGCAGGAATTCAAGATTCTTGGTGTAGTTAAATCTCTTGAACTCTATACTAGAGTGAGTTATTAGTAGAGGGTTGTCAGTATACATGAGACAGTTGCTATACTGCCTCAGGAGTCCCAAGTCAACAAGGCTGGCAGGAGAAACAAGGGTAGCCCAACTGTTCATAATGCTAGATTTGAAGAACTTATCACAAAGGGGTGCTTTCAGGACTGATCGAGGAGGTGCTCTGTAGATGAGTATTTTTGGCTGGGTTTTTGGCTGTTGGTTTAATAGGTCACAGCTCGCTAGCAATACTTCTTAGACCAGAGATGTACTAAGCTAAGGGTGAGGACTACACTAATGTACTACAGCTGTCTCAAAGGAAAAACTTTTCAGAATTATCTGCCTGGCTATGGCGCACAGTTGCGAGGCAGTGAGCAGTACTGTGGGATGTGCAAACAAGCAGAAAACTGCTCAAACTTGGGATTTAAATACCAGAAGCTAAAAAATTAAAAAAAAAAAACTATAAAAAAACTCAAAAGAACCAATAAGGGTGTTTACTCCAAGCCCTATACCAATCATCCTTCACCAGACAGGTTCCAGTTAGCACACACTCTCAGAAGGGTGCAGAAGGGGCCCCTTCCAATCAACAGTGGTTTGGAAAATGTGCTCAGAATACAACAGCCACTACAAACAGACCCAGATGAAGCAAACCTGTATCTGGACTATGGTACAGCTACTAGCTGCACTAATTTAGGTAGGAAACACTAAAAAAAGTTTTAAACAGCAGAAAACCAGCAGTGGGACACTAAAGAATGTTTTAAACAGCAAACATATCAGCTATTTAAAACACTGCTTGACAGGAAAACAGAACAGATGCTTTGCAAACAATGAAAAGTAGTGACAGTTACTATGCAGTCTTTGAAAACAGCAACAGTAAGGCAGACAATGCAGTACAAACTGTGCAGTTTAGCTTACAGTAATAAAATACAATATTAAACAGAGCACAATAAAAAGTGTAGTAAATTGTATAATCAATCAAAAAAAAAAAAAAAAACGGGCAACTTATGGTTTTGGGGAAGCTCCAAAGCCTGCAGTCATCTGGTGTATGTCAGCTCAGATTTGGGGTTGGTAGGCCCACCTCAGTTCATCTTGGTGCAAACAATTACATTATCATGTATGATACAGGCAATGATACATTTATGTAAATGAAAATAAACTGTAGCAACACAATCTCAGTTGAAAACATTATACATTCCAAACCGTGCCAACACAGCTGTAGCTGCAAACATTGTACAGTAAACTCTCAGTTAACTAGAACTCAAGCAACCAGAAAAAAAAAAAAAAATCAAAGAACTACAGTACAGTTTTCGTGTGTTGCACTTTGTTTCCCCTCTGCAGAAACATACTTTACGTTTTTCGAGTTTGAGTTTTGAAAAGGAAGATAGGAATAAATTCCCTCTCTCCCCAACATGAGAACAAGTCAAGCCAAACAAATAGTGTAGGGTACATTATTAGTCAGGCTTATTTTTAATAGCAACACTCAAGCAACCAGAAACTACAGTTATCCATAATCTACCAATCTCCATGGGTGCCGGTTAACTGAGAGTTTGCTGTACATCACTTTTAACATATCCAGTCATTGCTAGTCAACCATCACATAACTCATTCAAACCCTGCCTTCTTTTAAACCTCATTCCTTCTCTGCATGTATTGATCCCACATTTCCTATTTTTTCTATGTAATTTGCTCCTACCCTTTTCTGAAGACCCCAGTTTGTTTTTTATCGTTGTTACTATCTTTGCTACTTCTAGTAAAGGTGGTTTAGACTTTGATTTCCATTTTGTAGTAATTGCCTTTTTGGCATCAATCATAACTAGACTCAGCAAGGCCTTACTATATCTAGACAATTCTGATTCTTTATCATAGCTCAAAAAATAATTTTCCTAGTTACTCCAGTTTGCTAACCCAGCATGTTCACTAGAGTAGTCTGCACGGAATCTTTTAAAGTCTGGCAACTCATTACACTCACAGAAAATATGGCTCCAGTTACCTCTTTCTTCCCTATTACACCTCCAACATTTGCTGTCTACCTTAGGAAGATTTCTTTGAAGTATGCTTGGCATGTAAAAATACCTATGTAAACACTTCCAGGCAAAGATCCTAAATCTTCTAGATTTTATTGGGTATTAGGGAGAGGTACATATATCCACCCATTGTTTCCTTGTGAATTGCTTATCCAGTCCCACTTCCCAATCCTTCCTAACCTCCTCTGATTGATTCTTATAGTTATCAAGCAATATTTTATATGTTCTCCTAACTATTCCTTTCATAATGGCAACTCCTGTTCTAGATTTTGCTAAAAACTCTACCAGTGCTGGTCTTTCATTTAGGACCCCCTATTTCTTTCCCTTTGCTTATACTCTGATATCAGTCGTTGATATGGAAGGTGATAGCCTACAGTCCAAATAGGTTCTTGGCATCTTCCCATTCTATTACCTTTCCCTCTCTAGTTATTTGTTACCAGTACCTTGCTTCCTTTGCCACTTTTCTCCAGTATATTCCTGCCCCCTTGCCCGTTGTCTGTATCCTTAATTGCAGTTATCCCTGTCAGCACAATCTCCTTTCTCCATTTCCGTGTTGGCTTAATTCTTAGAACACCTTCTCCTACTTTATGAATATAATATTCTGTATGAATTATTGTATGATTATTCCCCTTTAAGGTCTGCAGGCAAAATCACAGTCTCACCCTGTTACTTGAGCTCCCCCTTTAAATCCTCATCTCTTTCCACTTTGAATTATAGTTTTCTGCTTGTGCTGTGCATAGGAGCCTTTGCTTTGAAATACCCTTCAACTGTGGTAATCCCAATCCACCCTTTTCTATTGAAAGAATAAGCTTATCCCATAGGTTCATAGGTAGGTACTAGGCTGTCGGCCTTGGGGCCTATATAAGCCTAGCCAAAAAGGTTCCCTGGCTTTCGCCACCCAAGAAAATGATTTTCCTGTGCCCCTGTCAGGCAATGCCGCAGAAGTGATCCTCTGGGTGAATTGTCTATTTCCCATCCAGTGGTCAAGATTTTTCTTAGAGCGCCAATGAGGAGCTTTGCTTGACATGAATAGGTAGTTTGTTCCAGAGTATGGGAAGTCTCTGGGACAGGAATCTATCCCTCCAGCATGTCCACTTGACTCTTGCCCTCTTCCCCTCCCATATAAAATCCTTCAGCTCTTTAGTAATTGCTGTCCACAACTTCTCCTCTGGATGATGAAAATATGCCTGACCACTGTATAAGACTAAAGGGACTAAAAACATTTTAATTGCTTGTATCTTACTATCAATAGCCATATAACAGTACTTCTATTTTCTCAGTTGTATTCTCTTTTGTTTAGTCTCTTTCACATACCCATAGCTGCCACACCAGTGTGATTTTTAATCCATACTCTTAAATAGTAAATTTTATCATGTCCCCATAAATATGAATATTGCTGAACCAATTCATATATGGGTACATAGTTTACCACTATTGCTTTTTTTTAGCTTCATTAATTTTTTTTATCCTGAAAGGTTTGAAACCGTCTCAGTATGTTCCACAGCACTGTAATGTTTCTTTCTAGTTTTGTCTGGTATAAAATAATGTCATCTGCAAATAGTCAGCTTTTCTCGACTAGCATACAATTATATCCTTGAATTTCTGAGTTCCTTATTTTCTTTGCCACTGTTTCTAAATGTAATGCAAATAACAGAGGGGAGAGAGGACACCCCTGCCTGGTTCTTAGCAGAGAGGACCCCACCCACTTTAATTTTTGCCTTTGATCCTTCATATATCCTCCTAATCGACCTTATAATTTTTATCAGGCAATGCAAATGCTTCCATTGCTGTGGTCATAAAACCCCAGCTCACTCTGTCAAATGCGTTCTGTCCATCCAAGACCCATGAGCAACAGTGGTATTTTCTTACGTTCTGCTTCCCTCTGGATCATTGTTCTCTTTGTTGTCATATGTTTCTTTCCCCTCCACAAAACCACATTGATCCACATCTGTCAATTTTGGCATCACTTTTGCCATTATTTTAGCCATTATATACATAAACACTTTATAATCATGATTTAGTATTGAAACGGACCTGTATGAAGCTGGATCTGATGCATCTTTAACCTTTTTAGGTATTACAGCTACTACCGTTTTCTTCCAGGGTACTGCGGTGGTGGTGCTGCGGTAGCATTGTCGCCTCATAGCAAGATGTTGTCCCATTCGATTCTCAGCTAGTGTCTTCTGTGTGGAGGCATACGTGAATGGGGCGTGCCTTTGTTGAAGGTTGTGCGTCAGGGCTGGTAACCCGGTACGTAAAAATCCACTACCAATCATTAGCGGACCGGAGTTCCGCTGTGGTGACCCCTAACTGGGAAAAGCCGAAAGACACAAACAAACAGTTTTCTTCCAGGATATTGGTACTTCTCTTAAAATGCTGTCAAAACCTTCCAGATCCTTATCAGTTTTTCCCTCCTAGCTTCCAAACTTTTACAGGAATACCATCTATTACTGGGACTTTCCTGTAGATTGAGTTATACATCACCATTTTTCTCTCATCTTCTCCTATTCTAACTTTTAGTAATTGAGCCTCTTGTCCCTCTAGCCTTGGCATATTTAATTCTTCCGTAAACATTTCCATTTGTACCTTTTCTTGATTTCCATATTTCTCTGCGTATACAGACTTTCATAGAATTTCTGAAGTACGTCTAATACATCTACAGGATCCCTTGTTATCTTCCTTGTTTACAGGTTCCTTAAGCTTGCTGACAACCCTTTCTAGCTTCTGTTGCCTAAGTCATTGTGCTAAAAGTTTTTTGTGCTCTAGAGTTAAAAAAAAAAAAAAAAAAAAAACTGTTGCTTAACAGAAGACTTTCTAAACTCATGCATATTATCGAGGTAATCCTTTATTTTCTGTTTAGAATTGTGTTGCTGCTCCTCCTGTTGTCCTGAGAGATTCCCCATTTTGCAGTACTTTAATATTTGTCAGTCACTCTAAATAATTCTTGTTGCTTCTTAACCGTATCTCCCCTTTTATTTTATTTCTACCCTTGTGTTAAATTCCACTTTCATTTTATCCCACTCCCTAGCTATATTTTCAGGAGGAGTTTGTCTTTTCTAATAGCTCCTGAATAATTTCCACTACTCATTCCTTAAATTCCTCTTTTTTCAATAAATAGGTGGGAACGTGCCAGTGTCTCAATTTTATTTCATTACCCTGTGTTTTTATTTCTTGCTGCGGTAGCGTTGTTGTCTCGCATTAAGACGCTGTCCGGTTCGATTCTCAGCTAGAGCGTCTTCTACGTGGAGACATGCATGAATGGGCGTACCTTCGTTGAAGGTTGTGCATCAGGCCTGGCAAACCGGTATGTAAAAATCAACTGCCAATCATTAGCGGACCGGAGTTCCGCTGTGGCGACCCCTAACCGGGAAAAGCCGAAAGACACGCACACAATTGGTGCATGATCTGAAATGGTTATTGGGTGTGTGTCAAAACCTTCAATTCAATGCACTTGTTCCTGTGAAATGTAAATTCTGTCTAGCCTTGCCCAGTTTTTGTATCTTGGGGAATAATATGTAAATTCACTCCAAATTCCTATTACTGAATTCAGATCGTTCATGCCAAATATTTTCATAAATTATTTTAAAAATATACCCTCCTTTGTTATATTTCCCTTTCTGGGCCCCCTAGATGCATCTTCACTGTTGAAAGTCAAATTCCAATCCCCACCTATAAGTAATATTCCTTCCTGAAAGCTGATTCTTTCTCCCAGAATTTTCTTTAGCTCCATTATAGCAGTTTTCATTGGAATATTAATACATGCCAATGTAATCCTCCTCCCTTGCCAGTAGCCCCTTAGTACTACAAATCTACCATTATTGTCTTTTCTTTTCTTTTCTTTTCTATTACTATTGGAGCTCCTCTTGTAATTAAAGTACTCCTCTCTATCTTTGCCACAGGTATTCCATTGAATAACCATTGTGAAAACCTCTGTATTAAATTCACATGTTAAATTCTTTCTAAATGTGTCTGCTGTAGCATAGCTATATGCACTATACATTTTTAATATAGTTCACTACTTTCTTTTTTGCATTTATCCCTGAGACCATTAACGTTTAAAGAAATAGAATCATATTCATGAGGGAATATTATTGCCACCTTTTATGTATAACTGCTTTTTTGTTAAATGTCTAGTTTCAGCTTGTGTTACATGCATGCACTATTTGGCAGGGTTAATCTTTTGTACAATTGCCTCTTGTCATTCGAGCCTATGTCACATCTTGCAGAACTTTGTGTTTTATTGAAAACTCTCAAATAAAAATACACACACAACCAATAGCCCCCTAAAACCTACTAACTTAATAAAACACAAAACTATGTAAATCTTCGAATATTGATGTTTTACCACTAATAGGAACAAAAGTTCCAAACTGGCATTTAACACACAGGCTTGAGCTAGACAGAAATGAACATTATCCATGCTAAGATGCATGGTAGAGTCTGTAATTCTGTTAAGTGCTGTCTGATTTTGCCTTGTCTTCATAGCTGTCCTAGCTGGGAAAACACATGATTGCTTTCAGGAAACATTTTCTCCAAGCCATTTCTCTTGTCAGTTTGCGTGCTAGTGACAGGAGAACCAGATACAGGACTGATTACTAGAAAAAAAATACCTTATAATCAGTGCTCTTTTTCATTTACTTACTTTCTTTTAAAACTTGTTACTATATAAAGTTAATGGCATTAACTCGGTCATTCCCCTATGCAAGAATGAGAAAAAGCACACCAGTTTTTCTTTTGTTATGCTCTTGTAACCAGATCCCTTTTTTTTTTACATTGCAGTGCCTACATTTTTTAAAACTGAACAAGGAGAAAGAGAGAAGGGAAAAAGAAAAGAATTGACATACAATACCTGTTTACATTACTATTCCTATTACACTTAAAAGTAACTGAAAAAAACAACTTTATAACATGCAGATAAAATCATGCGCCACTTGAGTAGTACTGTTAAGAAAATATTTGTTTTACTTGCAGTCAACTCTCTCCCTCCTCTTCCTCTCTCCCCTCTCCTGAGTATTTTTCCAAACATTAATGACATGAAGTAGGGCATATGCTTTAGAATCCTGTACAAGTTTAACAAAGTCCAAACAAGTCCAGTATTTCCAGATTGTCTTGTTCTGTCATGTTTCACAAATATAATTATTGCTTTGTTAATCCCACGTTTATCAATTTCCAAGTTATTGATTTTAGTCTCCCAACGTTAATGATATGGAGGGCACATGCTTTAGAGTCCCATACAAGTTTAACAGAGTCCAAAAAAGTCCAATATTTCCAGATTTTCCTAATCATCTCCAACTCCCAAACCCGGTCTCTGTTTCATCTCCAGAGCACTCTCGATTCTTCTAGTCAACTGCTGTACTTATGTCCTTCTCTCAAGCTTTTTCTGTTGAAACACTGGGAGATGTTTCACTGGCACAGTCTCTCTGTGGTCTTTATTACCAGAAGAAGAAGAAGCAGAATCTTCTTCGGTTTCACAGTTCACTTTTCATTGGACAAGCTTTTGTATTTTTTTTATTTAACATGTACTTAATCAAAAAATGTTTGTTTCTCCAGGAAAAAATATTTTGAAAATAACTGGGTGCAGCAGTTTGAATCTCTTACCTGCGTCTAGACATTCCCTAAATAATGGAGTACATGTGTTCCTCTTCTGCCTGGTGTGCAATGTGTAGTTATTCTCCACAACTTTTGCTGTCTCCCACTTTTAGTACTTTCTCCTTTTGCCACAGTTTTGTCCGAATCAACTCCTTCTGTTGTTAAGATTGCATTTTTACTATTAAAGATCTAGGTTGTTTTCTCATAGCCAGGTTTGGAGCGCACACACAATGTGCCCTTTCAGTTAATGGTTCCTGTTGTGTAATACTGTTCCAGTTGCTTATTTGTGGTTTCATGAGATTAATGCATTCTGTCCCTTCCAGCTTCTCAGGTACAGCAGAAAATCTCAGTTTTTCTCTGCATGCTCTGTTCTCTAATTCCATTATTTTTTTTTAACATCTTTTCTTGTGCAGTCTCATATTCAGCCAGACTTTCCTTCATTTTGACCTCTGAGTTTTGCAATTTTATGATCTCATCTGAGTATATGTTTAAAGCAACTTCCATTCTTTCATTGTTTTGTTGATGTACTCCATCAGTGTTTCATTTATTTTAGTCTGGGCTGTATGTAATTGCTTTATACTTTCCTCAAGGTTACTCGTACTCATGTCTAGAACTTGCACGTCTTTTTGCTGAACAGCTACAGTACCTTTCCTATCCAGTGTTTTTTCAGCACCTTTTGAAGGTGATTCTCATTCAGCTCCTATGTTCTTTCTTTTTCCTGACATCCAGGCAGTGCACTAACTAGTTACTGAAATTTACTCAGAAATCCAGGTCTACTGGTTTTCTCTGCTAAGTTTCTATTTTAACACTGGGAGAGCCAGAATTGAGCTGTTACTCAATGTTTAGCCATCTTGGAAGTCCCTAGGTTTGTTTTCATCTTTTGGGGGGGAGATGAGTCCTTCCTAGATCCAGAGAATACCACAATAGAGATAATAATGTAGCTGATGTCAATTTTCATTGACCTGTGGGTCTGGTTCCGAGCATCACAACTGTCTCGGCTATTACCAATAGCTTGCGAAGTCCAAAAACTCTCAAGCTAAACCTTTACCCATAATGCTCCTCCATCATTTACCTCAGATCTCATTTGCCACTTTTGTAGACAGACGTGCTTACCAACTGCTCTTTAGCGAATTCAATCTTTAGTGTTCTTTCTCAGGTAAAATCATTTTTCTTAGTTAACATTTCTCCTTGCCCTTTTTTCTGCCAGTTTAGCTTCTCTCTTGTTCCCGCTGTCATAGTTGTATGATTTTTCCCTGCCTGTTTATAGTCCATCTCATTCTATGTTCCTTTCTCCCTGCACGTACACTTCGGTGTACTTCCCATTGTCATTACTGATAGTTCCTCTTCTTTCTTTCTTGTACAATGTTGTACATCTGTACTATCATCGTCAGTAGTCCTTTCTTAAAAAAAAAATTTTTCCTGTTGTCTCTGGGTGTCTAGCAGTTTCCTGTCCGATAAGTGTGAGTGATTGTGATTTCCATTTTTGTGTCTTCAGTTATGGCAGACAAGCCTAAACCTCCAGCAGGTTCAAGAGGTGTCAAAAGTGTAACCACAAAATTTCGACTTCTGATATCCATCTGTGCATTTTCTATGTAGGTACTCTTCTTTTGCAAGAGGACTGTTCAGTCTGCCACAGTTTTAGCCATAGAGGTCTTGTTGAAAGACAAAACAAGTTAATCCTGAAGTGTATGCTACCCTCTGCCTTCAGTGAGGCCTTATCTGGAGCATGAAAAAGGCAAGACTGATGTCTCTTCTCTGTCGTCTTCCTCTTCTTACAAGACTTTGGAGAAATACAAGAATAGAAGTTTATCTGTGTAAAGTACTCCTAAGGCACCATCATCAAAAGAATCTAAGTCGGCGTCTCATTGGCAACAGAGCCGTCCAACTCTTAATACAAAGGCTTCAGAACTGAGGCCCTGTTTGTCTGCAACTAAGCCTGTTTCAATGCCAAAACTTTGGCACCTACTCCTTCGGTGCAGATTGTTTTAGATTCCTCGGTACCAAGATCTCAAGATCTGACCTCTTCTTCATTTCCGGCCACTTCGGCACCAACATCTGAAATAGATGAATCCTTCATATCCATGCCGAGGACTGTATATTCTCAGACCATCAATCCTTTCTTGGACAAGATTACCTTCTCCCTTCCTTGAAAGACCTAGGTCTCCCTTGATGGTCCACCCACTCTTCCAGAAGTTTAACAGAAGATGACGTGGAGAGGCTGGTTAATAAAATTCTCTGGGCCAGAGGGCTGTCAGCTGTTTCTTTGGCTCTGACCTACACAGGCTTCAGAGCAGAACCTTCCTTGATTTGCTACCCTTTGTTCCTCATCTAACTTTGTCTAAAGTCTCAGAGTTATTGACTTTGAATCTTCTGGTGCCGACTACATCAGTTCTGGGGACACCTTTTTCCTTAGATCTGGTTTCTGCTCAGAGATCTTTAGTCCACTTGGAACTGGAGACCTCTCAGAGGTGTAGCTGTCCTGTCAACTCGGAGGGGCGAGATTTGGCCATTATTTTTTAAGAGCCTTCTCCACACCTCGGGGCTTTGGCACTGAGCAGCTTGGCTCCGGCATTGGTCTCGGGAGCCGTCTCATCAGAGTGGGGAGTGACCTTGGTCCCAACATTGTCCTTCTCTGTTCTTGGCTTCCTTCCCTCTTTGGGGGGGGGGGTCCAGCTTTTGAGGTCATAGAGAAAGCCCTTACTGCTGCTGTCAGGTGGTCAGCCCCTTCCCCTTCGCAACCTATTTTCCCCTTCATCCTTTCATCCAGATATTCAACCACCTGTCCCACTGGGACAGAGGAAGCCTCAGGACCCAAAGATATTGCTTCTGTCCACTTCTGATACCTCCCCAGATCACCCCACTAAGGAAGTCCTTAAGAAGAGAATTGTATAAGAGGAAACATTTGGATTCCCCTGAGGAATCTGTCACAGAAGACACTGATATTGATGAAAGGGAGGGATCTCAATAGTCACCCACTGATGACTTGTCCTTTGGAGAAATTCTGAAAATATTAAAACAGAGGGGTGACTGGAAGTCCCAGAGAATCCCTCCCCTGAGGAGACAGTGTACCTGCAGGCTTTCATCTCCTGACTGGGTGACTCTACACGCTGACAATCTAATACAATTGATTGCTCAGCAGGCATGAAAGGGCTTCTGACACCATAGAAGTCATTCCTAGGAGGCCAGACAAAATCTTATCAGCACCTGAAGACAAACCCTTTTGGGCAAAAGGACTACCAGTTGCCCCCATGGTCATGGTGGCAGCCACAAAGAGGGAATTGGCTGAGGAGAGTTCCTGTATCCCTCCACCCAGCAAAGAGTCTCAGGCGGTGGATAGGTTTGAAAGGTGGGTTTAACCCTCATCGAACTTCAGCCTTAGGTCTTTGAATTTTCTGGCACATTTACTAGACTTCAAAGGGATCTGATCAAAGAATTATTGGATAGCCTAGCAGGAGCTGTTTTTGAGGAACTCCAGAACATGGTTGCTTCCCAGTTGGCCACTCTGGAGTCTGTGTCTAACTTGTCCATGAGGCTCATTGACTATGCAGCCAAAGGGATTACAAGGGTGGCGGGTTCTGCTGTCACCATTAGAAGGCATGCTTGGATGCACCTTTGTGACTTTGCAGAACCATTTGAGTCTTCATTTGTCAGTGCACCCTTTGACAGATCCTCCCCGTTTGGCCCAAAAGTCAGAGAAATGCGATCCAGGTGTGAAAAAAATGGAAAGACCCTTTCTGCTGTGGGCATATGTTTTCCACTCCCCAACGAGCTTTTTCCAGGAATCAGAGAGTTAGTGGGAAAATATGGTTAAAAAAATCCCAAGGGCCTTTTCAGGACACGTGGAATGAGCTCCCTCGGGCGAAGAGGTGGAAGCTTCAGTGGTAGACACCATCCACACGGCAGAAATGGTCTGCAAAACCAGGGATGTTCTTTGTGTTTCACTGTTGCCGTCATCACTCTTGGGTCATCTGCTTGTAGGTAGCCCTCAGTCTGCCCGAATACCAGAGTCTTGGGATTTCTGTGTTGGATGCTGTTGACTCTTCCATGACGTCAGGTCATCAGGCATATAAAACTTGCAGCCGATGCCATTATATCAGCTTTTCTTGCAGCGTAGGAGCCCAAAGCAGAAGCAATTCACAAGTGGCGGTCGGCCGCTACCTGAAATTTTTGGTTTTCGAGTTTCAAACTTGAAGTCTCCTAAAGCTAAGTACCCTGTTGGGGATTCTTTTTTCTTGCTCTAACCAATGTCAGAAAAAGTTAACATTTGTGTTGCCTATGAAAAACAAATACCTCACAGAGATTTTCATTCTTACTGCGTCACCTGTGTAGGCCCAGACCACGACGTTTGTGCCTTGTTTAACACCCAAACTTTTTGTTGTTGGGCTATCTTTGTCGCTAAATTCTTTCACACTCGTTCTCTGTATTCCTAAATGGCTTCGATAAGCCATCTGACTACTGATCTTCTGAAAAAACATAAGAATAAAGACAGAGACAGACTGCATTGGTCCAAAACTGCCGATGACGCTTCCGTTAAGCTAGTCTCCAGTCCGCCGGTACTCAATGAGGCTCCTTCGCAGCCCCTGATACCCGCATCTACAGATTCACAGGCCTCTGCTGAGAACCATTCAGAGTCCGGTATGCCACGAGATGCTTCTTCGACTATGGAACCTGCAGATGTCTCACCTTGGATGGATTCAGAGCCACTGTGCAGGCACCGGCTTCTGAGGGTGTATTCCAACCTTCCGATGTTCGTATTAAACCGACAACTTCATTTTTGACTAAAACTACCGGGTTTCTCAGGCCCAGAGTTCGCACTACACCTAGAACACCGATGATCAAAGCGCATGCTCAAGCTCCCACGCCACAGCAACAAATGCTTAAAATGACTGAAGACCTTATTACCCTAATAAGGGGAAGCCAGCCTTCCCACGCTAAAAGGCAAAGAATGGAATTTCCTTCTGATTTTTACAACCATGAGTCCGATGACTCTGATCCCTCTGATTACCAAGACATACCCTTATCTACCTATGAGGATTCAGATGCAGAGGATCCCATTCCCTCTGCCTCCCCTCCAGAGAATTTTTCTTTTGGTGAAACCTTGCATACCTTAACAGAGCATTTCCACTGAGAATGCCAAGACTATTCTCAGTCCAAAAAGAGACTCAGAGAATTTTTAGACTTGCCTCAGCACAGGCCTCTAGCTATATCCCCTGTCCTAGATATTGTGGATGATGTCTTCATGGAATCCAGTCTTACTCCTGACACCTTACCACCAGCTCCTAGAAAACCTGACTGGTACTACAGAGTAACTGACTCTCACAAGTTTCTCTTTAAGAATCCTACTGTGGAGCCAGAGACCATTTCCCAGGGACCTAAAGGAATTAAGGCTACTACAGCCAAAAACCCTACCCCTTCGGACAGAGATTCTAGAGCTTTAGACAGATGGGGTAAGAAGGTATATACCTCTGCATCTCTTGCCATCAGGGCTTTGAATTGCCAGTTTCACATGTTGAAGTACCAGCAACATATTATGGAACTAATTAAACAAAAATGTTACTTCCAGATTGTGCAGAAAATAAATATTTAGAAGAGTTAATGCATTCCAAACCAAGTTAGTAAACATAATTTGCAGTGTGGGTTTGATGCTGTAGAAGCATCTTGCAGGGCTGCTGCCACTGGGTCTGTACTGGGAAGGCATGCTTGGCTGAAGGAACAAATCTTACCAGACTATGTCAAAGCAAAATTACTAGATGCTCCATTAAATTAAGATTGTTTGTTTGGCACAAAAGCAGAAGTTGTTCTTAAAAAGATGGAGGAAAAAGCTAACTCTATGCAAACTGTTAAAGATTTCTTACAGGTACAGCCACCTAGATTCAGTAGGCATTGGCCTTCTAAAAACTGGTCCTTTCCAGCTCCTCCCAGGCCTTCTCAGTCCAAACCCAAGGGAAACTGACCACCAAGACTACAGTCTCAGGGTATGCAGAGATCTAAACAATGGAGTGATACCATCTCAAAAACAGGGAGTGGTAAGCCACCCCCCTATGGAAAAAGTTCACAGTGACCTTTCAATCATCATTCCCAGCCAAGCCCAAGTACTTGCACCCCTAGGAGAAAAACTCGCCCGTCATGCAAAAAAATGGATGTTCATTATGCAGGACCGATGGGTTCTAAACATTGTATCCTAATGATACAGATTCTACTTCCACTCACTGCCAACCCCAAATGGGCTTTTCAATATCAGGGCTATTCACCCTGTTCCAGTAGAACAAAGGGGACAGGGTTTTTACTCCAGACTGTTCCTGGTGCCCAGAAAAGAGACCTTTTGTGCCCTGTCCTGGATCTTTCAATTCTCAACACTTTTCTGGTGGTCCCAAAATTCAAAATGTGTACACTGCAGCAGCTCCTTCCTATGCTAGCCAAGCTGATCTGCACATCCCCATAAGGGAGTCTTGCAGGAAATATCTAAGTTTCAGGGCAGGCTCTATGCACCATCAGTTCTCTGCACTTCCCTTTGGCTTATCTACTGCGCCCAGAGTATTCACAATGTGCCTGGCTCCAGCCATTGCATACTGCAGGCAGAAAAATATTCAAATTTACCCATATTTGGATGATTGCCTGATTCAGGCAGACAGTCAGCAATTGCTACTTCAGCACCTGGCATCTGCTGTGAGGATTTCTGGTGCAAAATTTGCTCAACTGATGGTTTTGTGTGGAGGCAAAGAGGTCCACCTTACTTCACTGTGGTTACACCATCAGCAAAAATAAATCACAACTGGTGTCCAGTCAAAATATTGTATTCCTGGGCGCAAGCTTGAACACAACTTCCCAGACGGTATTCCTCACTCCAGAAAAACAGCTCTGTTTGACAAACTACTTCAAACTAATGGCCACCAAAACCCAGCTATCTGCAAAGCAAATACTGCAAGCCCTAGGGTTCATGGCCTCATGCATTCTGCTAATTCCGTATGCAAGACTGCATATGAGGAAACTTCAGTGGTACTTAAAAAGTCTCTGGTGTCAAGATTCTCAGGACCTGGAAACAGTGATTCATTCCTATCATACCTTGTCTAAGGGCAGAGACATGCAACCACAACAAGGGACTTCCTTTCACTCAGCCCCTCGTTGCCTAAACCCTGAAAACAAACGCATCAGACTATGCATGGGGTGCTCACATGGCAGACAAATGCATTCAAGGCAAATGAAGCCCAAGACAAATACCCCTACATATCAATCAAAAAGAGATGTTAGCTGTACAGAATGCTCTGACAGCCTTCAAGTACCTTATCCTTCCAGGACAGCTCCTGATAGACAACACCACAGTTATGAGGTACATAAACAAGCAGGGGGGAACTCATTCCTACCCACTCTGTAGGTTAGCCATGGCCCTGTGGAACACAGCCTTGAGCAACCAAGTGCACCTGCAAGCTCAATTCCTGCCAGGCAAACAAAATTCACTGGCAGACGACTTAAGCAGAAATCTACTGGACCCGCACGAATGGAAACTGGAACCCAACTCATTCAAACGTCTAATCCAGAGGTGGAGGACACCAGAGGTGGACCTCTTTGCCTCCCCACAAAACCATAAGTTGAGCAAATTTTGCACCAGAAATCCTCACAGCAGAGCGTGGATGCCCTATCCTTCTCATGGGAAAGCCTCTCAATTTATGCCTTTCCTCCTCTGCCCCTCCTCTCAAAAATACTACTCAAGATCAAACAGGACAGGCCAAGGACAATCCTTATTGCCTCAGACTGGCCACGCCAGCACTGGTACCCACTCCTCTGCAGTCTGATGGCAGTGCCACCCTGGCACCTACATCAGACCCCCTCTCTGCTGTCCCAGCAGGAGGGACAGATTTTGCAACCACAGCTGCAAACCCTAAATCTTGCAGCCTGGCTTATCCCCTGAATACAACACATGCAACCCTCAGCAAACAGGTATTGGACATCATCCTTGAAGCCAGAAGCCCTAGTACTGGGAAATCCTATGCTGAAAAGTGGAAAAGATGCTGCTGTTGGAGTCAGTCTCAAGGAAAGGACACAGCCGTGCCCACCTTACCTCAAATCCTGGATTACCTAGCAGAGCTGCTCCACAGAGGCGTGTCCTTCTCATCCATTAAGATTCATGCCTTTGCCATCTCAGTTCATTATAATACTGAGCCTCCTCTCTTTGCTCACCCCTTCATCAAACAGTTCCTGAGAGGAGCTAACTATTTAAGGCCCCGCTAGGAAAAGCCCCCCCCCCCCTCCAGCCTGGGACCTTAACTTTGTACTGGAGAAGCTCATGCTTCCCCTTTTGAACCTGCTGCTTCAGCAGAGTTAAAATTCCTCTCTTGGAAAACAGCCTTACTTCTAGCCATCACTTCAGCAAGAAGAATGTCTGAGTTACAGGCACTAATGGCTGTGGAACCCTTCATTAGTTTCCATGCTGACAGGGTTTCCCTCAAGCCTAATCCAACATTTATGCCAAAGGTGGTATCCAATGTGGCTTTAAACCAATCCATCCATTTGCCAATCTTTTTCCCTAATCCTCAGAATAAAGGGGAAAGGATGTGCACAGACAGCTTAGGGTCTACCTTGACAGGACTACACCTTTCAGAAAATCTGACCAGCTGCTAGTCAGCTTTGCTACAGGGAGAGAGGGCAAGGCCATTTCAAAGCAAACCATTTCCAAATGGATAGCACACTGTATCCATTTCTGCTACAAACACAATGGAAAACTTACCCCACAGGGGATCAGATCTCATTCCACTAGGGCTACCTCAACCTCTACAGCATTCCTCAGGGGACTCCCTACCAGGGACATCCTGGAAGCTGCAACCTGGAGTTTTGTACACACCTTCACCAAGCATTACCACTTACCTATCTTTTATAAATCCAGAGCTGGACTTGCTACAGCATTCTTACAAGGCCTGCTAGCCAGCCCTAGCACTTCTTGACTGCATCCACCCTTCCTCAGCTTTGGGAATCAACCAAAGTGTGATGACTGCAACAGTGAGACATGAAGAACATAGTACAGTTGTGTACACTTACCATAAATGTAGATGTTCGAGTGTATTCACTGTTGCAGTCCTGGTTTCTTTCCCTCCAGCCCCCTGGCCTTTTCTGTACTTTCTACCTATCCTCTTTTTGGCCATATTTTATGGTAGGGGTATTTGCTTTTTTACTGGAGGTGTTCCACACCATTTAATAGCTTCCTATTTTGGTGGCTCCTGACATTTGTGGCAAGAAAAACTGATGTAATGGCATCGGCTGCATGTTTTATACCCCTGACGACCTGACGTCATGGAAGAGGCGACAGCATCTGATGCAGAAATCCCAAGACTCTGGTATTCGGGTCAACTGAGGGCTTCCTGCATGCAGATAACCCAAGTGTGATGACTACAACAGTGAATACACTCGAACATCTACATTTATGGCAAGTGTACACAACTGTACTTTTCAGAGATTCCTTTTCTGGCAAACCCTCACAACTCTCCTAAAAGGAGGCCCAATGGTCTTCCTCTGGAGGCAGTCAGAGGTTGATTTTTTTCCCTGCACCAAGATCCCTGGCTAAAAATTACTTCAGATTACTTGGTTCAGAGGACTATATCCAGATGTTCCACCCACTCTGCGGTAACAAGCAGTTCTAGAGACTCAAAAACTGCAAAGAAATAGTCATCCAAGAAGTCCCACCAGACCAAATAGGATCTGGAGTTTATTCAGGATTATTTTTAGTGCCAGAAAAAAACAAAGGGACTGCAGACCAATTTTGGATCTCAGCATACTGAACAAATTAGTTCACAAAACCAAATTTCGGATGGTCACGGTACAGTCCATTCTTCTGTTGCTGGAAAAAGGATGACTGGATTTGCTCAATAGATCTTCAGGATGCATATTACCATGTAAAGATGCAGAAATGATCCAGAAGATTCCTCCACTTTCAGCTGGGAGCCAGTCAGTACTAATTCAGAGTCCTGCTCTTTGGTCTCACCAAAGCCCCCAGGGTGTTCAACAACTGCATGGCAGCAGTCATAGCTCACTTGAGAGTGCAGGGATTCCGGATGTTTCCCTGTTTGGATGACTGGCTCATTACAGCCCCTGCCAGGCATCAGCTGAGCCTTGCAAAGGAGGGACCACATTCTTCTGCTTTGCTCTTCACTAGGAATAACATTGAACCATGACAAATCAAAGTTCACTTCAGCTTGAAGGTTGGAGTTCATATTCAGCCTCGTGAATGGGCATTCCTTCATTGAAGGTTGTGCATTAGGCCCGGCAAGCCAGTACGTAAAAATCTACTGCCAATCATTAGCAGACCGGAGTTCTGCTGTGGCGACCCCTAACCGGGAAAAGCCGAAAGAGACAAGCAAACAAATTCAGCCTCCTTTTGAACCGTCAGCTGATTGTGATTTAAAATTTTTATACAAAGCCCTATTCTTGGTGGCTATTGCATCTACTAGAATAATTTTGGAAATGCAAGCTTTGTCATGTAAACCACCATACTTACTTTTTCATAAAGGCAGAGTTTCACTGAGAACTAATCCCTCCTTTTTGCCCAAGATTGCCTTAGAGTCTAATATCAATCAGACAACTAACTTGCCTTGAATGTTTTTCCAAATTTTGCTAATAAAAGGAAATACTCCTTACATTTGTTGGATGTTCATAGACAACTATACTTACATTTACTGGAACAAAAAAATCTGAGAAAGTCAGACCCAATTATTTGTGTCCTTTTCTCCTACAAAACTTGGTCAGTCAGTGAACTAAGTAACATTAGCCAGATGACTTAACGATGGTATTACCTACATCTATGAAAGGAGGAATTAAAATTGTGTAGGCCTATAAAGGCACACACTCTACAAGAGCTGTAGCCATTTCAGCATTATTTCGAGTGAGAGTTTCCCTAGATGACATCTGTACAGCAGCAACTTGGGCTTCTCCAGATACCTTCATCTCTCACTACAGACTAGATCTGGTGTCCAGGCGAAGAGCATCTTTTTGTCTATGGTGCTCAAGAATATTATTCCTTGAGTCCTCCCTAGATCTATGGGTAGCTAGGGACTCTGTCCCCACAGGTCAAGAATTAAATGAAAATTGACAACATCAGATAAAGAAGTTTTGTACTCCCTCCTTTCCCCCAAACATGAATTTTTTTTTTGGTGGAGCAGGTCATTGCTCATCCTACTAGGCATTTTAGCCATATGACTCCAGATGTGGTGTCTATGAAGGTTTTACAGTGTTTATTCCCTTTCTGTCTTCTCTGCAAACTCAATCTGATGTAAATGGGAGAGGAGCATTATCGGTAAGGATGTAGCTCAAGAGTTTTTGGTCTTCACAAGTTGTTAGTCATGGCCAAGTCAGTTACGATGTTATGAACTGGACCCACAGGTCAAGGATAAATGAAAATGGACAACAGAGATGGAACATTATGGTGAGTACTTTTTTTTTTTTCTGTGACAAGTGTGCATGGTGTGGATCTCAAAGAGAATGTAGAGAAGCCAAGTAAGTTCAGCAAAAATTCCAGAAGGCTGTTAGAGATGTCAGTTGAAACCATTTCCAGTGTTTTTGGCAGAAAATGTTGGACAGACGGATGAAACAGCTCACTTGCAACTGAAGTGCATTCTCAGTCATGTTTCGATAGAAAAGACCATCAGAATCCTGGGATATTGATGAGGGCCGTCAGCAAGGAGAGTAATTTGGTACTAATGTGAATTTGAAAACTGGGTGGGGAGATCAGTGTTTCTAACTAAATTAGCCTTGGAAACCTTTTGAAAAAATATATTCATTAGTTTATTAAGAAATATTGGGTATGAGTTAACTTACATGTATTGCTTTCTTTTCCAAGCCGAGCGGCTATATGAACTTTAGTGAAAGTTTTCTTTTTCGATGTATTGCTGGAGTAAAAGAGGGAATGGCACTTGTGATTATAACACAGTAACACAGCTGATGCAATCTGAGGAGGAATACTGCATTTTCTCTACATTCCTGTTTATATAATTTACCTAAGAGAGCATATGCCCGGTATTCTCAGATGAGAGGCAATAGGAAATGACATGTTGTTGTTGTACGTAGTTTACAGGTTGCACTTGACAGTTAATCAGTTCTGTTAAAATGGGTGTATTATTGGTTCAAACATTAGGGCAATTGTTTATTAAAATTTTTTAGAACCGGAGACTAAGAAGTGTAATGGGAATAATATGACTGAAGAACTGTTGAATCACCCTGCCAACCTGGATAGTAAGTGCAATAGACCAAGGGAGGCAGGCATTTAATAGTTGTAAGAGGATCATCTGTGTGCTCTAACAGTGGATATAAAGAAATCAAGCCATTGTTTACTGTCATGTTATAAATTATTACTTGAAACATAAGTGGGCTGGTGAGTCAAATGAAAATGGATAAAATTTCGGAGTACTTTGGCAGACTAAGAAATGATGTAGTGCTTCTACAGGAAACTCGCTTAACTAGAGAAGAAAGGCATACATTCCTTCTATGAAGTAGGCATATGGGGTTTTACAGTGAAGCCTGCAGTGGAAGGAAGAGGACAGTGATTACATTAAAAAAGAGAGGCAGACATCAATATAGAAGGTAGCAAAATAGACACAAAAGGTAGATACATTTTTGTGAGAGAATATTGGCAAAGCCAGAAGATAACTGTTGTAAGCATATATATACCAAATGGGGCTAGAGTGGGTGAGATTAAATCATTGGCAAATTAAATTGTAGGATATCACCAAGGTTTCTTAATTATGGGTGGATATTGGAATCTAATAACAGATGTTAGTGAGAGCCCTTGAGTGATCAGTATACCGTGTACAGGAAACCTCCATCAAATGTACAGGGCCTATGGATGATCCAACTTAGGAACGGGTAAAGGAGTTCCAGGGGAATTCACATATTTTAACCCCTCATGAAACTTGGTCTAGACTTGATATGTTTTATATCTCAAGGGAGCATGAGTACCTGCTAGAGGAACTATCACATGTCCTGGTTTAGTTTCAGATCATGCTGCAGTGCAATTTGAATTCCCTTCTGAAAAATATTTTTTTGAACTGGTGAGTGGCGAGCAAATGTTTGGGGAAAAAAACAGGTGACCTTTCTCCATTAAAATTAAAAGATTTACTTAAAAACTTACTCAGAACTCTGATTTAGTAAAATTGTGGGATAAGTTTAAAGAATGCATTAGGGAATTTCTAAAATGGGGAAAAATCAGCAAGGTGGCAGAAGAGATCTCAGGAGACTAGGCTGAAATTAAAGCAAATTAAAAGACTAGAGCAAAAAACAAGTAAACCTTCAAAAAACATGAGCCAGCACGTACGATTCCATCGAACCAAACTTTATTAATATCCAGATTCCTTAAATAAAGGAATCTTGATGAATAAACAGCATACCGGTTTCGGCCATATCATGGCCTTTATCAATGCAGTTCAGAAAGAATAATAGGGAAACCCGACCCCTGGTGGGCCATCCTTATATACTCCATATTTAAAGGGGTACAAAATGTTGTTTAGTGAACAAATACATTGGAGCAAAACAGCACATAAATCACATCATATAACAAAAAACTTCAACATAATAAACATATGAACCATGTGCAATATCATCAAAAAATGAAAATTAAAAATAAAATAAATAATATAATATAAAAATCTTTAACAAAAATTGTGAAATATTAATATACCAAAACAATAATAATATTTACATATCTTCCATCACCAAAATGTTAAGGGACTTATATGGTGATCAGGACAACTTGTCAGGACAATTTCTATATATAGAAAACAACCTGTATAGGTTATTTCTATATAAATATATATGTGTGTGTCCACCACATTCCTGTTGAAATTTTTGTATATACATAAAACAAAATCAATAGAAGATATAATAGTCATAATGTGTATGCCCAATATATATATATATATATATATATATATATATACCCACACACTTGACCTACCAAATTCTATTCTAACATATTTAAACTGGGTTTGAATAAACCACCCAATTGAATTATCCACCTTTGTTCCATTTGATCAAGTTTTTGATGCCATCCGGCTTTAAAACCCCTATGGAGAGTAATTTTATCTATGACCACAAACCGAAAAATGGCCGAAGAATGTTCCAAGGTATGTTTGAATAGTGCATTGGCAACACGTTTGTTTTTAATTGCACTTAAATGTTCCCCTATTCTAAATTTGACCGGTCTAGACGTTTGTCCAACATAGAATGCAGAGCAACTACATGTAACCAAATATACCACCCAGTCTGTGCTGCAATTAGCAAAAATCCTTATTTCAAAAATTCGTGATGTATTTTTACTAGAAAATTCTTTGGTTTGTTGCAAATGCTGACAAGCAGCACAATGCCCACAAGGATAACACCCCCTTAATCTGTCACCACTTAGGGTTCTTTGTTGTGGTATATTTGTAACATGTCTTTTATAATGTGTGAAGTGAGAATTCATATTCCGTCCCCTTCGGTAAGAAAACTGACAGTTTGCCGGCAACACCCTACCTAAAACCTCATGTGACAAAAGGATACCCCAATGTTGGTTAATGACATCCCTGAAACAATTAGTATTATTCCCATAGGTAGTAACCAACCTTATCGGTTGAATATCTTTTGTTTTATTGCCAATCCTATTGTTGGCTTTATAACATAATAAATCCTGACGTTCCATTTGCGAAGTTTGACCTTCTGCTTTCACAAGTATTTGGGATTCATACCCCCTGGTTAGAAACCTGCGTCTCAAATCCAGACTACATTCCAAATAATCTTCATCAGATGAACAAATACGTCTGATTCTCATATATTGAGATTTCGGAATGTTGTGGATGGTGTGGCGTGGATGATAACTATTAGCATGTAACAAAGTATTGTATTTGGGAAACTTGCGATATATAGTGGACGATAAAGTATTATCTGCAAGTTTAAAAACTTTAACATCCAAAAATACAATTTCTGAAAGTTCAATATTAGCAGTGAACCGAATACCAAAACTATTGTCATTCAAATAATCCACAAACTGTATTAAACTTTGCTTGTCTCCACGCCACACCATCCAACAATCGTCTAGATATCTCCGCCAGATATCCAGATGTTGTAAAAATTTGTTATGTTGATCATCATATATATACCCAGCCTCATAATATCCCATGAACAAATCGGCATAGATGGGTGCAAAAGAAGCACCCATCGCAGTGCCCTTGATCTGCCAATAAGCCTTACCTGCGTAATAAAAGATATTCTTTCGTAATACCAGTTCAGTGAGCTTAATCAAAAAATTGTTAAAGGCTAAAGAATAGAGCTTGGATTTATATAGCCAAAAAGAAACAGCTAGAATACCCTGATCATGTGGAATATTTGTATATAATGAAGCCACGTCAAGAGTACATAGTAACCAGTGAGATTCTAGTTGAGAATCATTAATTATATTCAAAAATTCAGTGGTGTCCTTAATACGAGACCTAATAAACGGCAGCAAAGGTTTCAAATAATGTGTCAAAAAAGCTGACAATGGTTCCGTTAAGGAACCCCTACCTGAAACTATAGGTCTCCCAGGGGGATACAATGGGTCTTTGTGTATTTTAGGTAAAATGTACAAATACTGAGAACTAGGCTCATCCACCTTCAGTTGCCCACCCACCTGTGTCGTAATGATACCCTGTTGCACTGATAAATCCAAAAAGTCATCAATTTCTCTCTTGAAAGAAAGAGTCGGATCCACATTCAGTGCCATATAAAAACTAGAATCTGCCAACTGTCGTAGAACTTCCTGATTATATAATGAATAATCCAAAACTACAACTGCTCCTCCTTTATCCGCCATAGTTATAACTATGTCATGATTAGTGCTAAGCTCAACCAAAGCTTGTCTTTCTAAAGAAGTTAAATTATTTTCGGTAAGACCATACAAATTAGAGAAATGTAACTCCTTCATTACACACTCTCTGAAAATGGACACGTGTTTGTTCATGGGAGGGACAAAATTAGATTTCCTAAACTTGAAATCAGAAGATCTTTGAGTATATTCCTGATCTGCAAAAAAGATTTTCAAATTAAGTATTCTACAGAATTCATCAACATCTTGCAATAACTGAGTTTCTGAAACCGAAAATGAGGGTACAAAAGAAAGCCCTTTATTCAGCAGTTTTATATGTATTGGAGAAAGTTCAAAGGAGGAAATGTTATGTATGTTATCATTTATGTCACCATTTGTTGTAACAGGGACTGCAAGGTTATGTTGCCGGAATCTGTTCTTATGCTTCTTACCCCCCCGCCTCCTACCCCTAGCTCTAAAGGGGGGGGGGCTGTTTCCTTTTCGCTGCTGGGGACACTTGGCGTAGGGAACCTTCCCCATCTGTTAAGGAAGAAGCTTCCTCCTCTGATGTAGTATCAGACATAGTTTTATGTTGTCTTAAGATGGACCTTGGTCTTTTCTTATTATTATAACTATTACTAGATCTAAAATCCTGAAATCTAACTGATTTTTGATTTACAAAAGGTTTCCCTTTTTCATAGTCCATCAAATCACGATTAAACTTGTTAATCTTCCTTTTTGTAAGTTGTTTTTCCAATAATGAGAGGTCCTTAGCCAGGTCTGATACTTGTTGTGAATATACCACTTCCGATTTAAATTTTTCTACCTCCCCACACAAATTTTCAATCTCTGTAAGTTGGCTCTGAATAGTCCTGTCATAATACCTTAGTAAACAATCAACAAATTGCATAGATGATGAATGTTGTGCCTCCGCCCATTCTTTGGAAAGCACACTATCTATATTGGCCACAATGGGTTGTATACGGACTCTTAGTCCCCTAGGAGTAATATCCTTGACCTTGTAGGCTTTAAAAAGTTTCAAATGCCATACATTTGTACGTAATGCCTTCATTTGTCTATTAAGCTTAGAAAACATATTGTTGCATTGTGATGGAACATCCAATACTGAATTTGTAGAGTTTGGTCCTGAAATATTACTTAACCCAAACACCTCTAAATTATCTTGATCGGCCGAGAGGCCCTTTAATAACTCCCCAATATCCATGATTTCAAATATAAAATACTCCAATGTATTATAATATACAGATCCCAAATATCAGAGTGACCTTGAAAACACCCAACCCCTATTAATTCACATATATAATGTTGTCCATGTTAAGTGTACCATAATTAAAAATTGTTCAGATAAACTGAACCCTTTAGCTTTCTTACCATAAGTGGCCCAATATACAAGAAAATCTCTTCAAAAGCCAAGACTCTCGTCTTGATGGGCAATATAATAAAACAAAAAATCAAATAATGATATCGGGAATTAATTCCAGAAAAAGTATGTTCATTTGAATAAATGATCCAGCTCCAAAAGATATTGCCCTTCAATAGGCCGACATGCGTCTCTGCCAAAACTCCATCATATATTCATATATTGCCACCGTAAGATATAGTATTCACCACCTCCCATGGACTAATCAGGATTCTACCTGTTGTAACCATACATCCATCTCAAGCAGTATTGGCTGCCTTCAAGGCCACTCAAAAAGCATAATATCACTAAGGCCCAATCCATTCATACCAATCCGACCCAAAGCCCATTGGGTCTTATACTAGTTCCTTACAAAAGGTATATATATTTTTTTGTTTGAGGCCATTCACCCATATATACACAATATTATTAGGTATTTTAATAAACCATCGCAATGCCACAACTGTTTATAAAGAAAACCCTCTGACCCACAAGGCCCAAATAAACACTGAAGTTCTCATAATTGTAGTCGAATGTAAGGTAGGATATCTCCATTCACTGGTTAAATATTAGAAAACCATTGAGATTGTTTGAAATGAAATCCAAAATGGACACAATTAAACATAAACATTTTCCAAAGTTATTAACACATGCCCCTAGAAGTCAAACAAAACATACCCTATCAGTATGTACTGAACACCACTATTATAACCCATGCCTCATATTCTGCAATTCAAGAATGTTCCGTTATTTATTTCCTATCACTATAGTTGTTATTATTTGTACCCATTGCACATAGTCAGACCATTAGATCCCACTAATGTACATGGTCAGACATTTAGATCCCACTAATGTATAATCTCCATGTACACCCACAGATATATGGGCTAGAAAAAGTTATGTATCAATCAAAAACAAAAAAACCTCATATAAATTAATAAACAAAAATTATAATACATTAAACAATGCAAAAAGTCCAAATATTGTCCAATTTGCGTTCCCAATTGTGAAATTGGCCCAGCAAAACGTCCAAAAAGTCCATTAATTCAAACGCTCCGTGTTCGTGACTCTACAGTCCCTCCGGTTATTGAAAATGCAGAATTTGTAGATCCCAGGGCCCAACTGAGATAACAGTCCCACCACATAAACGGCCCATATATCCAAATGGTTGAGTCTTAAATGCGTTGATTAGTAGCACAAACACAATCCCTTTAAAGATCCAAAAAATATGTATAAATGACCCAATGTCCCAATGTAGACAAAAAAGTACCTCTATTGCGAACCAAACAAAATGGCCATCAATACGCCAACAGTTCGCATTAATAAACGTAGAAAAAACCTCTCATCCGAAAAGGTTGATAAATTGTATCCCCGTAGATACAAACAATCCATGTAACACCAAGGTAAGGTCTCCCATAAACTTTTAAACTCCAACGCAAACCAAACAAACAGCGGTTCACGAACCAAATGTCCCCAGCGCGAAAAGAAACAGCTCAGCAACTCCACCCAAGGTACGCGCACGCCGGACAACGTGCACGGCTCCAAAACCAAGTAAACCTTCAAAAAACATGAGCCAGCACGTACGATTCCATCGAACCAAACTTAATTAATATCCAGATTCCTTAAATAAAGGAATCTTGATGAATAAACAGCATACCAAGTTGTCCTGATCACCATATAAGTCCCTTAACATTTTGGTGATGGAAGATATGTATATATTATTATTGTTTTGGTATATTAATACTTTACAATTTTTGTATAAGATTTTTATATTATATTATTTATTTTATTTTTATTTTCATTTTTTGATGATTTTGCACATGGTTCATATGTTTATTATGTTGAAGTTTTTGTTATATGATGTGATTTATGTGCTGTTTTGCTCCAATGTATTTGTTCACTAAACAACATTTTGTACCCCTTTAAATATGAAGTATAGAAGGATGGTCCACCAGGGGTCGGGTTTCCCTATTATTCTTTCTGAACTGCATTGATAAAGGCCATGATATGGCCGAAACCGGTATGCTGTTTATTCATCAAGATTCCTTTATTTAAGGAATCTGGATATTAATAAAGTTTGGTTCGATGGAATCGTACGTGCTGGCTCATGTTTTTTGAAGGTTTACTTGGTTTTGGAGCCGTGCACGTTGTCTGGTGTGCGCGTACCTTGGGTGGAGTTGTAGAGCAAAAAACAAGACCGGTTAACTAAAGAAGAAATTCTGTTGTTAAATGAATGCAAACAGGACTGGAATAGAGACATAGACAACACAACAGAGAGGAGGAAACAGGCCCATAAATTGAGCTTCCTCAAGAATACCCCCAGAGTCTTGAGATGGCTAGTGTGCAAACTAAGACAGCAACAAGTAAAACGAGCTATACCCCAAATAAGAGTCCCAAAAAGTAGACTGGTAGAAACTAACTCCTGCTATAATGTAAAGTATTTGAGTATTTTGAAGGAATTTATACACAGCAGCAAGTTACACATGAAAGAGAATACAACACAAAACCTACTAAAACATTTAAAACTCCAAAACTTAACAGAATAGGGAGAACGTGAAGCAAGTTGCCCAGTTAGAGACTACATCATTAGAGAAACTTGTAAAAGTATATCAAAAGGCCAATCCCCTGAAGCGACAGTTTACCAGTAGAAATATGGAGATGACTACATCAGGAAATGATTTCTACTTGGGGCAATCTATTTAATAAAATCCTAAAGGAAAAAGTGGTTCCTCACATCTTGAAGGAAGTTACAACAACTCTCATTAAAGAAAAAAATCACTTGAGCCCTTCTAGACCAGTAGCACTTATAAACCAAGATTACAAGCTTTTTGCTTTAATCCTAGCAAATAAAATAGCTAAAATACTTGTGAACCTTATTAATCAAGATCAGTATGGTTTTGTGAAAGGCAGGCAAACTTCTGATAATCTTATGCCAACCAATTTAATTTAGTAAGAATTAGGTTGGGTGAGTAAGCTTGTTTTACTAAGCTTGGAAGCAGAAAAAACATTCAGCAGAGTCCATTGAGATTATCTTTGGTTTGTACTAAAAGGGTTTGATTTTTCCTTGGAGATTACTTTTTACTCCAAAACCTTTACAAGCACTCCCCCACCAAACTGAAAACTAATGTAAGGCTATCTCGTAAATAAAACAGGAAAACTGTACTAAGCAGGGTGCTTCTTCTCTCTTTTGTTTGCCATATTTTTAGAGTCAGTGGCACAAAAGATCAGGGAATCTGTACTTAATGGCTGGAAAAAACATCAAAGGAGGTATGACATAGCTGTGTTTGTAGATGGTGATCTGATATCAGATTTTCATTCATCTGCAATCTATGGTCCAGATCTGATCTGACTCTGCCATTACACTAGCTCATGGCCTCTAACAAACTCTCAAGCTCCTTCCCTACCCATAATGCACCAACCCTAATACCTTTAGATCTTGTTTGCCGCTATACAGTCTGGTCATGGTTGTCTTCAGCTCTCGAGCTTCACAATGTAGGATAAGTGTTGTATTTAAAAATTCCTTTAGTTCTGTCATAAAATATCTCCTTGCCTTCCTTATGTTTAATTCTTTTTCATGATACACTAGTTTAAATCTTCACTTCTCTCTTTACATAGACAGGATTTACCTTCCTTTTTAAATTTCCCACACTTCCTCCGTACAAAGTTACTTCAGTAAGCTGCTTTTTCTGTGGTGGACTCAGCCTCCGCATTCACACACAGGAAACTAAAAAAAAAATAAATAAAATAATACGTTCTGTATTAAGCAGCATTAATGGGGCTTTAACCCCTCCAAATCTTAACTGAGACCCTTCAAAAGGTCTAAATTTGTTTCTGTTTGCATCAGAAGGAAGAACTCTCAGTTGTGTACCTGGTTTGTACCAGTTTATAGAGGTGTTCGATCTGAGGTTTGTAGTGATCTGACCCTCTCCCAATTGTCAGCCAGTTGTCCAGATTTTTTTTTTTGGTTCTAATTCTTTCTCTGGTCTCTTGTCTGGCAGTTCCAATGATCAGACTTTTAAAACTGAAATGTGACTACATACAGAAGGACAGGAAGGCACTAGAGAACTGTGCACATCTGAAATACAGGATATTATAGATTGTAGCAGTGGTGTTGCATCTCAACTGTATAGATCTTTGCAGAATGTTCAGATTGTTTGATATATATTTTTTGGTATGTTTATCATAAAATTTGTGGTTTTCTGGCATCATGTAGATGATCTAAAGATTTAAATCATTCAATATGGCTGAATATACTTTTGGCTTCAGATTGCAAATATTTTAGAAGCAAACCCTGTTACCTAGAAACTTTAAACTTAATACTAGGCAGTTGAGAAGTACTGTGTGCTGGTTAGGAGTTCCTTTTTCTCACAGATACAGAACTTGTGATGCTGCGAATGACTTTTTTTTTTTTTAATGGCCTTTGATATTTCATAGGTGTGGAGATCTTGTTCTAAAGACATTAATGGCAGAGTGTCAGATAAGAGTCTGCTGCGACCTAAGCCTCTTCGGATCTGATGGAAATTTGTTGGATCTTACATGTCCTGATCTGGGATCTTTGGCAAAGACCGGGTGCATTCTAAGTTTGGACTCTGCTCACATGTGTTGCGGCTTGCCATCTCTGGTCTGTCCTGGTGTATCCGAATATACAGGGGCTTTTTCATTCAGATGTAACTGTGATGGCCCTTCTTTACCCCGGGCCAGTAATCAGAGCCTCAAGCTTCACCAGTGACACTGGTGAGAGGCGATCGCTAGAAACAAGAAGGGATTTGCACAGTATTTCAGATGCAACTGTCTGCATGAAACAGTTTCCCCCAAGAGCACATAGGGAAGACACTCCACTGGGACTGGACTCTGTCTCTCCAGATCCCAAACAAGACCCACCTTAGAACACTGTGTCCCAGTTCCAAGTATCTGACACACACTTGATTATCTGATTACGCACACACACACACACACACACACACACACACACACCTGGGAAAGGCTGACACCCTCTCTCCAGCCTACAAGGTAGATTGTTGCCACCAGCCAGATATGCTAAGGCTCTTGCCAAGGATAACCAATTATACTGTGTCAAATTAATAGCGATATAAATGGTTGATGTGACCGAAGCAGTAAGGCCTATCGGAGTGGCTACACTGTCTATAAAATAAGCACAAGTATTTTCAAGTTGTTAAAATTATTCATTAAAAGACCAGCCACAATGAAAAGGTATAAAAATATTTAATAATGGATAATAAAAATAGAAAACAGAACAACACTTTTTTTTATTTTTTTTTTTTATTGAGTTACAGAAAGCATCAGATCTGAAGTAGGATATTCATTTGTCTGCAACCTGTGGGTTATGGATCCGATATCGGATCCGAACCGGCATGGTTTTCCAGCTATGGATCCAAGCTCTCAGCTCCTCCCCTCACCCATAATGCCCTGCTCTACCCTCATGACCTCAGATCTTGTTTGCCGCGCTGGTAACTGGATGTGGATACATAGCTCTCAGCTAAGTAGACTATTTTCTTGTTTAAAAACAGAGAATTTTTTGTTTCTTTAACAATTTTTGTGTGAAAGTAGTAGGTTTCCCGTTAATATAGATTGTTTTAAGTTTATTTTAAGTTACAGTAATAATTTTTATTCCCTCCCCTCGCTGTACGTAGAGTGTGTGTGTAGGCCTGTGTGCTTTCTTTTGTTGTTTAAGTTACTTTTCTGTAACTTTGGGTTTTATAGATTATGGCTGAACAGCCTAAGTCTATATTTTCAAAATGCTCCGAGTGTGGCCATAAGCTCTCACCGGCTGATGGCCACACTCGGTGTGTTAAGTGTCTTGGGGTTGAACACCTCACATCTGGTTGTTCCATTTGTGCAGGGTTCAACCCCAGGGCACTGAGGGAGCGGAGGTCCAAGCTGGTCTTGGCGGGTCTTTACCGCCGGACTCGGCTCCGACCTCCGCCTCCTTCGGGACTCCTGCGGCTGCAGTTGTTCCCTGTGGCACCCCCCTCCTGCTCCTGGGACTCAAACTCCCGCTTCTGGAGAGGAGAGGGATGCATCTAAGGACGGAGGGAGAAGCACCAGCGGCGGGCCGAGACCTCTGTTTCGCCCCGCCAGCCAAGCTGGCTTCTCCCGGCTCCGTTGTTCGGTCTCCTCCTTCGGCTCCGGTCCCCTGTGTGCTTCTCACCGGGTCCTGAGGAGGAGGAGACCCGATCTCCGCCGAGGCTATCGAGGAGGCATTCCAGGCCTACCTCGGTAGCCTCGTCGAGATCTACCCATAGCTCGATGCTGATCTGGACCGGATGATGAGAAGGTTCATCCAGGCCCAGATGCAGATGGGAGTGCTCTTGCCTCCCCTCGGGGAGCTCAACACCCTTTTAAGCCTATTGCTCCTTCTCCGACCCGCTATCCGGGTTCGGAGCAACTGGAGCCGAGCAGCTTCGAGCCGGGGAGGTCGGAGCCGATAGTACTTGGTACCGGATCCGACCCTGCCCTCGAGTGCGTCGGACCCGATCTCGGAGCCTGGATCCGAGCCGGATCCGGGGATCAGTGCTCCTTCGGCGCCGTCTGTGTCGGAGCGCACTGTCCCTTCGGATCCGAGTGCTTGGCGCCGGCCCGATCCACTCTTCGGATCCGAGGGGAGCCGATTGTCGGATCCTTTGGTCGAGGTCGGCTCCTTCGGCTTTTGATGTAGTGGAGAGGGCTCTGTTGAGGGTCTCCGGACCCCGGCACTTGCTTCGGCTCCGTCCGCTCCCTCTGCACTGGGCCAGGCTTCCACCATCCGGCCCCTGGGACAGCCCGTTTGTGCCCCAAGTTGCTCCCATGGAGCAAATTGCTGCTTGCGAGGACTCCTCTGACAGCCCCCAGAGGAGGCCCCTCGCATACGTGCAAAAGGAGGCACATTGACTCCCGAGTCTCTCACTGAAGACACGGACTTGGAGGAAGGGGAAGGCTCCCCACGGTCACCCCGAGGATGTCTCCTTCGAGACATCATGGAAATGCTCCGTATAGGGGGTGGTCTGCCCCAAGTCTTCCTCGGACGAGTCCGTGTTCTTGGAGGCATTCAAACGGGCCCGTCTACCTCTTGGGTGTCCCCTGCCGACCCCTGGTGGACCTTATTACCACCAGGGCGTGGAAGGAACCGGACACCGTGGAGCCAATTCCCAAAAGACCTGATAGGATCCTTAGTCCCTCCGACAGGACCCATTGGAGTAAGGGGCCTCCTGTAGATGCCATGTTGATGGCGGCGCCACAAAGAGGGAACTGGCTCAGGAGAGTCCTCAGTCCACCCACCGAGCAAGGAGTCTCGATGATGGACCGCTTGGGAAGCGGATGTTCAGTTCGGCGACCTTCTCGGTAAGGGCGCTGAACTATTTGGCACATGTTATTCGGATGCAGCGAGACCTTATTAAGGAGTACGCTGCATCCCTGAGTCCATTTCGGAGGAGGACAGAGTTCTGCACTCCACCAAAATGGCCACTCTTAGGTCAGTCACAAATACTTCTATGCGGCTACTCTCCCATGCTACGGAGGGCCGCTAGAGCTGCGGGACAGGACTGGTCACTAGACGCCAGGCCTGGCTCCGTCGATTTTTCTGAGCCCTTCAAGGCGCCGTTTAACGCCCCCTTTGATGGTTCTGCTCTGTTTGGCAAGACCGTTCGTGAGACGTTGACCCAGAGCGAGAAGGACGGGAAGACGCTGTCTGCCGTCGGAATCCGCTTCTCTGCACCCGACGGGCCCTATTGTAGGACCCAAAAGGGTCAGTAGAAGATGTGGTTCGAAGTCGCAGCAGTCCCAGCCTGCTCCGGACAACCAGTCCTTCCGTGGCAGAGGAGGACAGGGAGGACGCCGCCCTAGAGGCAGAGGGGCTCCCAGAAACTTCGGGTCCAGGGAACCTTTCTCTGAACGGCCCGCGCAGCAACCCTGAGGGGTTGCCCGACTGCTCTACTCTGGAGGCAGTCGGGGGACGTTTTTCGGGGCACCTAGCGGCATGGGAGTCCATAACATCAGACCGCTGGGTTCTCCAAATCATATCCAGGGGATATCGCATTCCTTTCCTTCACCTTCCAAAGATGAAGTCCCTCCCAGACGTACCACCCGGTCAAAGGGAGGCCGCTTTGGCAGAAATTGGCCATCTGCTAAAGAAAAGAGCCATCCAGCCCGTTCCCCCAGACCAGATCGGATCAGGGTTCTACTCCAGATTCTTTTTAGTGCCAAAAAAGACGGGGGAACTAAGACCAATCCTAGACCTCTCTCTCTTGAATCTGGCAGTCCCCAAAGAAAAATTCGAATGGTCACTCTGCAATCTATTCTCCCCCTTCTGGGAGAAGATCACTGGATGTGCTCGATAGATCTCAAGGACGCATACTACCACATCCTGATGGACAGGCGCTCCAGGAGGTTTCTCCGCTTCGGCTGGGAGCCAGTCACTACCAGTTCGGGTCCTTCCCTTTGGTCTCACCACAGCCCCCAGGGTGTTTACCAAAGTACTAGCAGTGGTAGCGGCCCACCTGAGGCTTCAGGGGGTGCAGGTCTTTCCCTACCTGGACGACTGGCTCCTTACCGCCCCAACAAGGCATCTACTTCTCTTGGCGAGACTCCTTTCTCCATCTTGCTCCATTTCTGGGCATCACAATAAATACAAAAAAGTCCAACCTGGCGCCCACACAGCTCTTAGATTTCATAGGGGCCAGACTAGACACAAGGAGTTTACGAGCCTTCCTCACTGCGGACAGAGTTCTAAATCTGCAGCTCCAGGTGCGGGCCATTCTCCATTCAAGTTCTGTTCCAGCGGAGTTGGTCCTGAGGGCTCTAGGGTCCATGGCTTCGCTATAGCACTTCTTCCTCTTGCCAGGCTCAATATGCATTCTACAGTGGACGCTCTTAGTACAGTGGTCATACCTTGCTCTCCCCATGCATCATCCCATAGCGATCAGCAAGGCTTGCAAGCGGTCCCTCTTGTGGTGGCTCCACTCCCGGATCTCCACGAGGGCCCATTTTGTGCTTCTCCCCTCTCGCCACGGTGACCACGGACGCCTCCCGCCTCGGGTGGGGGGCACTTTTGGGCCGGACAGTCCAAGGCACGTGGAACGATTCAGAGACCTTACTGCATATCAATGTTCTAGAGATGAGAGCAGTGCTCTTAGCGTTGCTAGCACTTCAGGACTTTCTTCCCTTGGGAACAATTGCGATTCAATCGGACAATATGTCTGTTGTCTGGTACATCAACAAGCAAGGGGAACAAGGTCTTACCCCTTTGTCGAGAGGCCATGAGAGTTTGGGAATGGGCAATCTCCACCAATCGCTTACTCATAGCAACGCACATTCCGGTCGGTCCAACATCCTAGCGGACAAGCTCAGTCGCACCATTCTGACCCCTTACGAGTGGTCTCTCAATTGTCAAGTAGCGGAACGCATATTCGCACGGTGGGGAACCCTTCATGCGATCTCTTTGCTTCTCCCTCAAACACCAAGTGCGACAGTTTTTCGCTCTAATACCTCCTCCCGGAGGTACCCCAAGAGACGCTCTGGTGCATGCTTGGCCACCCGGTCTTCTGTATGCCTATCCACCCTTGCCTCTGATGCTGCAAGTTCTTCAGAAAGCCTCTCGGGTGGGTTGCAGAATGATTCTCATTGCTCCATTCTGGCCTCGACAGATCTGGTTCCCCTTTCTAAGGTCTCACTCGGTGAATCCTCCTTGGATTCTAGATCCCATTCGGATCTGATATCCCATCCATCCTGCATTCCTCCTCCGAACCTGGACAACCTGAAGCTGACCGCTTGGCTGCTCCAGTTCCACTCTTGATAAGGACTCGGTATTTCTTCACCGGTAAAGGCTATTTTGGTGGCGGCTCATAAACCATCCACTAGAAAGGTTTACCAAGCAAATGGAAACGTTTCTCTGTGTGGGCGGAGCGGCAAGGCCTAAATCCCTTCACGGTTCCTCTCCCTGTAGTGCTTGATTTTCTAACCTCTCTCTTTAATGATGGTGCCAGCAGTTCCACAGTCAAAGTTCAACTGGCGGCAATTTCTCACTATCACATTGGTCAAGAGTCTAATCCTCTTATGTCAGCCAAATTGTGCAAAACATTTCTTAAAGGTACTTTCCTTCTCAGGCTCCCTATAAAGCAAGCAGTTCCTCCTTGGGACCTTTCTTTGGTTCTACAGGCCTTGACCGCTCCCCCTTTCGAGCCCGCGGCTACGGTGGATCTTAAATTCTTGTCCTACAAGACAGCCTTTTGGTAGCCATTACATCAGCCAAGAGAGTTTCTGAACTTCAAGCTTTATCAGCTAAACCTCCTTACTTGGTATTTCATCCGGACCGTGTCTCCCTCAGGACCAACCCGTCCTTCCTTCCTAAAATCGCTTCTGAAGCAAACATCAATCAATCCATTAACCTCCCTGTTTTCTTCCTAAGTATGAAAACAAAGGTGAATATAAGCTACACTCACTAGATGTTCACAGGCAACTTAGATTTTATTCAACAGGACAGCTGGTCATAGGCAATCCGACCAGCTGTTTATTTCCTTTGCAAAATTCAATTTGGGCAAGCCAATTTCTAAAGTTTCTCTGTCCCGCTGGATTTCACAGTGCATTTTATTGGCTTATCAAGCCAGGAAGGCCCGCACCGGGGTGTTCATGCCCATTCAACCCGGTCAGTATCTACCTCGGCAGCCTTCAAGGCTAGGATTCCTCTAGATGATATTTGTGCAGCAGCCACGTGGGCTTCATCTCATACATTTATTTCTCACTATAAGTTGGATCTTGCATCTAGGGTAGGGCATCCTTTGGCTCCGGTGCTCGGAATATCCTTCCATGATGGCCGCCCAAGATTCAGGTAGCTGGGGACTCTGTCCCACAGGTTGCAGACAATGAATATCCTACTTCAGATTTAGAAGTTATGTACTCACCATAACGTTCCATCTGAGTAGGTGTATTCATTTGTCTGCAACCATCCCGCCCTCCTATCCCCCTGGCCTTTCAGTTTCCTGCATATTCCTTGTTACCCTTTTTAGGGTATTGTTGCTTTGGCAAACTCGATCTGAGGTCATGAGGGTAGAGCAGGGCATTATGGGTGAGGGGAGGAGCTGAGAGCTTGGATCCATAGCTGGAAAACCATGCCGGTTCGGATCCGATATCGGATCCATAACCCACAGGTTGCAGACAAATGAATACACCTACTCAGATGGAACGTTATGGTGAGTACATAACTTCTAATTTTCAGTCACAAGAAATATAAAAATAACACAGTTGGATAGAATTTCATACATGCAGAAAAAGAAATAATACTAAACTAATCTCACTGTACTTTTCCTAACTGAACTAAAGAGAAACTGTTCCTAGTTAACTCAGTATCACAAGGCAAGATGCACTGCTGAGATGCTTACTTCAACAAGGTCTGACTGAACTCTACAACTAACTACTGAGCAAATAACTACTGAACTGTGATAACTGACCTAGATGTTTTATATCTGGTTCCAAAGAAAAACAGACAAACTGCTGCTGCCAGAGTTCTGTCCTTCAGCTTGTTATAGAATGACATCACATCTAGTCACCTGACTGTGGCACTATTTACTTTTAGAACGCTTAAGTTTCTGCTGCAGCATTTTTAACATAAGCAGCTTTTACAAATACATTTTTAACAAATTTCATCAAATACATATTTAACAAAGCAATGTGACAATCAAATGACACAAGATTATTTAAAAAATGTCAGCTTGCCATGCTGGCATATGCTACTTATGCACTCTCCTACTTCTCTTCGTACCGCTGACAATACCTCACAATGTCACACTAACTTTTAAAATTATTCTGTTATTTGCCTTAACAAATGGAGAACTATGGTATCGGATTAGAGGACTCCATTGCCCTGGCCCTCTTCGGATCTGATGCAGAGTTTTTTTCCTGTTGGGCATGTCTGATATTTGGTTGGATCCTAAGTCTTTGGATCTGACAAACAGACATACTTGGTTCGGGAGCATACCTCTCAGCTGTACAGCTAAAATTTTGCCTCAAGAATACCTCTCAACTGTAAAGATTTTCATAGAATGTCCAGATTTTTGCCTCATATTTTTTGGTCCGTTTTTCAGAAAATTGTAGTTTCTGGCAGATTAGTAGTAAATCACTAAAGACTGAAGTTTAAAACTAGCAAGACTTTTGAGTTTCAGACTTGTTATACTGTCAACTTTCTAAGTTTGTAAGAGCAATATTTAAAAGCTGTCCCTATTTTTTTTTATACATTTGTCCCATTTTTATTATGGCTTTGTCCAAATTTCTTGCTCTAAGCCAGTGGTTCCCAAACTTTTTTGATTCTCAGCTCCCTTGCTGAATCAAGGTTTTCCCAAGCCCCCCTCCCAATGGCATGCATATTTCAGGGGTTCCCAAAGTGTGCGCTGCAGCTCCCTGGAGAGCCATGGCTTCCCCTCAGGGGCACCGTGAACTAATAAGCTTAGCTGCAAAATAAACCGCGAACAGTTCGCAGTTTATTTTGCAGTTAAGCTTATTAGTTTGCGGCGAGTGTGAGTGAATGCAGGAATGAATTTGGCTCTGTGTGTTTGTGTGTGTGAGATTGGGAGAGAGTGAGCGATTTGTGAGTGAATGCAGGAATGAATGAAGTGGCGGCTGTGTGTATGTGTGTGAGATCGGGAGAGTGAGAGTGATGTTGTGTGCACTCGCATCACTATAAGGGGCATATGCTCCCTCAGTCTGCACATGCATGCATACCTCCCCCCATATGCACCAAGAGGAATGAGCTACCATAACCAACTTCAGAGGCTATGACCACATCCTTCCATAGCAATGTGATGAGATTCAAGCTCTGGTCCTGGAAGTCAGAATGGCAGAAGATCTCCTGTACAGTGAGCTCCAGTCTAGATAAAATATAGGGGGTGACTAAGAGGTAACATGTTGGGTTTGGCAGTGGCTATAACAGAAGGTACCAAAACCATGACAGGTATCGGGCCAGGTGCAGGCATAGTTGACCTCATAGAGAAGGGATTAAGGAAGATATAAAAAGGACAAAAGAAGAGGCCATACAAATAAATAGAAAGGTGGTGAGATAAAACGACTTGTTCAGTGTTTCTAGAACCACTTATCTCAAGTGCCTCCTGGTTTGTCATTTATCACTAGTACCAACCACTATTGAGAAAAGTATGGCCAGTAGCCAATGACAAGGTTCAACTATCTCTTCAAATGTTGTACTAAGTATGACCAGTAGCCAATGACAAGGATCATCTCTTTCTTCAAAGGCTGCACCAAGTACGTCCAGCAGCCAATGACAAGGCTCATCTGCCGCTTCAAAGGTTGTACTAAGTACAAGCAGCAGCCAATGACAAGGTCTATCTATCTCTTCAAAGGTTGTACTAAGTATGACCAGTAGCCAATGAAATGGTTAATCTGTCTCTTCAAAGGTTGTACTAAATATGACAGTAGCCAATGACAAGGTTCATCTATCCCTTCAAAGATTGCACTAAGTATGAACAGCAGCCTTTGACAAAGCTCATCTATCTCTTCAAGTTCCACTGTAATTAATTCTAAAATTGATACTGAATTCAAAAAAATGTGCATGTTAGTGATAACAGAAGATGCATTACCCCTTGCTGTTTTCAGAAGGTTTATAAAAGTTTTAATGCCAGTATTATACCATGTTGTGCTAAAGCTACCTTGTTATGAAGAGAAAAAATGACAAATTTTCACAGTAAAAGCAAATTTTAGTTGGGGAATGTAATGCTAAGGGAAGTACTGACAGGTTTGACTTAAAGCCAAATGTGGAAAAGACCTTAATAATGAGTCATAAAGGAAAATGAGAAAAAATTGCCAACGTCTAACCCTTGGCATAAAAACAAAAAATGGTTTATGTGCAAATATACATAAATTAATAGGATCTGCTGTCAGATGAGCACAAATTCTGTCCTAATTTAATACTCTGACTGCTGCATGGTCATTGCTATGCAAATATACTCTAACTTAGAAAGCTGGATATAAAAAGTGTTATCTTTTTAGACTTAAAAACAGAATTTGAAACTGTTAATCATGCAGTATTACAAATTTAGCAGAAATCTGGACATTGTCTCACACACACACCACACACTTCCTCATTCATACCTGCATTCATTCACACTTTGCTCTCACTCTCCCGATCTCACACATACACACACAGCCACTTCCTCATTCATTCACACATCGCTCACTCTCCCGATCTCACACAGACACACACACACACAGTCACTTCCTCATTCATTCATGCATATCGCTCACTCTCCCAATCTCTCTCTCACACACACACACACACACACACACACACACACACACACACACACACACACACACACACACACAGTCACTTTTTCATTCATTCATTCATTCACACATCATTCACCATCCCGATCTCTCTCTCACACAGACTCTCTTGCTTTCATGCATGCATTCACTCACGCAGACACACTCATACAGGCATTCACTTACCTGATGGCCCAAGTTTTGCAGCTTATTAGTTTGCGGCACCCCTGTGAGGAAGCCGTGGTGCACACTTTGGAAACCCGGTTGAGAAAGTTAAGTATTGCTCTGTTACTTATGAAGTATATAGTTTTCTATCTGATCATGGAGGACTGAAGTTGCTGAATAGTGACTTATGTTTGGATTTCTGACTTCACATCCTTCAGTCAGTGTATGCCAACACAGATCCTGCCATACTAGCAGCTTTTGGCACTTTCTTCTTGTATTCACTGTCACCTTCTTTTGGTGCCAAGCCTTGCTTTAGCTGCATGCGATCCATCTTTTGTTTTGGGTGAGAGTTGGAGTTCAGGCTGGTCCTGGCTCTTTGCTGGCTCTGATGAATCTCTCCTTCTACATCGTTTGGTTCTCTTCATGGTATTCTTGTCTTTCTGTTGTTGGTTGGATCTGACAAATGGGCATAGTTTGGTTCCAGAGTAAACCTCTCTGCCATACAGATTTTTTTGGTATGTCCAGATTTTCTGGCAAATTTTAGAGGATTGAGGTTATCAAATGATGACATATATTTGAGTTTTAGACTTCATAGCCTTCAGAAAATGCATGGTAATACAAATCCCTTTTTTCTACCAGCTTTCTGTATTTATAAGCACATTAATTAATTACATATATGTACCCTATGTTTGGCCGTTTGGCCCCCGTTATTTTAGATTTTGTCCAAATTTCTTGTGTTAAGAAGTTGAGAGAGATGTTCCAGTGAGGAGCATTTCTCTTTATCTATTTTTTTTTTATTTTTTTGCCTCAAGCTATTGTTCTGTCCACTTTTTCATGTGAGTAGAGTGTTCAAGGTACCAGTAAGATATCAGATCCTATGACTTTGGATCAAGAGTTTTGGGGCTGCCTTTGCATCCTAGATGTTCTTCGTTCCCCATTGCTGCAGTCCTTACTATTGGGTATAGTCCGCATCCAGTCGGCCCGAATACCAGAGTATAAGGCTGACGTCGGTCAGGGCGCATTAGACTGACGTCAGTACGTCAGGGTACTAATGCGCATGACCGACGTCATATCCTCAGTCTTTTTTGCCGCATGGTCCGATGCAGAAGCAGTTTTGCGAGTGCAGGTTGGCGTTCTGAAATATTTCAAACCGGAGTTTCAGACCGAAACAGAGTTGGCTAAGTACCCGTTGGGGAACATTTTGTTTTTCTTGCCTCAGTATTTAACCGGATGTCAGAAAAAGTGAATAACTGTATTTCTTGTGGGAAACAGATACCTCATAGGGATTACCATACCTTGTGTATACCTTGTTTAGGGCCTGAGCACGGCGTTGTTGGTTGCCGCTCTTGTGCTAGGTTTAACAAACGCACTATTAAGAGGAGGTTAGACTGTGCCAGGTTAGTGTTTGGGAAGCGTTGCAATTATAAAATGCCGTCGGATGCTCCGAGGCCCGCTTCGTCCAAGAAGCGCAAGGACAAAACAGCGAAGCCTAGGGTTGATGAACCGGCAGTCCCGGACGTCGGTTCTTTAGAAGGCTCAGTGGAGCCAGAGGTTTTGCCAGGAGTTTCCATGGAGTCTCAGGCAGAAACTTTACTGTTACAGGATGTGCCTTCTCAGGAGGTAGGCCAGGCTGAGGGGCTTCTCAGGTAACTGTTCTTCCCTCTCTTCCCAAGGTAGTTAGAGCCTCTCCTTCTGTTGCCAAAACTTCTTTGAGAGGTAGGCCTAGTTCAGCTTCAGTGGGGGCTTCTCCTAGCATTTCGGGTTCTGTACCTAAGAAACATATGCTTAAAATGGCAGAAGATTTGATTACTATGATTAGAGGTTCTATGCCCCCGCCTGATAAGAGGCCTAGGGTGGAACCGGAGTTTGATAGTTTTGAACAGTGTTCAGAGGCTTCAGAGTCTTCTGCGGAAGACTTGCAGGAGTATCCTACTTATTCTGATTCTGATGTGGATGATTCCACTCCTACTGCTTCTCCTCCTGAGGATTTCTCATTTTCAGAGACTCTGCATTCCATGAGGGAGCACTTTAAATGGGAAGGCCAGGATTACTCTGATTCCAGGAAAAGGCTTAGGGAATTCTTGTTTTACCCCAGCATAGGCCCTTAGCTATTCCTCCTGTGTTGAATGTGGTGGAAGATGTTTTTGCAGAGGCTTCCCTGAACCCTGACTCTTTGCCTCCTGCTCCTGTTAAGCCTGATAGGTATTATAGGGTGGCCGAAACTCATAAGTATTTGTTTAAGAGTCCTAGGGCGGACCCAGAAACTATTTCTCAAGGGCCTAAAGGTGTTAAGGCTTCTGTGGTTAAAAATCCTGTTCCCACTGATAAAGAGGCAAGGGCTTTGGATAGGTGGGGAAAGAAAGTGTATACTTCTTCCACTCTAGCCATGAGAGCGTTGAATTGTCAGTTTCACATGCTAAAATATCAGAATTATCTCCTTTCACAATTAAAATCTAAGGTGGATGCTTTGGCGGAAGGTATTGAGTGTAAAGAGTTGCTGGATTTGGTTCATGTGTCTGAACAAGTGGGTAAGCATTCTTTGCAATGTGGTTTCGATGCTGTACAGGCCTCCTCGAGGGTGGCTGCTACTAGTTCTGTTCTTCGCAGGCATGCCTGGTTGAAGGATCAGAATTTAGCTGAGCATGTTAAGACAAGGATTTTGGATGCTCCTTTACAGTCTGATGTGTTGTTTGGATCGCCTGTGGAAGCAGTTTTAAAGAAAATGGAGGACAAAGCTAAGTCTATGCAAACTGTTAAAGATTTTTGCAGGTGCAGCCACCGAAGTTTAGTAGAAATTGGCCTGCTAAGGGGTGGACATATCCTGCTTATGATTCCCAGTCTAGGGGTAGGTCTAGACGTGGTAGGGGCAGGGCTCAAGGTTCTTTTAGGCCTAGAACAGGAGTTCACCTGCTCAGACTTCTGGTGAGGGCAGGGGTCAGTCCTTTCGTAAACAGACCCAATGACCTGTCTTTTCAGCTGCCAGTAGATTCTCGTCTGGCAGCTCCTTTGGGAGGAAGACTGTCTCTTTTCAAAGAAAATTGGGATTTAATTACTCAAGACAAATGGGTGTTGGATATCATTCACCACGGTTACAGATTTTATTTCCATACAATGCCCCTTTCAAAGGCATGCCAGACGTTCCTCCTCCACAAAGAAAAGAGGCTCACAAGCAAGTTTCTCAGTTACTCCAGATGGGGGCCATTCAGCCAGTCCCTGTATCAGAAAGGGGCCTAGGATTTTATTCTCGCCTGTTCCTAGTACCAAAGAAGGGGAACACGTGGAGACCAATTTTGGATTTATCTCTCCTCAACACTTTTCTGGACATTCCCAAGTTCAAGATGTTGACTTTACAACAGCTTTTACCTCTGCTGGGCAAAGATCACTGGATGGTAACTTTAGATCTCAAGGAAGCTTACCTTCATGTGCCTATAAGGCTAAGTTGCAGGAAGTATCTGCGGTTTCGAGCTGGAAATTCTCATTATCAGTTCTCTGCATTGCCCTTTGGCTTATCTACTGCGCCCAGAGTATTCACAAAGGTTCTGGCTCCAGTGATAGCTTACTTCAGGCTTCAAGGAATTCAAATCTATCCTTACTTGGACGACTGCCTGATTCTGGCTCAAGAAAAGGAAGACCTTCTACAGCATCTGGAATATGTTATAGCAGTGCTAAGATGCCTAGGGTATTCTGTGAACGAAATAAAGTCCAGTCTAGTACCCTCTCAAGACATGTGCTTTCTGGGTGTGAGACTGCATACAGCAGCCCAGATGGCCTTTTAACCCCGGACAAACAAAAGAGTCTATCACTTTACTTCCATCAACTATCTCGACAGTCCGTGCTGACTGCAAGGACAGTCCTTCAAGCATTAGGGTTCATGGCATCTTGTATTCTGGTGCTTCCCAATGCCAAACTGCATATGAGGAAGCTACAATGGTATCTCAAAATGTATGGACACAGCACTGCCAGGATTTGGACACTGTCATTCAAATAATACCTTGCCTTCAAAAAGAATTTTTGTGGTGGGCTCAGGAATGTCACCTAAGCAAGGGACTCTCTGTGACCCGGCCAGAGGCGAGTCAGATTTTAACGACAGATGCCTCGGACATTGCTTGGGGAGCTCATCTAAATGGAAAGTGGATACAAGACAAGTGGCCTGCCAGACTACAGCATCTACATATCAACATGAAGGAGATGTTAGCAGTCCAGTTTGCATTAATGGCTTTCAAGGAGTTACTTCTTCCAGGGCAGGTGTTGATTCTAACAGACAACACAACTGTCATGTGGTACATCAACAAGCAAGGGGAATCACATTCTTATCCTCTATGCAGGCAAGCAATGATTTTATGGGAGACTGCTAAGCTTGCAACTAACTCTTCAGTCAAGGTTTCTACCGTGTGCACAGAAGTCCTTAGCAGATGTGTTAAGCAGCCAAATCATGTATCCCAACGAGTGGAAACTGGATCTTCATGTATTTCAGAAATTGACAGTGTCATGGGGAACTCCAGACATAGATCTGTTCGCTACTCCACTAAACCACCAGCTGCCACAGTATTGCACAAAGGGGTTTCATCACACAGCTTGGAAAGTGGATGCTCTGTCTTTCAGTTGGAAAAACCTTCATGTGTATGCCTTTCCTCCTCTGCCTCTTCTTCCAAAGGTACTATTAAAGGTCAGACAAGACAGGCCAAGGATGATTTTGATAGCTCCAGATTGGCCTCGGCAACACTGGTACCCACTACTACGGAGTCTGGTAAGGAAGCCTCCATGGCCTTTACCTCTGATTCCTCATCTGTTATCTCAGAAGGATGGTCATCTGCTCAATGTCAAGCTTCACTCTCTTCATCTAACAGCCTGGCATATTCTGTGTTGAAACACAGCAGGTCTCAACTTCCTCAACAAGTTTTAAATGTGATTATGGAAGCTAGAAGACCTAGTACAAGGAAAGTGTACGCAGAAAAATGGAAGAGATTTTTATTTTGGAGTACAGCAAAGAATTTGCAGGTTTCTGAGCCTAATTTGAGTGTGGCTCTTCAATATCTTACTGAGTTATTGGACAAAGGTTTGTCCTTCTCTTCCATTAAGATTCATGCTGCAGCAATTTCAGCTCACTATGATTGTGACCCACCATTGTTTTCGCATCCTTTGTTCAAGCAGTTTCTTAGAGGGGCAAAGAATATAAGACCCCACGTAGAGCTCCTACTCCTGCTTGGGATCTCAATTTTGTGTTGGAAAAACTTACTCTACAACCTTTTGAGCCTGCGGCTACTGCTGAATTGAAATACTTGTCATGGAAGACTGCTTTTCTGTTGGCTATTACTTCTGCAAGAAGGGTGTCTGAGTTGCAGGCCCTTATGGCAGTAGAGCCATTTTTGATTTTCCATAAGGATAGGGTATCATTACGTACTAATCCTTCCTTTATGCCTAAGGTGGTTTCTAGTGTGGCTTTAAACCAAACTATTCATTTGCCTACTTTTATGCAGACCCCAAAATAAAGGGGAAAAAATTTTGCACACTTTAGATGTACACAGGCAATTGCGTTATTATTTAAGCAGGACTAAAGATTTCAGGCAGTCTCAGCAGTTGTTTGTTTCTTTTGCTTTGAGTTCACAGGGCAAGCCTGTGTCAAAGCAAACTATTTCTAGGTGGATTGGCTTTTGCATTGCATTTTGTTATTCCCATCATGGCAAGGAGATTCCAGCTGGGATTAGGCCTCATTCCACTAGGGCTACTGCCACTTCAACAGCATTTCTAAGGGGGGTGGCAACTAAGGATATTTTGGAAGCAGCTACTTGGAGTTCAGTGCATACTTTCTCTAAGCATTATCACCTTCCTATCTACTCTAAGTCTAGGGCTGGTTTTGCCACAGCTGTTTTGCAAGGCATGTTGTCAGCTCCTGCTTCTTTATGATTTGCCAGCCTCCCTTACCTCTGCTTTGGGATTCTACCCAATAGTAAGGACTGCAGCAATGGGGAGAAGAACATAGTACAGTTTTGTACCTACCATAAATGTAGATGTTCGAGGATCCCCATTGCTGCAGTCCAATTACCCTCCCTCCTTCCCTCTGTGTTTAGGGGTGGTTGTGTAGGTGAGGTTACATGCTTATATTTTTGTATATATGCTTGTATATTTTGTACATATTTTTGGTGCAGGTATTTTGGGCCTTGTCTTTTTAGGGTCTTCTGACATCTGGGGCAAGAAAAGACTGAGGATATGACGTCGGTCATGCGCATTAGTACCCTGACGTACTGACGTCAGTCTAATGCGCCCTGACCGACGTCAGCCTTATACTCTGGTATTCGGGCCGACTGGATGCGGACTATACCCAATAGTAAGGACTGCAGCAATGGGGATCCTCGAACATCTACATTTATGGTAGGTACAAAACTGTACTTTCCTTTTAGGTAGGTGGACATGGCTGTTGCTGGATCGGAGGGATTTGGCTGTTGTGCTTCCATTGGATCATGGACCTTTGACCTGGACAGATGGAGTCTTCCTTCAGATGACATCTGAAACCTTTCTTCGGTCACTTTGGATCAGAACCTGACTTTCCCTTAAATCCTACACATTTGATGGTTCCTGGTTCTAGAATTTTTAATACAGTTGTGCTTGGACCTCCAGATCAGTCAGGCAGACTTGACAAAAGGAAAACATATGAAAAGTTTTGAATGTGACTACTTTGGCTCCCAGGCTAGCATGGGTTTTCTTTGGATCTGTGGGGTTTCTTCCAGTTTGACAGCTCGAATCATGCTGTGATTGATCCCCTATCCTGATCAGTTTTCTCGAATCCTGAATTTTTTGGGCAAAGTAGGCTTCATTCATGCAGTAAAGTCATGTTCTGAAATCTCTCTCTCTTCCCCTTTTCTGTCACTCAACTTCTTTGGGGAGAATAAGGATGAGATAATATCAACACTGCACAAGCCTGGGATGCAAATGGGATCTGGGCATCTGTGCACAGGAAAGTTGAGTGAAATGAGTGTTTAAAAAAAAAAAAGAGCAGCTAGCAGAACAGATTTCCTCCGGCCGTCCTTCTTTGCAGTGTCTGGGATGGAGGTCAGTTTTGTGAGGTGTTTATTTTGGAGGTGTGTCATTTCGGATTGCTGAGTTGTTTGACTCGCTTGTAGGGCTGCAGGAACGTCCAGTATGAATCTGTTTTGATCTGTCTGCTCTTTCCCCACCCTGAAGTTCTTCTGTCTATAGTTTTTCCATCTGACTGTCTTTCATCCTTTTCTATGATAACTTTTGTTGATGTTCGTGTTTCACTGTTGCAGTCATGACTGTAGGGTTCTCCCCTGCCGGCAGGCAGTCCTCGGTCGGCCAGAATTCCAAAGTCTGGGTCTGGCGTCGGCTGTTCAGCCATGCTCCCTGACGTCAGAGCGCCAGGAGTATAAAGCTGACAGCCGACGCCATGTTCTCCAGTCTTTCTTGCCGTGCAGTGATAGCAGTTCGCAAGTGCCGGTCGGCTGATTCCTGACAATTTTTTCTAAACTTACTTCAGTCCGAAGACTTTCTTCTCCTACTCAAAGCTAAGTACCCCGTTGGGGAAACTTTTTTCTTGCTCCAGTCCGATGTCAGAAAAAGTTAATAATTGTATTTCATGTGGGAAGCAAATACCTCATAAGGATTTTCATTCTTACTGTATTCCTTGCTTAGGCCCTGACCACGACGTAGCTAGTTGTCGGTTTTGTGCTAGATTCAATCAGCGTACTATTAAATGAAGGTACGATTTTGCATTTCATTACTTCGGTGGGCATTTTAATTACAAAATGTCGTTGGATACGGTTCCTGCTACCGGAGTTCACAAACGACGCAAGGATAAAGCCAGGCCTCCGAGGTCCAAATCAGACGATGTTGTACAAGCAGAGCCAGCTTCAGGTTCGGCCGTCGTCAGTGAGGCACTTTTGCAGCCCCTGCCGTCGGCCATTTTGAAACAGATGGCCGACACTGACTCCTACGAGGAGCCATCTAGGCCTTTGAATATTTCTGTTGCAGGACCTTCGGACAATGCTCCTTCGGATGGGTCCGGAGCCGCTGTGCAGGTACCGGCTTCCGAAGGGGTTTTCAGGCCTACTCAGCTTCTAATAAAAGCAAAGCCAAAGACAAAAGCAAAGACTCCTTCCAAATCAAAGACTGCATCCCAGGCCTCTTCTGATCCGGCACCTAAGTCTCAGAAACAGTTACTCAAGATGGCTGAAGACTTACTTACTATGATTAGGGGTTCACATCCCCCTCCAGACAAAAGGCCAAGGCAGGAAGTGTATTATGACTCCTCTGATCAGGCTTCTGTTTCTTCAGTTTCTTCTTCTGACCAGGAATATTCTTTCCCTCCCTATGAGGATTCTGATGCTGAGGAATCCATTCCTTCAGCTTCTCCCCCTGAGGACTTCTCTTTTGGGGAAACTTTGCATGAAATGAGGGAACATTTTTACTGGGAAGGACAGGAGTATTCGGAATCTAAGAAAAGACTTAGAGATTTTCGTCTTCTTCCCCAACATAGACCCCTGGCTATTCCTCCTATTTTGGATATTGTGGATGATGCTTTTTCAGAGGCTAACTTAACTCCTGACTCTCTTCCTCCTGCTCCTGTTAAGCCAGACAGATATTATAGGGTTCCTGATTCCCACCAGTTTTTGTACAAGAATCCTACTGCTGATCCTGAAACCATTTCTCAAGGTCCTAAGGGGGTTAAGGCCGCTACTGCTAAAAATCCCATTCCCACTGAGAAGGACTCCAGATCTTTAGAAAGGTGGGGCAAAAAAGTATACACTTCTGCTACTTTATCTATTAGGGCTTTAAACTGTCAATTTCATATGCTGAAATACCAGCAATTTCTTCTGTCTGTTTTGAAACAAAAGCTTACTTCAATTTCTGCTTGTGCAGATAAAGAATTACATGACTTAATGCCAGGGTCAGGTTCTGCACTCCCATGTGAAAACTCTCAGCCTGGCGGCCTGGTTAATCCAGGGTCCTTGATTCATTCTCTCCTACCCAAGCAGGTTATGGATGTCATTTTAGAAGCCAGACGTCCTAGCACTAGAAAATCTTATGCAGGAAAATGGAAAGATTTTGCACCTGGATGCAGGCTCAGGATTCAGATCCTCTTCTTCCTAACATTACTCTGATTTTACTTTACCTGACAGACCTCTTACATAAGGGTCTCTCTTTCTCTTCCATAAAGATCCATGCTTCTGCTATTTCTGCTCATTATAATACAGACCCTCCTATCTTTTCCCATCAGCTCATGAGACAGTTTCTCAGAGGAGCTAAGAACTTAAGGCCCCCTAGATCTCCTCCCATTCCTGCTTGGGATCTCAACTATGTTTTGGAAAAACTCACCTTATCTCCTTTTGAGCCTGCTGCCACTTCTGACATCAAGTTTTTATCTTGGAAGACAGCCATTCTGTTAACTCTAACCTCTGCCAGGAGAGTTTCAGAGTTGCAAGCTCTCATGGCTGTGGAACCTTATATTATTTTTCATCAAGACAGGGTGTCTTTAAGGACTAATCCTTCTTTCATGCCTAAGGTGGTTTCCAAAGTGGCTTTAAATCAAACTATTCACTTGCCAACTTTTTTCCCCAGTCCTCAAAATAAGGGGGAAAGGATATTGCATTCCTTGGATGTACACAGACAACTACGTTTTTACCTGGACAGAACCAAGGACATCAGGAAATCAGAGCAATTGTTTGTTTCTTATGCTTCAAGTTCCCAAGGTAAAGCTATTTCAAAACAGACCATTTCTAAATGGATTGCTCATGGAATCAGATTTTGTTATTCACATCATGGAAAGCAAATCCCAGGGAGTATAAAGACTCACTCTACCAGAGCTGCTGCCACTTCAGCTGCCTTCCTCAGAGGTGTTCCTACCAAAGACATTTTGGAAGCTGCAACTTGGAGTTCAGTGCATACTTTTTCCAAGCACTATAATCTACCTCTTTACTCTAAGTCTAGGGCAGGCTTTGCTTCTGCTGTCTTGCAGGGCCTTTTAGCCGCCCCCTCTTCTTTATGACCACCTCCCTTTTTATTCTGCTTTGGGATTCAACCCTACAGTCATGACTGCAACAGTGAAACACGATGAACATAGCACAGTTGTGTACACCTACCATAAATGTAGATGTTTGAGTGTCTTCACTGTTGCAGTCTGGGTTTCCCTCCCTCCTGTCCCCTCTTATTTTTTCTTTTGTGTGCCTTTTTCACCCTTCTTCTGAGGTGTATTTGCAAAGGGTATGGGATCTTACTCATTTTGGAGCACCTGACATCTGGGGCAAGAAAAACTGGAGAACATGGCGTCGGCTGTCAGCTTTATACTCCTGGCGCTCTGACGTCAGGGAGCATGGCTGAACAGCCGACGCCGGACCCAGACTTTGGGATTCTGGCCGACCGAGGGCTGCCTGCTGGCAGGGGAGAACCCTACAGTCATGACTGCAACAGTGAAGACACTCGAACATCTACATTTATGGTAGGTGTACACAACTGTACTTTTTACCAGGTTGAAAGGAAGAGAACACTGAAATTGTAAAGGATGTGAAGAAAGGAATTTATTCAAAGGTCTCACCAAACCATTTATAGTCTGGACTAGAGACCACTTTGGGTCTCGTTGTGTTGAACAGTTCAGTTCGCCGCACTGTTTCTATATGTTCACCAGTCGATTTATCCTTTCTCAGCCTTTTTCAGATTATATATATATATATATATATATATATATATATATAATGTAATTGTCGTTAGGTTTTACATTACATTTCACAGAACTTGGTTGTTGATAGTTCCCCTTCTTGAAGCTTGTTCAGCTTCTAGATCCAGTAAGCTATACATAACATACATTCGTAACCCCCCCTTTTTGGATCCATTTGCATATATCCGTGAATATAAACTGCAGGAATTACAGACTTTGCACCCTTGTGCCTTTTTAGAAGTATGTGCACACTTATTAGCTCAGTTAGTACATTAGTTTTTTGTTACAAGTAAGATTTCTGTGTTTTAAAACTGGTTCAAGGTATTTTTGTAGCACTCTGCACTTCATTATTTTATTAACTGACTATCACTGTGTTTACCAAGTGACGTCATGGCGTTATTTACGCCTTAAAAATATAGCGAAATATAAGAATGAACTAAATAGTAATGAAAGAAAACTACTCACTTTATTTTGTGACTATAAAAGATCAGCGATGGGCTGTTTTTAACTTTCGATCCTTCATCATCTATGGTGCGCTAAAATTTTATTGTTACTACTCATTTTTATATTTTTTTAATACCTATATGTGCGCCGTATTTTGTGATGTATGTTTCTCATAGAAACTGAGACATCTTCTAAAGATTTACAAAGTATGCGAATGATTGTATTCACATTAAAGCATAAGGCTTTAATTTTATATATATTTACATTTTTTAACATGTTAAAGTATAAGTGCTTCACAACATAGTTGTTTGAGAACTGCTTATAGGAGTTGAATCTCAATGGTGATGTTAGTTTCATTTTAAATCTGGAACGGCAGTTTTTTGTAAATGATGATGTTAATGAGATTATCACTTCTGTTACTTTTGTTAATTAGAAAGCTTCAGTTACTATAGTAAATAATTTTCCCGCCTTGGGTTGTATATAATGTGAGCTTTTTCTTAGTCTAAGTATAATCTGATGAAGCGTAGCTGTGTACTACGTGAAAGCGCTTATTTTTCCTTGGACCTCAATAAAGCCAGTTCGGAGCCTTTTATGAGATTGGACTGAATTTTGTTATACTGTTTGTTCAAGATATCGTGGCTGGTAACTCCTGTTTCGTTTTTGTGATTTTGCTGCCTTTGACAAGAGTTACATTTGGTGATTTTGTTGCCTCTTCTTAATCATCCTTTTTCAGATTAATTAGAACAACCCAGGTGTGCACACGGTTTCTTCCCTAGTGGATACCATACAACAACAAACTAGAGGAAAGCAATCTTTTTTTTCCCCAGTTATCAAGAACCCTAGGAGAGTGCATCACAGCGGATGACTTCTAACATCTGCCTTCTAGTGGCATCACATATCCCGTCATAGCAAACTAACTGAGCAGGTCCCTTTTTGCTACCTCATGAATTGTATCTCTACAATTATGCGATGGAAATGATTGATAAGTCGATATCACTAACTTGGCTGCAACCCTTCTTGTATCCTGTCAGTACGACAAGATCAGTAATTACTTCCCACTGATCCCCCAACAGATGGATAACTAATCTAAAATTGACAGTTTAGTTTCTATTATTTGCCAGATCTCATTTTACCATTATCGTTCCTTTGACCTTCACTAGGAAACTCTTCAGAAATTAATGAAAAAGGTTGCTTCATGGGGAGACAAAAATCAGATAAATTCCTTTCAGACTTCAACTCATTAAAGTCTTGAATTTTGTCGACCCTTTTTACGGGGGTGCTAATTCATCAAAAGTTTGAAGACATTATTTCTAAGTCCTTATCTCTTAAACCATCTTCTTCCTTGGCTTTGGGCTCTTCATAAAGCTCAGATCTCAACCTTAAATATTAACGAGAAAGTTAAAATTATCTGTGGCAGCATTGTGGTTCAGCGGTTTGCATTGTCGCCTCACAGCCAGAGGTTCTTTGGTTTGATTCTCGGCTGGGGTGTCTTCTGTGCTGAGTGTGCATGTACTTCCTGTGTTTGCGTGGGTTTCCTCCCGGTGCTCCGTTTTCCTCCCACATTCCAAAGACATGCGTTTGGAGTCGGTCTCCCCTGGTCTCCTCTGAAAATGGACTGTGTCCCAGTTGGACTTTCTCAGTAAACAAATGTTGAATAAATAAATTAAAATCTAAACCGGGTTTGTTGGATCTGACATAATCCAAGCTGGATCCTTCTATGGCTAGACCTTCTACCAGGTTAAACTTGTTTTATGACATGGTATTTACCATTGATCAGTCTGATCCCCTCCAAAGTACGCTCAACCTTTCTATAAAGACATACATTTCCTTCTTTATATTCCACTCATTCTTTCAGAAGCCTCTCGGAAGACGATGTGGAGGAAATAGTAGGAAAAATTCTCTTGGCACAGAGTCAGTCTTTCAAACTGCAACTCACAGCTATCTCTACTTTATGTAGGATTCTAGGAAAAATGTTCACAATGCTGTGAAAATTATTTTTTTATGTAATGTTTGCTAGCAGTACTGCCATACAGATCCCATTGCACCAGACAAATTAACTTTGATACTGTACACTTTGAAATATTTCCTAACTGCGCTATGTATAACACATTAGGAATTTTGTTCAACCACTCTTTTCCTTTGAACAGAACAAGTTGATATTTATATGATAAACGTATTCCTACTCAAATAGTTTGACAGCTTGCATTTTATTATTCTGTAATAAAGGATTTTTCTTCCATACCCAAACCATGAAAGGATCATTCAGTCATATCTGTGACGACTTTCATTGTATGTCCAGTCCAGAATCTCTCAGGATGATATATATGTATGGCTACACCTTGACCAAATCCTCATACCTTTATTTTTTATTACAATTAGATCTGAGGTCCGGGAGTAGTACAACCTTTATCTCAATCTACCCAGAATTATCCATCCTTGGAGTCCACCCAAAGGTTCAGATAATGAGGGAATTTGACCCATAGGTTGAGGATGAATGAAAACTGACAATATCCGATAAAGATGTTGTGTACTTAACATAACATTCCATCTGTGTTGTTCATTTTCATTCGTCCTCAACTCTCCAACCACCATCACCCTTCCTTTTCTAATTTCTGACTTCTGGAGAAGTAAGAAGCTTCAGTACATTGCTGTCCATTGTGTTGAGCTCCAAATATGGTCTCTCTCTCTCTCTCCCTCTCTCCATATCTTCATTTCTGATTCATGGAGAAATGAGATTTCTTAGTTTAGCATTATCTGTGTCATTTATATTTTACTTTGTTAATAGCTATTCCTTTATGATCTTCCTATCAAGCTGCAAACAAGATCTGAGGGGTATTGGGGTGGTGTATTATGGGTAGGGAAAGAGCTTGAGAGTTTGTTAGAGGCCACGAGCTAGTGTAACGGCCAAGTCGAAGTTGAGGATGAATGAAAAGGGACAACACAGATGGAACATTATGGTAAGTACATAACTTCTTTTTAATGCCTTCCTGACTTACCCAGACACAGACATTCCATGTCTCTTTGAGATTCTAGGGGAATACAGTAATATAGCTGGCTATAAAATCAGCATTGAAAAGACAAGACTGTGTTGGACTGCACTAGAGATGGTATAGGAATTTCCCTGTGTGTGAAGTCATTATCAAATCAAATTTTCAGGAGTTTGGTTAGCAAACCCTATCAGCAGTATCCCCAACTAAAACATGTCAAGAAATGAAAGGTCGTATAGGCTCCATGCTTAGATGCTGGTCCCTATTGCAAATCTGTTTGGATCGTAGGATCTTAGCCATTAAAATGTTTGTTGTCTCTCTAATCCTGTATTTTTGTCCAGTTTCATAGACATATACCCATAAGAAGACTGGATTATGCTAATAAGAATGGTGCCATGGTATGTATGGTTTGGCAAGAAAACAACTTAGAATTCTTTATTTACTGCAATGTGAATATCACATGGCAAACTGGAAAACCATAATCCTAGTTAGAATTGTGAAAGAGGGGTTAAAAAATTGGACTTTGGTGTGGTACTTAAGTAAGGCCAAGGAGATGCCCAAAACATATGAGCATGGATATCAAAGCAATTCTTGACAAGGTCTTGAGATTGAGAGGGAAAACTGATTGGAATTTTGAACTATGCCCCATTGAGATGAGAGCCCCTAACATGGAATTGAAGTTAGCAAAGCCACGATATGCCTCTTATTTAGCTCAGAGATTGGTTACTTTATAGAGGTACCCTAACCATCTTTAAGAAATATGACAAGAAATTAAGGGACAGAAAAATGATTACATCCAAAATTATAGTATTATTGATAGAAGCCAGAACAGATGAAGCAAGCTAAAAAGTTAAGCTGATTATAGAAAGCATTAATAGATGGCTTGGGCAACAAAGCTAAAGTCAGATGAGTATGAGGCTGGGAAACCTCTTTAAACATAAGCAGCCTAGAGTTCATATGGGCAGAGCTGTAACAAAATTCAGGAAATTGTAGCTCTTTCATTGGAAATGCCTCCATAAATAATGTTATACCTCAGTCTATTTCACATGTATAAAACATCTCAAGGAGAGTACTGGAGATGTACAGCAGATGAACTAGGAGACTGGAAGCATATCTTTTGGGATTGTAGTAAGCTTATAGAATTCAAGCACAACCTAGCTTATCTCGTTGACTCCTTATCCAAGTGCAGATAGCAACTAACTAGTAACAACTACCTCTTGTGGTGGGAGACTGCCCCCCCCCCTCCCCAACAAGCACTGCTTTCCTAGGTACTTTTAACCTCCAAAAAAACTGTCACTAGAAAATCGAAATTCCAGAAAGCACCCACAATCAGAGAAGTAATGGAAGTCATGGAAGAACTTAAAAAAACTCAAGGTAAAAGAACAAAAAAAATGGCAGAAGGATTGTTCGCAAGAAAAACTGGGAGAGTTGAAATCGCAACATTCCTCTTGTCCTCCGGTTAGAAGAGCTAGCTTGTAATGGGGACGGTAGTAACCCCACCAGTGCAGGAGATGGGTGAGGCTTTATCCCATTCTTACAAGAGCTATCCACTTGTTAAAAAGCATGACTGTACGCAATACTACTACAGTAAATGTTTGATAATACTGTGATATGATTGTAACCCCAGGTCATAGGCTGAATCCAGCTGTGTAAACATAACAGTCTTGAACTGTTAAAAGCTGGATCAGTCACCTTGGGGAAGATGACATGCACCATGCATAAGGAGTGCACAGATGTATCTGTCTGAACTGATCTGCAGTAAATCTGTCAAAAAGAAAAAACAGAGGTGATTATAAGCTGCATTACCGTTATGTTCTAGGTAAGTAAAGCTCTACCTGCACAGAATCTGAGAAAGCATGGCTAGCTGTGTTTTCTTTGCCCACAACTGACGACAGAAATAATCTAAATTCACACTGCCCAAGTGACTTTTAGATTGTTTCTCATTGATGTGTTTCCAGTAGTAGCTCTGTTCCAGATAAGCCTAGTACACTCTCATCCAGGTCTGTAGCCACATTTTGGTTTTCAAGAATTTGACAGTGGGTATTTGTGCTGCTACAACATGAGTTTTCACTGCATAGTTTTGCAAGACATTGTAATCTGGATGTGCCTTCTAGGTCCAGATCTTTGTCCGGGGCTACCATACTCTGTGGTAGTCTGTCATGATGTCACCCAGTATGCATAGCTAGAGACTGTGTTTTTGAGTGTTGAAGTGGATGGACTTGAATAAGTTATTTACTTGCCATAATGGCAGATCTTCATTATCCGCGTCATCCACTTCAGCAAGCCCTCTTTCCCATTCCAAATTGTTACCCCTAAGCCAGCCTTTTAGATGTTGCTGAGGCCTTCAGCATTGTAGCCTGTCACAACATCCCTAGATCATTGTCTTTTAGGTTTGATAGCAAGTCGAGTGTGTGAAATGAGGGACTTTATCAGAGCTGGGGGAGAAGTTTGAGCTTTGGAAAAGGTGATGTGGAGTTCATTGCCACTTGTAGGGACCAGTACCACAGTGTTGAAGTGGAATGACATGGATTAAGATCTGCTGTTATTGAAGTACATAACTTCCATTACCTGTCAGTCCTCGACAGTAATTGACTGCAGCTTGTACAACACCCTATTGCTGGGCTCTTTGCTATTACAGTGAGCTACCATCGCATTATACCTGTCCTGTAGGGATCTTGCAGTGGCTATTTATTTATTTATTTTACATTTGTTAACCGGGTTAGTCTGACTGAGCTTTTGGCTTATTTTCAGCAGAGATCCGGGGAGAAAAGCTCCTCAGGGAAAAGAATTTTAAAACAATAATTAACAATCAGCAAAAGAATGAGACTTGTTACAATATCATTTTAAATACTTAATACAAAATAAATTTATAGTCTGGAAAAGATTATGAAACCAGTTATATATCCCTTTAAATGAGTAGTAGCTAAGTTGTTGTAGGGTTTAGAAAAAAATATACGAATAGTTAGATGAAGATATAAGGGAAATAAAGTAGAGGTGACCTTTTAGACAGACTTGATAAAGTTAGTTATTTTGGAGCAGACTGAGTCAAGATTGGTGAGAGAGGGAGGAAAGGAAGTAGTGGGAGGGTATTAAATAGCAAATGTAAAGAAGGAAGGAAGTGGCAGGAGTACAAGGTTAGAGATGCATTTAGAGTGAGGTGGAGAAATAGGTGTAAGGATAGTGGTTTCAGGGTGGATGGCTGCAGTGGCAAGACCATTTTTATGAGGTATTTTCTTATGGCTAATTTGAAACTCTTGCTATGGTGAAGGGACTTTATTTCTAAGGGGAGTTGGTTCCAAGATGTAGCTGGGTTGTAGTTATAGAGAAGACATCTAATTTTGGTTTTGGGTTTGTAGATGTGTAATAGTTCTTGGTCTGAGCTGCGTAGAGTCCTAACGGGAATATTTAGATATGATGGAAGAGAGGCTGGGGCAGAAGGAGGGTAGATATAGGATGGAGTGAATGATTTGTAGTTGATATAGTTGGAGCAGGTGAGGGAATTCAAGCCAGTCTAGTTGCTTAAGTGCTAAGCAGTGATGAGACTTGTAGGTTTTGTTAGTTGCAAATCTGGCCACCTTGTTGTAGGTAGTTTCATGTTTAGAAATGAGTGTGGAGTTTAGGTTTGTGAATATGTGACAGCTGTATAGGAGTGTTGGAAGTAGTAAAGCATGCGAGAGAGTTTTTTGGACTGTGTTGATAAAGTATTTCTTATTGCGGAAAAGGTGTCCAAGTTTCTGATGAGTTTTTTGGATGGAGTTTGTAGTATGTAGATCAAACTTAAGCTGATCATCTATTGTGACACCTAGCAATTTAGTACTAGGTTCAACTGAGATGATGGTGGTGGATAAAAATGATAAGTGTACTTTTGAGTCTGGTGAGGTTTTTGTGGAGGAAAAGTAGGAGCTTAGTTTTCTTAGGATTAAGTATTAGTTTATCACTAAGCCATGTTTCAGTGGTGTGGAAAGATGCCTGGGTAGTAGAGTGGAGGTCAAATGGGTTGTCAGCAATGGTTATAACAGTAGAGTCATCAGCATATTGCACAAATGACTGGGGACAAGAGGAGTAGAGTAAGTTGGTGAAAATATTAAAGAGCAGTGGTCCAAGGATGGAACCCTGGTGGACACCCATTTGTACAGTGAGGGAGGGATAGTGCAGAGAGCCTTTGACTGATTGCTGGTGGGTAGAGAGATAGCTGGAGAACCAGGAGATAGTAGGGGGAGAGAAATTTAAGTTAGTGAGTTTTTCGAGGAGGAGGAGAGGGTGAGAGACAGTGTCAAAAGTTTTAGAGAGGTCAAGGAGTAGGCATGAGACAAGTTTATTGTCATCACGAGCAAGAAGAATTGTGTTGATGAAAGATGTAAGTACAGTAGTTTTACTATGACTGGGACAGAATCCATACTGAGTGGGTGTGAGAATGTTTTCCTAGTGAAGGTGTAATGCATTACCCGCTTGTGAATGCATTTCTCTAGGATTTTGGAGAGAGGAGAGAGTATACCAATTGGTCTGAAGTTTGATATGACTGAGGAGTTACCACCTTTGTGAATGGGTAATGTAAAGAAGTTTTTCCATACAGTGGGGACATAAGATTCAGAAATAGATTGGTTGATCAAGATAGATACAGGATAGGCAAGAGGTTCAGAGGCAATCTGCAGGAAATAGGAGGGTAGGTTGTCAGCTGATGGGGAGCAGGGTTTAAGTTTAGAGAGTAAAGATTTAATATAGGTAGTCGATACTGCTTTGAGAGAGAGAGTTAGAAGGGTTGGAAAGAAGTATTGAGTTTGGGAGGGTGTTAGCATTGTTGCTGGGGGGAGAGAATTCATTAAGGTGGTTATCGAGTTTATAAAATGATTGTTAAATTTAATGGCTGTGTCTTCAGGGGTTGTGTTAGGACATGTGATTTGGAGAAGGGTTTCTTGGATGTAGAATATGATTGATAGAACTCCAGAATTTTTGGGGGTCTGATTTAGAGTTTGGGGGGGGGGGTTTGCATAGAAGTTCAATTTGTCATTATGGATGATTTTTTAAATTTTATTTCTAAGTTCTTTATATTTCTGAAGGAGAGAAAGGGTTCTGGTTTTAGTCCACATTTTCCATATCCTGTCCTGGTCTTTCATGACAGTTCGGGTAGATTTAGTAAGCCAAGGAGCAGTGTTGGATTTGATTCTAATTGTGCAGAGAGGAGCAAGGGAGTTGAGAATGTTTAGGAAGGTAGTGTTGAAGGAGTGGACAACTTCATCTAAGGGCAGATTGGTGAGGTGAGACCAGTTAATTCTAGAGAGTTGGTCAATGGAGTCAGGACAGAAGTGTGAAAGTTTGCAGGTGGTAATAAATTTGTAAGGTTTGGTAAAGTGGGGAGTATGTCTGGTAACTGTTATTGGGCAGTGGTCACTGAGGGCATTTGGAAGGGTTTGGGGGTTATGATAGTTTTGGGAGTAGGAGACAAATATCCAGTCAAGAAGAGCACCTGGAAGGTGAGATTTATTAATACAAGTAGGGGTTGTGATTAGTTGCTCAAACTCATGCAGGTTAATACAGGATGTAGTGTTGGGAGTTTGTAATGAAACTCAATCTATGTTTACATCTCCCAGTATGATTGTTTCATTGTGGATGGTCTGAGAGACGTGAGATAAGATGTACTCAAGTATCTTAATATCACCAGGGGCAGTATAGATTGGTATGACAGCTATGGTGTTGAAATTATTAAGTTTGAAGTTGGTCGGTAGGAGTTCAACTGTTGAAAAAGAGGGTAAAGCTAATTTGGAACCAATTTGGTTGAGATGATCAGAGTAGAGTATGGAGACTCCTCCTTCTCTTCTTTTTGGTCGATCAAGTCTGAGGATATTATAGCCAGGAGGGATAATTTCACTGTCTAGGTGGTGTGGTTTTAGCCATGTTTCTGTTAGGGTAACTATGTCAGGAGTATAGTTAGCTAACCATGCATGGAATTCTTGAACTTTATTATCGAAACACCTGAGGTTGATAGAGCAGAATGTTACTTGCTTTTGTGAATTAGAGTGGTTGGTGGGTTTAGGTACTGGTGGGTTACTGTTCAGGGTAGTGTCTGTAGGTTTTTATAGTCAAAGATACAGTTTTTACATTATCTTCAAAATCTTAATGTTTGCTTTTTTGTTCATACATGACAGGTTTCAGTTACCTGAGTGAGCTTATAGTACTATTGATATAGTTTTTACATTATCTTCAAAATCTTAATGTTTGCTTTTTTGTTCATACATGATGGGTTTCAGTTACCTGAATGAGCTTTATAGTACCATACTGATGGCTACATTCTGAGACTAGCTTAGCATTCTTCCATAAGGAGTTGTACTGCAGCAGATGAATAACCCTGTTTAAATGCTAGTTTGGTGGTTTTCTCTCCTGTTCCCCATCAAACCACCATAGGTATCACAGATTGTTGTCCAACATCAGGACACTGAGTCTCTTTTGGCATAGCCATTATATTTTCTGACCTGTTTTGTCCCCCAGGAACTGCACTGCAAATGTGATACACATGCTCAAGTGGGCATGCGCATTCTTGAATGTGGCCCATGAAGGCTGCTTTTGTAGACATGGCTTGGTAGAGCCATGTACATGTCCCATACACCCCTCACAACAGCTGGTGTCAGGTCCCTTGTTAAGTGAGCTGATGGCTACTTTCACCTTCCTTGCTGAACTTTTCCAGCACACAAGCCATTAATTGATCTTTGGTTGTCCTATTGATAGTCAAGGCTTCATCCCTCTGTGCCACAGACCTGGGTGTTTTTTTTTTTTTTAGTTTAATTACACAAAGCTTGAATTTGCACAATACATACTTTACTGATACTGTATTATAGGGTTTGCATTTTTTTGAGCTAGTAGCTTGCATGATTTTTTATAGTCGAGCTTTTCTGCTATAAATGTTTTGTCAGTACCAAGCAACTAAATAGTTGTTTTTCTTTTTTTTTTTTTTTTAAGGGGAAGAATCTCACTGACGGAATCAGTGAGACTGAGGTAGTGGTTGAGATTGGAACAGAAATCTGCATAATAAAGACATTAACCGATGCCCACTTGATTTGCAATGCAACTCAACTCCAGCCATTACCAGGTGCAGGTGCTTTGCTAGATTTTGTGGTAGGTATCTTTTTACAATGTTTGTACAAATGTAACATTGAACACTAATCCGCAGTACTCTTTATCATTAACAAAAAAAAAAAAAGTCTGAGAGACAGAGAGAGATTAGTTCATAGGCTAGCAAATTTTCCAAACATAGTCTGGGAATTCTTGTTAAAAACAAATCAGTAGCTCTGTTAACAGTAAAAGCAAAGGAGTTAGCTCAAGGTCAGTGCTGTGTTTCTGTTGAAAATTAACCCCTACCAGAAGTTCAATATGAAAATATTTTGATCCATTTAAGTAAAGTTCTTGAACCATTAGAAACTTTAACAACTTTTGGAAAAATTGGTCTTTAGTCAGTTTTCCTTAAAGAAAGTTTATTTGGATTAGCACTTTCATCTTTTAGACATCATTAGATCCAAAAGGTTTTCCCCCTTTCTTATCAGATATGATGGGTATTATAAATGTTATTTTTTTAATTGTTTTATTTTTTTAATAACTCTTTAATTCATAAATTGTTATAACAATGTGCATCCTTTCCAATCAGTATATGTTTTGCAATAGTATAACATGCTTACTCTCAGTATCAGTTATCATATCATATTCACGTTACATTTACTATCAAAGACAAAACATCTTTCCAATGTTAAGCTTTCCCACCTACTCAACAGCAAAGCCTAAATTTACCAAACCCTCTCCAATTGACTGCAATAATAATATCCATCCTTGAATTCTTTTATTTCCTCTAGTATCCCCTCTTACTGTTTTCATTTATACGTACTATTAACTTGAACTGAATCTGCTAGGCCTCTGTCTTTCCCCTACTTCTTACTTTCAGCCTGTCCCTTACTTATGCATTGAAATTTTTTTTCTTCTTACTAAGCTATCCTCTAAATGCCCAATTTGCTCCACTTTTCTTAATCCTTCCTTACTCCTGACCCCACCGTTATTCTTTCCTCTTCTGCCTTTCTATTCATTAGTGCCTCAACTTTTCTGTTAGGACAGGTCTCCTCCTTCCATTTCCATGTGATTGCCTTCTTACCCATAATCATCAATAATCCAACCAATTTCTTATTCTCCACTGAGACTGAATCTTTATTCTCCAACATAGAGTTTTGGTGTTAAGTCACCAACACCAGTAAATTTTTCCAGAAACGGGTATTAAATTCTTTTCTCTAAGATTCCAGTTCTCCACAATCCCCAAAAATATGCTTCCTTGTTCCCTTCACAGCCTTGCCTCCAACAAGTATCACCTGCTCCTAAAGATCTTGACAGCATATGTGGTGTGTAAAAATATTTATGCAAACAGTTCCAGAAGATCCTAAATTTTCATGCCTTAGTCACTGACCTCAGCAAGGCAGTCATAATGTTCATTCAACCACCTGAATAGTGCTCCTAAGTCTTTTTCCATTGTTCTTAAAACCAGTTCAATCTTTTATCACCCCCTTCTCTTAAACATTGTTACTTATCCTTAACAGTCCTTTCATCTCCGTATGCTGCTCCTAATTCCCATTTTAATTGTCGGATCTTGGAGATTTGTTCTTTAGACTTTTCATTTCATCTGCTTACTACCCCAGGATATTCCCATTCAAGGTTATCTTCCAAAGGTTATTATCTGTATTTATGTCTTTATTCTATCCCCATTCAGAATCTGCAGCCGGTACTTGACAGTTTTCCTCATTCTAGGAACACTAGCAATGTGCATTAAATTAGCAAGGTAATGCAGTGCACCAAACACAAACAAACCAAGCTCAAACGGGCAGAATAAACTGAAATAAATTTTAATGAAACCAGGTAGGTTAATCAACCAAAAACTAAGTGCTTTTGTCACAAAGTAGATTTTATCAGAACCAGTAAAAAGCATCTGACTGCATGTGTTATATTCTGTTACCCTTCATCACACGATCAGTTCATTATGGTAATGAATTTTAAAGTACACCATTCAATGCCAAATGAAGTTTATAAACAAACAAATGAAAAAAGTTTGTAAAAAAAGTACCAAAATGAACAAATGTTATTAAAATATATCAATGAACATAAAACGCATTAAAAATATATATTATGGTACTAATTCTGAGTACAAGTGCAAGTTATATGTACCAAAAAATGGTGTGCAAATACAGTGCATACCATGTAAATTATAATTTAGCTGATTGCAACTTTAGTACAGGTGTAACTCTCGCACAGTAATTTGAACCTGGATGTTTTGTTACGTTAAGCTTGAGTTGCCAAATCAATTCTTGATATGCAAGAGCTGATTCCCAAGCACCACCCCTGGGGCAAATGGAAACCTCTAAAATTCCAAACTCAAATTTCCTAAAACCTGGACAAGATTGGGTGGATCTGTACAGGGCATTTTTAGAATTGCACTTTAAAATATCATAATAATGCTCATATATTTGTATTTTCTAAGCTGGACATCCACCAAGCTTTGTAGTCCTCCCAATTCTCTCTTTATTGGAGTTCAGTTTACAACATTCAGATATATTTTTCACATCTGATGGTACCTTAAAAGCAAAGTGAGGTTGGTCACTTACAACATGGTGTAGCTGTTTATTACCTTTAAATGCCAACCTCTACTTCCATAGGCGCCAGAACCTCTTTAAGGAGGACCCAACGGAGGACTCATGTGCAAATTTTAAACACAAAAGTGAACGGAAAATAAAATATTACCGATCACATCATTGCTACAGCCTGCTGCCAGAGTCACCACAGTAAGGAGAAGTGCTCCGTTTGTTTATATGCTGCTTTAGGAAGCTCCATTTGTTTATATGCTGCATTAGGAAGGTGTGTGTGTTGTTTATTTGCTGCTTTAGGAAGCTCCGTTTGCTTATATGCTGTTTAGGAAGGTGTGTGTGTGTGTGTGTGTGTGTTGTTTATATGCTGCTTTAGAAAGCTTTGTTTGCTTATATGCTGCTTTAGGAAGGTGTGTGTGTGCTGTTTGTATGCTGCTTTAGGAAGCTCCATTTGCTTATATTTAGCTTTAGGAAGGTGTGTGTTGTTTATATGCTGCTTTAGGAAGGTGTGTATGTGTTGTTTATATGCTGCTTTAGGAAGCTTCTTTTGCTTATTTGCTGCTTTGGGAAGGTGTGTGCATATATGTATCATCATCATCTTCTTTCGGCTGTTCCCATTAGGGGTCGCCACAGCGGATCATCTGTTTCCATTTCTTCCTGTCCTCTGCATCTTGCTGTGTCACACCAACCACCTGCATGTCTTCTCTCACCACATCCATAAACCTTATCTTAGGCCTTCCTCTTTTACTGTTACCTGGTAGCTTCATCCTTAGCATCTTTTTCCCAATAATATTCATCATCCCTGCTCAGCACATGTCCAAACCAATGTAATCTTGCCTCTCTGGCTTTGTCTCCAAACCTTCCAACCTGGGCTGTCCCTCTTAATATACTTATTCCTAATCCTGTCCACCCTCAGCGCACCCTGTGCAAATCTTAACATCTTTAACTCTGCCACATCCAGCTCAAACTCCTGCCTTCTTGTCAATGCCACTGTCTCCAACCCATATAACATAGCTGGTCTCATTACCCTCTTGTAGACCTTCCCTTTCACTCTTACTGGTACTCTTCTGTCACAAATCACTCCTGACACTCTTCTCCACCCATTCCATCCTGCCTGTACTCTCTTCTTCACCTCTCTTCCACACTCACCATTACTCTGAACTATTGATCCCAAGTATTTAAACTCATCCACCTTCGCCACCTCTACTCCTTGCATCCTCACCGTTCCTCTATCCACCCTCTCATTCATGCACATATATTCTGTCTTAGTCCTGCTGACCTTCATTCCTCTTCTCTCTAGAGCATATCTCCATCTCTTCAGTGTCTCCTCCACCTGTTCCCTACTCTCACTACAGATCACAATGTCATCTGCAAACATCATAGTCCACGGGGACTCCTGTCTGATCTAGTCTGTCAACCTGTCCATCACCATTGCAAATAAGAAAGGGCTCAGAGCTGATCCTTGATGTAATCCCACCTCCACCTTAAACCCATCAGTCACTCCCACCACAGACCTCACCGCTGTCACACTACCCTCGTACATATCCTGTACCACTGTTACATACTTCTTTGACACTCCCGACTTCCTCATACAATACCACAACTCCTCTCTAGGCACCCTGTCATGCTTTCTCTGTCTACAAATCCACAATACAACTCCTTCTGACTTTCTCTGTACTTCTCCATCAACACACTCAGAGCAAACATCGCATCTGTAGTGCTGTTTCCTGGCATGAAACCATACTGCTGATCACTAATCATCACGTCCCTTCTTAACCTAGCTTCCACTACTCTTTCCCATAACGTCATGCTGTGACTGATCAGTTTAATCCCTCTGTAGTTACAACTCTGCACATTGCTCTATTCTTAAACATCGATACCAAAACACTTTTTCTCCATTCCTCAGGTATCCTCTCACTTTCGAAGATTTCATTAAACAATCTGGTTAATAACGCCACTATCATTTCACCTGAACACCTTCTGCATTCCTTTAACACCATACCTACCGATATGCGTGCATCTGTGTGTCTGTCTGTGTGTGTGTGCCTGTGTGTATATGTAAAAAAAACTTCTTTGGCATAACATAAATGAAGCAAAGACAAAAACATCTCTGGAACTGATATGTTTTAGCACTTTTGTTCTGTCATATCTTAGAAGTTCTTAGATATGGGAGAGCAAAAACACTAAAATCGGTTCCAGAGAAGTTTTTGTCCTTGCTTCATTTGTTATGTCAGAGAAGTTTACTTTACATGTGCCCTGTTTCTTTTGTAAGTTGTGTGTTTTGTTAGCATAAATATATATATATATATATATATATATATATATATATGTATATATGTATATATATATATATGTATGTATGCGTGTGTATATATATATATGTATATCATATATAGTGTGTTTGTGTGTGTGTATATATATATATATATATATATATATATATATATATATATATATATATAGTGTGTGTGTATGTGTTTCCTTTATTTCAACTCTAATTTTAAACTCCACTTGAATTTTATCCCACTCCCTTGCTATATTTTCAGAAGAAATTTCTGTCTTGTCTAGTAGCTCCTGAATTACTTCTAAAACCCATTTCTTAAATTCCTCTTTTTAACTGATGGGAAAGAGCAAGTGTCTCATTTTTATTTCTTTACCTTGTGTTTTTATTTTAGTTGTTGTTGGCGCACGATCAGTCTGAAATAGTTATTGGGTAGATTTCAAGGGATTAATATTACATTATCGAATGATAACGTAATTGAATGCTCAGAACTTCTAAACGGCCGCATATCAAAACTTTTGTTGTGGGGGGGCTGTGCCCCCCACACCCCCTGCTAAATATATATTCCAACTCTGAGAATGCACTACAGTGAGGAAAGGGCAAATATCCCAATCTTCACTGTACTGCAATCCCACAATGCGATCTTCGAATTGCAGCTGTTTTGATGTTCTGAGCGTTCAATTACTTTCTTTCGATAACTGAATAGGAACACGATTTCAAGACCTTCAATTAAATGCCCATGTTCTGTGAGATATAAATTCTGTGTAGCCTAGCCCAGTTTATGTATCTTGGAGAACAATATGTAAATTCACTCAGAAGTCCTAGTATGGAATTCACATCTTCCATACCAAACATTTTCATAAATTTCTTCAAAAATGTAGCCTCCTTTGTTATACTTTACCTTCCGGTCCCCCCTTACAGACAGCTTACTGTTGCAAACCAAATTCCGTCCTCCATCTGTAAGTAATATTTCTTGCTGAAAGCTAAGTATTTTTCCCAAGATTTTCTTAAGCTCCATTATAGCAGTTTTTGGTGGAATGTGAATGCATGCCTTTGTAATCCTCCTCCCTTGCCAGTACCCCCTTAGTACTAGATAGCTTCCATTGTTATCTTTTTTTTTACTCCTCTATCACTATTGGAGCTCCTCTTGCAATTATTATAAGTACTCTTCTTTTCTTTGCCCCAGATATTCCATTGAATAACCATCCTGAAAACCTTTCTTTATCAAATTTGCATGTTCAGTTCTTTCCTTTAGCTTAGCTATTTGCACTGTACATTTTTAATATAGTTCACTACTCTTTCTTTTTATATTTATCTGTAAGACCATTCAGATTGAAAGACATTACAGTAAGCGTAATTTTCTTATATAGTTATTACCACCTTTTATGTGTAACTGCTTTTTTGTTAAATGTCTAGTTCCAACTTTTATGTTACATACATATACTATTTGGCAGGTTGGTCTTTATACAGTTGTTTGCCATTTGAGCCAGTGCCACATCTTCCATAACTTTGTGGTTTTTTGAAAGCCCTCAAACATAAGCAACCCCCCCAAAAAAAATTATTAACTTAATAATAACCGACAAAACTATGTACATTTTCAAATATTGAAGTTTTTGCTTAATAATAAGAATGAAAGTTCTAAGTTGGTAGCCACAACAGGCAGGCTAGTGTTAACCAAAAAGAAAGGTTAGTGATGCTATGAAGCATGGTACGACCTGTGCTATTAGTAAGTACTGTTTGATTTTGTCCATCTTTATAGCTTCCCTGGCTGAGAAAACACTTGAATTCTTTCATTAAGCACTTTCTCCAAGCCATTTCTCTTTATCAGATTGTCTTATAGTTGCATGCAACCCCGACACAAAACTGATAAGGGTACCTTGTTTACCAGAAAAAAGCCTTATAATATTCATTATTCTTTTTCGTTTACATGCTTTCTAATAAACGTGTTACTGGATAATGCCTGGGATCTTAACCCAGTCATTTCCCAATGCAAACATGAAAAAAAACACTTTTTTCTTTTGTCATACTCTCTGAACCATACCTTTCCTCTCCCTTCATTTTGTTTTACATTACCGTGCCTATATTTCTTAAAACTGAACAGAGAAGAAGGGAGAAAGTAAAATAAATGTACCTGTTTATATTACTATCCCCCACTCCATTTAAAAACACTGAGAACACTTTACTTCAAGTGTAATTGGTTTTGTCTTATCTTGAAAGCTCTCCCAGCTGGGAAAATGCCCGATTCCTTTCAGAGAACATTATGTCTTAGCCAATTTCTCTTTTCTTTTTGTTATTTTCCTCAGCCAGTCCCCTTCCACTAGACGGTCTCCATTTTCTCTTTATCAGGTTGTCTCCATGGAGACACGAGAACCACACAACCAGTTTCTCTTTATCAGATGGTTTCCATGGAAACATGAAGGCCAGCTGCAGAATTTTTACTAGAATACATGCATTTGCTAGAAAAAAAACTTCATAATATTCAGTATTCTTTTTCATTTACTTCCTCTCTTGTAAAACAAATCAATCTAAGGTCCTTAATCCAGTCATTTCCCCCATGCAGAAATGAGAAAAAGAAATTTAAAAAGGCATGGCAAAGTTAAAATTAACCAGGGTCTTTTTTTATTATTTTTGCATTGCACTGCCTGCATTTCTCAAAATGTACAAGAAAAATAGAGAAAAGGGAAGAAAAAGAAAAACAAAAGCACCTGTTTACAAACCCCATTACAGTTAAAATTAGCATGCAAAAAAGCTATACAGCACAAATACAGTGCTATTAAGAAAAAAAAATATATTCTTTATTTAGCTTTCTTTTCTGTCTTCCCCTCCCCAAAGCATTTTTCCAAACTTTAATGACATGAAGTAGGGCATATACTTTAGAGTCCCCCACAAATGCAACAAATTTGGAAAAAGTTCATTTTTCTTGTTCTGTCATATTTCACAAATATAATTATTGCATTGTAATCCCACATGAAGTTACTGGTTTTATTAGTGTTCTACTCCATAGCCCAAATCCTGTCTTTGCTTCATTTCCAACATACTCTCAGTTCTTCTAGTCAACTCTTATGCTCCCTTTCTTCTCTCCAACATTTTCCGTTGAAATACTGAAACAGGTTTTACAGGTACAGTCTCTCTCTGGTCTTTATTACCAGAAGAACAAGAAGCAGAATCCTTGCCCTTTTACAGTTCACTTTTTGTTGGACAAGCTTTTGTATTTCCTCCTCTAGCATGCATTTCATCAAAAAGGTTTTGTCCCTCCAGGGAAGACCACCTTAAAACAGCTGGATACAGCAGTTTGAATCTCACACCTGTGTCTTAACATTCCCTAAACAGTGGAAGGAATTTACTCCTCTTCTGCCTGGTGTACAATGAGTAATCATTCTCCACAAACACTCTGCTGTCTCTCACTTTTAGTATTTTGTCCTTCTGTCACAGTTTTGTCAGATTCAACTCCTCCTGCTGGTGGAATACCAGTCCAGTTGCTTATTTGCACTTTTATAAAATTAATACAGTCTGTTCCATCCAGCTTCTTTAGTATAGCTGAAAATCTCCAGTTTTCCCTAGGTGCTCTGTCCTCTGATTCTATTATTTTTGAAACATCTCTTCCTGAGCAGTGTCCTATTCAGCCAGCCTTTAATTCATTTCGACATCTGATTTTTGCAGCTTTATCTCATCTGAGTATCTGTTTAAAGCTTCTTCCATTTTTTTCCAGCTTTGTGTTGTTTGTGTTGATATACTCCATCAGTGTTTTGTTTATTTTAACCATGTGTGAATGCAGTTGTCTTGTATCATCCTGTAGGGTATTGGAAGTCATTTGTGAAGGTTGCATTGCCTTTTGCTGAACAGCTGCAGAATTTTGTGCATTCAATGTTTCTTCACTTTGTGTAGCTGATATTCTCTCCATGTTTTCTGTATTTCTTTATTCATGGCATCCAGGCCGTGCACGTACTAGCTAGTTACTGAAATTTACCCATAAACACAAGTTTATTGGCCTTCTCTACTTAGTTTCTGTTTTCACACTGGGAGAGCTAGAAACAAGCTGTTATTCAATATGTAGCCATCTTGGAAGTCCCACATTCGCCATTATTTAGTCAGTCATTTGCTTTGCCTGCCAGCTTTCATTGGCTGATGCTTTCAGCCAGTGAGACTGGAGCTCCCAAGTACAGCAAGAAATTGTTTGAGCGTCCCAACCAGCTGCAGGCCTTGGGCACCTGTCTGTTTTGCCATGTGCTGGATTTGGCCCTGTACACTGGGGCTCTGTCAACTTTTTTACCTCTGCTATTTTTCATTGGCAGAACATTAAGGTGCTTTCAAGGCCTGGATATTATGTAGTTTAGATGTTTGAGTGATATGTTTTTTTTTTCCTTGTTAAAAGATGGTGATGTTTTCTTAACTTCCTATTGCATTGATCACTGACATGTACTGGAGCAGTTCATTGGTAAATGTGAAATCTTGGGATGAAAATCAACACCTCCAAACTAGAAGTCAGGTGGCTCTCCCAGAACAGAGTCAAATTTTTTTCCTACATATGAGGAGTGTATTGGACTACAGTGATGGAGTGAGGGCTTGAGTCATAGATGAAGTTCTGTGATTGTTAGTCAGTGCTTCTATGTTTAACTGTGGTCAAAGCTTTGGGTAATGATCACAATGAAGATATTATTGGTAAAAGTAGCAGAAATTAAATTCTTTTGCAGAATAGCTCGGGTTCATTGTCCATGAGAGACTGAAGAGCTTGATAGTCCAAGACATTGGAGTTCAAACAGACCATTCCTCTGTGTTGAGAGGTGTCAGTTGATGTGGTTTGTGTACCTTATTAGTATGTCAGCAGATGCATCTCATGGTAAGTATACCTGACATGGTCCACTGGAAAAGAGCCAGGATGCATTGAAGGGATTTGATCTCTCGGCTCACATTGGATGCATGGGAATCTCACAAAATGGGATAGGGAAGTCTGGTCTGCCATCCTCCGCTTACTGCCACTGTACTTGTCAGTAGGGCAAGCGGTTTAGGAAACTTTTCTGAGTTTTATCTTTGTGGAGTAGGAGCATTTATTTGCTACAGTAAATTATGCAAATAAAGTATCATTTTGAGGGTATGTTACTGTTTAATTCTGATTTTCTCTAAAGTAATGTTAGATGCAGTGTTAGTGTATTAGTTCTGCTATTTAAAAAAAATGGCATTTGCAGATTAACTGGGGTACAGCGCTATTCCACCTTCATCTTTTTCATGCTCAACCCAAAAGACCTGACTGTGACTTTCTTGGGGGTCACACACAAGGCAAATATTGGGTGTGGAATTCAAATCCAGGACTGCTGCAAGATATAGGTATGTGAGCCATAGTCTTAAATATCTGTATCAAACTTTCAGGTAATATTACTGTCAAAGGAAAAATATACTTTAAAAATGATCAAAACACGGTAGGTTCAGGTTAAGGCACTTTAATCTTGCAGCAAGGAGACAAAAATGTGCTAATACAGAGTTTGTCTAACTAGAATCAGGAAATGCAGGTATTTTTATACATTTTCTAATAAGACGTTGCCTACCAAGCTGACGTAGTAAATCACAAGTTTTGCCATCATCATTTTGTAGTGATTGTTTTTACAATATTCTGCTGGTACTATCAATTTTTGTGAGAAACTTCCTAAGAAAAACAACGTGGCCTTGGCTACCACTGGTTAGATATATGCAATGTTACCATTCAAGGTACTATGGCTAATTCGAGCACAAAGCAAGTATAGATTGCAGTTCATTTCTCTAACAGTCCTTTTGTCTATGTTATCTCTAACTTCTGCAGCTGTGCATGTTCTCATACTTCGAACAGAGCTGATTGTTTAAAATCATTACATTACAGAATATAGCATTGTTCATTCATTTCTTCCTGACCTAGCAGATAAT